>NW_024425675.1:25391969-25527743 GCF_017311325.1 Ursus maritimus | reverse complement strand
CTGCTGAGAGGAGACCAGGGTTGCAGAGGAGACATCGGCTCTCAGGGAAATACTTCTCTCGAAAATCGTCTGCAGGTATTCAGGCAGCACTCAGCCTCAGCTGACTAATGCAGTGTAGTGGCCGAGAGCATGACCCTGGAGCCAGAAGTCTGGGCTTGAAGCCTGGCTCTCCACTGACGTCGGGATTTCACTTAATCCCTCTGAAGCTCAGGCTTTCTCAACTGCAAAATGGCAATAATAGTACCTACTCAATGACATTGTTGGAAAGGTCAAGTGAGCTAATACGTGATGCACTTACACCTGCTACACGTTGCGAGAAATGTTTGCTAGCATGCTTACTCTTTGGATTTCACATCCTAGCTGGGAGCCTCAGTGGCTTGGCTACTTGCTCCCAATTCCAGTGGCTTTTCAAATTGGTCCCTCCGCTTACCATCCTGCTGCTGTTCTCTATCTCTATGTCAGTTTCCCCCTTTCCTTTGGGTTAATCCTTTTCTCCGTGCCCATGCTCTTAATATGCCACCTCCTCCCCTTACTTCCATACACCCAACAATGGCAGTCTGGGTTACCATCTACGGTTATTTCCAATTCTGTCCACACATAATGTGCTGCTTATTGGATCAGATGTTTTCCCAGTCCCTGATTCCGGCTCTGCTTCCCCAGCAGCTGATCCACCCCAGCTGATCTGCCCAGTTCTGGGTCTTCGTCACTCCCAGACTGCCCTGCCAAGCCGTAGGGAACTGAGGTGCACCCCGCAATGTCTGAGATACAATGTTACTCCTTCCCTCCTTCTTTATAAAATAACTTACTCCTTCTCCGAATCTCTTGACTAACTTGGGTAATTCCTTCCCATGGGACTTACAGTCTCCTGTCTTATATCAGTGATTTGCCAGTCCTTTCCTAGTATTTTATCATTTTCATGAAGGTACGGACTTGCTCTTAAACTCTACGTTCCCTTAGGTACCTTAAATATTGTGGACTGCAGAAATTGCAAGAAATATTTAAACCTCTCTTTCTGAGAATGTTAGACTTTGGGGGCCAACATAAGATCTGACTATGTTAGCAATTCAGAACCTAAATATTCACTGTCAACTTTCAATGTGACGCCCCAAGAATCTGCTGGTGGAATTCGGTATATAGCAAACCTAAGGTTGTAATGATACTCTCCAGAAACTGTCACACTTTGGACTCCTCAACTTAAAAGTAAGCCAAAGTTGGAGAAAGAAATGTTAAAACAGCAAAGCAACAAAGTTTCAAACGTTGGAAAATTGGATTATTAAATACAAGTGAAATGAACGTGAGTTGTTTACATCAAAGAAGGTTATTGAGAAGTAACTTAGCTTTGCTGAGCCCCAAATGTGTTGCAATATGAAGAACTTTGGGCCCAAGTTCATTACTATCTCCAATGAAGACAAGTAAAGAAGTTTGCTGACATTCTAGAAGGGAGAATGAAAGTTACGAAGCAAGTGGCAATAATTTACTTACGTGTGTTGCTGGTGGGGTGGGGAGGACACAGCTGCCTAAGTCTCTTAAATTTATCCATACTGTAGGTTCCAGCACTCCAGAACAATTGAAGGGCAGTCTTCCCTGGGGCACAAGGAGAGCATGCATGCATTTTGGAGGTCTCTTTCAATCCCATTTTCTTTGGTTTTATTATAGCTTCCTTAAATTTTACCAAATGCTTGCAGATTAAAAGACCCCTCATATCTAGTGAGTCCACATGTGGACTAACTTGTAGGGCCCTGAGTATTCCCAATAGTGCTCTGATGTTTGGAGGAACTCTCAGTCACCAAAGCTGTCCAAGTCATTGGGCCTTATTTTTTTAATACTTTACCAAGAACACTTGCCTTATCAATAATATTTATCCAAAAGGAGAATTCCCAGAGTTCTCTTAAAACTACTATTTCCTCTTTTCCTAGACCCCAACTCACTCAGAAAGACAAACAAGACCCAAAACCTACCCCAGACCTTCGAGGACTAGTGTACTAAGTATAGAAATATAAAAAGTTGTGTGATGGATGGAGTTACAAAACGAGAGAGCAAAGTACTGAATAAGCCTCACGGAAGCATGCATTTGATACATTTTCTGGTTTGGCTTTGTGATGTGCATAACTCTTCTCTTAAAATATTGTATTATTTTGTACTGGGCTGTTGGCCTAAAGCCATGACATAAGCTATGTTCCAGATCGGTTACTTGTCAATAATTAAGTAGCTTAGGCTTCAGTTATGAAGAGGAAATGGATGGTGATGTCTAGCTTTTATGTTTGTGTTGCTTCATGCTAAGGCCTAGCTGGTTAGTATCTCAGCTCCATGAGGATAGAAACAGGTGACTGGTTTGTATTTTTCACAGTAATGACGACAAAAAGTTTCTCGATGGACACTCAGAAGAACTGAAAAAAATGAGATGCCTCCAATATATACAGAGGCTGTATTTTACTACTTCTCTCTGATACCCAGACGTTTTACTTATAGAAATGGGAGGAATGCAAATGTCATAGAGGTTGATACAGGGTATCAGGAGGTAAAAAATTATAATTTAATACAAACTAAAAATACCAATGGTGCTAGAAAACATGGGATATATCTCCGGAAAGCTGATGATAAAGAGAGAGTATTAAAGCCAAGAAAGCGAATGGTAAAAAAGGACAGAATTGAGCGGGTCCTTCTGGAGGGGTGTTGGGCAGCCTCCAGTAGGATGTAAAGCTGATACGTGCACTTTCTGCACGGAGCAACTTTTGGGATTAGGCCAACTGGAGGTAGTCAGGTGCCCAGGTATCTTCATTAGAAGGAAAGAGAAGAGATTTTAGGACATTCTTTCTGATTTCCATCTCCCAACACCCTCGAACAGAAAGTAAGTCTGTTCACTTTAAAAGTTTGACTCACGCTATGGTGTTAGGAATTTTCAGATCCGCTCCTGGTGTCCAAGTATCTGATTGTTGTCAGAAATGCCTTCTATGGAGCGTAAAACCTTTTCATTCCACTGTTAGAACCTAAGGCAAATGTCTGATTGGCAAAATACTTTGACCCACATCCATGCTCAAGTGCAATGAACCAGTGAGTGAGTGAGTGAATGAATGAATGAATGAGTGAGTGAAATGATATGCTTGAATCATTGGTATCTCGGTATCTCTTTTCTGTGTTGACGTAGAAGGGTAATTAAACTGAGGTGGGCAAAGGAAAGTGTCCTTGACAGTGAGGCTGGGAAAGGCCAGGAACAGTTTAAAACTTTGGGCTGGAGGGGCGCGTGGGTGGCGCAGTCGTTAAGTGTCTGCCTTCGGCTCAGGGCGTGATCCCAGTGTTCTGGGATCGAGCCCCACATCAGGCTCTTCCGCTGGGAGCCTGCTTCTTCCTCTCCCACTCCCCCTGCTTGTGTTCCCTCTCTCTCTGTCAAATAAATAAATAAAATCTTTAAAAAAAAAAACAGCTTTGGGCTGGAGTCCGTTCCTTGTGTTTTTCAAATGGGAGCTACCCATGGAAGTGTGTCGCTGTCCAGGCGCACGCATATAGAGATCTTTGAAGGAGAATTTCCACTGAACTGTGGCATGTGTGTACTCCCCTTCACGCTGTGCATGATTGAGGAGGCTTTGTTTTCTGAGGCTAAATGCGCTGCAGAGGGGCTTCATTTCCAGAAGATTCATTCATTCATTCATTCATTCGTTGCTAATTCTCAAACACCGGTGGGCTCCTTTAACGTAAACGTTCCAGGTTTCCTTCCCTACAAATCACGTAACTCTGGAGAAGTAGGGAGCTACGGGACTTGGGCAACACACACACACACACACACACACACACACACACACAGAGTCAGCTAAGGAACCGGCTGGGTCTAAAGTCCAAGTCCCCTGTTTCCCCAAACACAGAAGGCCCTGGTGTCTCGCTGATGATTTAGAAGTCATGCCACAATGTCAGTGGGCTTTATCTTTACGCTTCCTTTAAACAAATGCTTCTATCACTGATGTTTCTTTGAATTCCCAACCGTTCCCGCTGTCATTCAGTTTGACTGCTGCCTCCATTTTGGCATTTTCTGTCATTTCATTAACAGGTAGCACTTACTCCATTAACGAACCCATCCTTCTTCCCTTTGTACTTTTTCCCATTAACTACATGACCTTTTATGAATGCTCTTTGTTCCAGTCATAGGGTAGTATTAACAACTGTGATGCGGGTATGTCCTTCAATTTAGCCTCTGCAAGGGTGGGGGGGAGCCTGGACAATTAGTCGAGGTACAAGTGAAATATGCCTTATTTATGATTAAGTATAAAGTATGTTATTAATTCGTACCAATAAAATGATACAGTCACATTTTATAACACGAATCTCGTAAGAGATAAGATCGAGGAACACTGGAGAACCTTCAACACTGTCACTTATGTAGGTCAAATTACTTGGGTAAGGGGACCATCAAAGTGGTCTTTAACATCTGGATCATGGGAACCTTAGATTATGCTGCCAGGAAGTGTGCCTTACCTGATACATAGCTTTATGAAAAGACTTGACAGGTTTTACTAGGCCTTTAAAAGGTTTCAATGGGGCGCCTAGGTGGCTCAGTAGGTTAAGTGTCTGCCTTTGGCTCAGGTCATGATCCCCGGGGTCCTGGGTTGGAGTCTCACATCAGGATCCCTGCTCAGCGGGGAGTCTGCTTCTCCCTCTGCCTCTGCCGCTCCCCCTGCTCGTGCTCTCTCTCTCAAATAAATAAATAAAATCTAAAAAAGAAAAAATAAATAAAAAGTTCTCAATGACATTTTTGAGTCTAATATATGCAATCCGAATTTGTCTCTTTCTAATTGACTATCACAGATAAGCTTCTTCCTACAAAGCACCCATAAAATATAAATAGGATCATGTCTAAATACAAAAATAAGATCACAACTTGCTCTGAGTTTGTATAGAGAAATTGAACAGTTTTTCCAGGCAAGTCAATGAACACACGAGGGGACATTCCCTAAGTGGGTCTTGGTTATCAAATTGGCAATTTTATCGCTGAAGAATTTTGATGTCTGACACATAAAGTATGAGGACTCATTCTTATGGAGATAAGAGTCTTAAAATCTAGTAAGCAATGCAAAAAACATAGTAAACAGAGAAAAAAAATCCAGCTTCTGTTGAGATAAGCTAGGTGATCTGAAATTCATTTTCTTGCCCCTCAAAATCTCATCTTGACAAGAAAATGTGGACTATGTAAAAAGGGTAAAGAAGAAAGCACAGAAAATGGTGATTTAAAGACCTTAGAGATGGCCACTAAGTTTACAAGAAGTTGTTTTTCCCTGCATCCTAAAGCTCAAGTTCCACACCCTAGCCATGGGCTAACGGGCACTCCACAGAATTAGCTGGAAGTTGAAGGGGTAGACTTGAGTCTTTGACATGTCTGTTCTGACCATTTTGGGGCTTACAGGCCACTCGCATGGATGGCTCGCTTGGGGTGCTGATTTTGAAGACCTTTCCATATAAAGGTGTGAAAAGTTGGGCAGCTTACAAGGCCTGGAACAAGGAAGTTTTAAGCGAAGGCAGACTTGTCAACCCGAAGATGTAGAGGACGTTTACGAGAGCAGCAGTCCAGTTATGGGAGCAGCTTACCAGCTGCAAGGCTCCTGAATGAATGCCCATGGGGAAGAAGAGCAAACTTCGAATTTCAATAAATGTTTATAAACCTCCAAAAAAAAGAAGAAGAAAGCAAAATATCACATATCATTTCTTCACCCAGAAATAACAGTAGTTAATTTGGTTTATGACTTTTTAATTCTTTGCCTTCCTTTGTTGTTTTGAGATTCTTACATTGTGCATAAAAACAGCAGGAGTTGTTAAGAAAGTCGATGGGTCATCAGATTGATCAGATTCATGCTCCCTCAGACTTCTGGTCTTTTGAACATGTGAGGATGTCCTGTGTCAGCCTTAAAAGGCCATAGATACACCAGTAAACCAGTAATCTGCTCAGCTCCCTTAATTGTCTTGTATAGAACTAATAAACAAGATCTAATGGTCTTCTGTAGAACATAGATTACAAGCACACTAAATAGGATGATTATTACAATAAGAACCGGTATTTGTTGGCAGCTTACTACACGTCCTCTTGCTGAAATTCTCCCAAAGATCAATGAGATAGGAGAACATATTTCATCAGAATTAACCAGGTACAGACAGATGAAAGAGCTTTTGCGAAGTAACATAGCTGGTAAGCAGCAAGTCTGGGATTTGAATGTAGATTGTCTGATTCCAGAGTCCATACCCAAGAAAAACTGTAAAACTGCTTGTTAGGGTACTTGAAATCCTGTGTCTTTAGGGGGCATACCAAGATAGCTCTTGCAGAGAGCGTGTTTCCACTCAAGGAGGTCCTGACCTATCTATTTTCAAATGCCACCATAGTATTTCTATCTGGTGCCAAAGAGTTACTTCGATTTATTCTGTTTTATGGGATCTCAGTAAAACCCAAAACTAGTGCATGGACAAATTTAGTACATATATCAATACTCCAATAAAAATCCCAATCCCTCCACTTTTATCTTCTTAATTATTCTCATTGGTTCACTCCCCATGACAATCTTCTCCCATGACTGAGGAGTAAAGTTACTTTTGTCCCAAGGTGTCGCAGAGGAAGGGCACTAAGCATATGTAGAAGCCCTGACCTGACCCCGGCCTCATCCACGGAGATCTGTGTTAGTTTTTCTCGCATGGACTCTTCCACGCACCTGGAACGTAAAAAAGAATAATTGTCTCAGATTTTCGTATAACCATTTCTAATATTTTACCCCTCAGGAACTAGTTCCTGTTCCGGCATCTTCTTCCCATTTTACCATAATTTGCTTTTTTCCTTTAGTCTTTATATAAATACTGTTCCAATTCCCATCTGTCCAAAAGCATGGAATTCTATTGCTGGCTCATTCCACAGACGTTTATTGAGCACTGCCTCAGCAATGAAAATGCAGAGATGAGCGACACAGTTCCCGTCCTAAAGGAGCCGTGTGTCTAGTGGGAAGGCGGGAGACAAGGACAGAAATGAAAGCACGGTCTAACAGATGCCCCAATCGGAGTAAGCACGTGTGACGGTGCTCAGAGGACACACTCTCAAACGTGAGAGGCATCAGGAGAGCTGTTTTCTGTGGGTATAAAAACTCACCACGCAAATTTGATTCATAGCACGACTTCCACTTCTATTCTTGAATTTTTTTTTTTCTCCCAAGCTCCGTAACCTCATGACAATAGTGTACATGCAAGGAAAACACAGAAGGGATTGAAAACCGTGCTCCAGAAAAGCAATTCAGTGTTCCTTTTGAAAATAATGAAAAGGGATATATCCCTAAACTCAGCAAGACACATTTTATTAATAGAAATGGCCCTAGGTGGTTCAATATCTAAAAGAAACAAAAATCCTACAAAGATCTGACATCACTAGGTGATGATAATGTGGCCTGGCCTGCATACCCTGACAGGCCCAATGTTGAAAATGAAAACACAGGTTCACGGCCCATGGGGGAGCGATCCAGGCCCCTTTGCAAAGGCTCGGGGGTTTGGTGTAATTTCCTATCGCTAGGTGTGGCCTGCCATGAGGTGTACCACGTCCACTGGAGTCTCTGGTGTACCACTTCTTCGCTCTCTGCAGAAACTCCATGGGAACTGGTATTCTGGAAACTTCTTCATTCCCGGAGAGGCAATCCAGAATGATTCTGCGTAATGGTGGTGGTCTGTAAAAATGAATTCCAAACAACTAAGAACTTCTGTTTTCCCTATAAATGTTCAAATCATAAAGTGCTCAAGCCGTGTGCTTCATTATCTTACATATGCTTCGTGGGTCTTGACGGTCTTTCTTTGAGATGTAGGTCCACTCAAGTGAGGGAGATGCACTTTTCTTTAAGTTCTAGTCATTTTGATTTTTTTTTTTTAAATCGTATTTTCAGGATGCACTACTTTTCCAAGGCTCAATTATGCTGGAGCATTGCTCTCTCCTGTTTCCTGCTCCTCTGCATTTCCTTGGAATGAGCAGTCTTTGAAGTTAATAAGAATCACCAAATCCGGGTCAGCAAAACTGCACAATCATAGAAGGTTCTGGTGGAAATTGGTGTCAATTCCCCGTTTGCCTCCGTGGGTGTTCTTCATTCTGCCACGAACATAAAATGCAGTTTACGATTTACTTGACGAGATTTGTCATGTAAACATTGACTTTAGCCTAGCTCAGTTCTTGCACTGACCTTGAAAACAAGGGCGCTTTGTGACAGTTGCCTTGGGGGTTTTTGAATGCTCCTGACCCCAGACCAATAGAATCAGTCTCTCCAAGGGTAGTATCTGGGCATTATTGTTTTGTAAAACTTCCCAGATAATTCTAATACAGATGTAGGGTTGAAACCACCAGACAAATGGAAGCAGCGATGCTCAACCTTGGAATCACCTTGGGATCTTTAGAGAGGCCTGAGTCCTGCCCCCAGAGATCCTGAGCATGAGTTTTCCCAAGTTCCCAGGTGATCCTGTTGTGCGGCCAAATCTGAGAACCACCGACTAGTCTCTGGCTGTCTTAAGGCACGCTTCCCCACCGCACCGTCTCCAACAAGTTTTTACATCTGTCTAGGAGGGCAGAACTGGCCCAGCTGTGGGAGAGCGCGTTTGATATTTTTGCTGTAGGCATAATGAACTCAGTTGTCAGCTAGATTCAGATTGCGGTGTCCTTGTTGATAATAATGATGTCAGAGGCAGAAAAACATCACGAGGGTTCTCAGATCCCGGGGTGACTGTGCCGTGTTGGCAGTTGGAAGGTTCACGTCTTAACTTGTACAACTGAACCAATTTTCAACTAAAATAACTGTGACAATAAATGTCATTTTACAGGTGCTTCTCCGGGGGAAAACTCTCAAACTCGGTGACGAAAAGAAATGTACACGTCTGCAAACCATGTCCTGCCCCTCCAGTTTCCTGCAGGGAAATCTGGGATTTAGCAAAGATTCTCCTCTGATATTATCGGCAGAGGGCTGCACGCAGTACTCTCTCACTTACTCGTTTTTCTAGCCCACAGAGACACATCATTTTCACTTCCTTAAATCTACACGTTTTAGATTTTTTCTGAATATCTTTAAGAAACAACACAGGTATTTGTTTCTCTCAAGTTCAGTAAGAAATCTTGTTTAATATGCTATATACCTACGGGCTGACGTGTAGCCAAAAGGGAACTCCCCCCACCAAGAATGGTCCCTTCATTTTCTAAGATGCTTCTTCCCCTGTTGGTTTGCTCAAACCAGTTTGTCTGTTGTCTAACTCTGTTCAGGCAGCTCTGACAAAATACCATAGACTGGACTCACTTACGGCCCGGCTTGGAGAGAGAGAGAGAGAGAGAGAGTTGCCAAGCTCTCTGGTCTTTCCTTAGGAGAGCTTTAATTCCATCTTAAGGACCCCCCCTCATGACCTCACCTAAATCTAATGACCTCCCAAGGGTCCCACCCACTGATTTCATCACATTGTTGGGGTTCGAACTTCAATGTCGGAATCTGGGGGGAATACAAACATTTAGTCTATGATGTCTGTGAAATCTTCCTGCTTCCATTTTACCCTGATTCCTTCCTCCTTTGCGTCCTTACCATGCATGTAAACAAAGGTTGTTTGTTGTAAGGTTGTTGTAAACAAGGTGCTCGGGCTTCTCTTCTCAGCTAGACTGGAAGGTCCTTGCGAGCAGGGGTGATGTATGGAGCGTTTACATGTCCTCAGCCAGCGGAAGCCTTCCGCATAGTAGCTGCTCAGTTAACCAGTGTTGGTTGGTGATGGATTCCCAGGTTTTGCTCTGTGATTTGGGACAGGTTACCTAACCTCTTTAGGATTAGTTTCCTGATCTATAACGTGGAGGTAAAGATACAGATCTTTCAGAGTTGTGGTGAGGATTGAGAGATATAATTATTTAGCAAATCTGATACACAGGGAGCATTTGATGAGTGCTTACTAACTATGACAGAAACTGACAGCAACTGAGGGAGTCAGGTTTGTCTGTCTCCATAGAGCCAGAGCAGGCAAGGAGTGCCGGGCAGGGAATTTCGTCGGAGAAGGGAACAGAGGAGAGTGAAGGTGCAGGCTGGGGAACAGCTGTCCAGATAAGGGGACAGCAAGTGCAAAGGTCCTGAGATAGGCAGGAGTGGGCTTGACACATAAAATAAAGGATTAGGGATTGATGAGAGAATGTCAGAAAAGAAGGGCTCTTGGAGCACTTTAGGAGAGAGGAAGGACCATTCGCAGCAGGTCGTGCAGAAAACATTCCCTTTTCTGTAAATTAAACTTTAAGTTTTGTGTATGCATGATACCTTGATACATTTCTAACGGATAGTGATGGAGGCAAGTGCTTGTGAGAACATCTGACTTTAGCACGTGTCTCTGTGTTCATGCCCAGAATGTATTTGGTCGATTTTGCTCTATTCTGGGCACATGTCACTTCCATCTCTAATACTAGTTTCCCCTAGAAACCATGTCCTACTTTGAGGATGATATATTCAACGAATGAAAAAAAAGACAAATTTGAATCACCTGTGTTTGAATGGTTTTGGTTTTTCTTTTCCTGGGGCTTTAATTTCCAAATCAGCTCTCCCAATCCAAATGCGTTTCTAGAGTTGGTAGTATTGTCTTTATACTTTTCCAATGAGAAACCTGAGAGATTTCGTGATGTTTCTCCCAATCGATGCGAGCCTAAGTGTTTTTACGTAAGTGATTTGTAGAGAAGTATTTATATATGTGACAAATATAGGTCAAACCGTTTCAGCTTCTGTCATGAGATTCTATAATTTCAAGGCAAAAAGGCCTTTCAAGAGTTGTTTTGGTTGTTGAAAGACTGCCTCTTGAGAATATTTTTAGGATGCTTTATCACGCTCACATGGGAAGATGGTCTATGCTGAATTTGACATAAGTTTGAGAAAATGTAGTTATAAACCTGTGGTGGTATGGCATATAGATCATTCAGAAAAACAATGTTAAGAATATGTAGAATTAGGGGCACCTGGGTGGCTCAGTCATTGAGCGTCTGCCTCCGGCTCAGGGCGTGATCCTGGAGTTCTGGGATTGAGCCCCATGTCAGGCTCTTCCACTGGGAGCCTGCTTCTTCCTCTCCCACTTCCCCTACTTGTGTTCCATCTCTTGCTGGCTGTCTCTCTCTCTCTGTCAGATAAATAAATAAAATCTTTAAAAAATATATATAGAATTAGGGGCACCTGTGTCATAGTTGATTAAGAGTCTGACTGCTGGTTTTGGCTCCGTCATGATCTCAGGGTTGTAGTTAAACCCCAAGTCCAGCTCTCCACTCAGTGAGGAGTCTGCTCAGAGTTCTCTCCCTCTCCTACTCCCTCTGCCTCTCCCCTCACTCATGTACTCTTTCTCTCTCATAAATAAATAAATGTTTAAAAAATATGTAAAATTATGATTTATATTACTTGTGTTACCTGTGGAGAGTTCATTGCCACAGTTTAGTTACTATGAACTTTCAAAAATAATGTTAGACCTACCATTTTAAAGCCCAGCCACATGTATTCTCTTTTCTCACCACAGGGAACACATCCAGAGACCAGATCACCAATCATAGAAATGGTTACGACTCACCATGCTGGATTATAGCCATCAAAGGGACGTTCCCTGAGAGAGTGTGTTCACAAAATTTTAAGATACATTACTGTTTTATCTTTCTCTTCTTCCTTATCTTTTACACCTTTGGCAAAGAGTCCTATTTATTTTTATTTCTAGAATATAAGTGAGCCCCTTTCCTGTCGGCATCAATCAGGAAGTATGTGGCAGCCATATTGGGGCCACAAAAAGACACTGGGCTTGAGGGTCATCGCTGGAATGTTGGGTATCAAGCTTGGCTCTAGTCAGAGTTTCGCTGGACTCTTCAGTCCCGGAAAACAAAATTCCACTCACCACAGTTGAAACACTAGCAAAGGAGCAGCTGCTTTCCTTAAAATTGGTGCTACGTTTCCAGTTTTCTTAAGTTGAGTCTGCACTGGATTTTATAAAATTCTAGAAGCATTTTTTTCTGATGCATTTTCCATGAGGTCTAGCACTTTATGCACTTTTCTTGTTTTGGTTGCAGTTATAATTAAAAATTATCTGTATTTTTTTTTAATGAAGATGTTTCATAATTTATTTTTTTAAGATTTTCTTTATTTATTTGAGGAAGTGAGAGAGAGAGAGAGAGCACAAGCAAGTGGGAGGGGCAGAGGGAGAAGGAGAAGCAGACTCCCTGCTGAGCAGGGAGCCAACGTGGGATGTGACCCAGGACCCTGGGATCATGACCTGAGCCAAAGGCAGAAGCTTAACTGACTGAGCCATGCAGGCACCCTAAAAATTATCTTTAAAAAACAGTTTATGGTGATTCTTATATTTCTTTTTTTTTTTTTAAGATTTTATTTATTTATTTGACACAGAGAGAGACAGCTAGCGAGAGAGGGAACACAAGCAGGAGGAGTGGGAGAGGAAGAAGCAGCCTCCCAGCGTAGGAGCCTGATGTGGGGCTCGATTCTAGAACGCCGGAATCACACCCTGAGCCCAAGGCAGAGGCTTAACGACTGAGCCACCCAGGCGCCCCGATTCCTATATTTCTTAATGACCGGTCAAAGTCCATCTATTTTGGATTTTTTTTCTTAGTTATTGATCCTATTCTACATTGGAAAAGAATTTAAATCAATATTTGTGTTCTGGTCTTATTGGAGGAAGTCACAGAATGTCAGTGAGATGCGTATCACATATCATGGTTGTTGATCAACATATGTTAATAGGATCATTAGTTAAATCAAGGATTAAAATTCTTAAGGTGATAGTACAGTGGTAGTATTTACCAGGCATTCTGAAATTTCTCTCTGTTCACTTGCCAGTAAGTTCCATCACCTAAACAATGTCCTGGGGCCAAACTCTCCACCTGTGGAGGAAAAGTACAGAGGTTTGGTGTTGTCACTAGCTCCAGGAAACTCCGTCCAGAAGTTCTAAAGCCGATAATCCATCTCTCACTGCTCATCCCTCCCCAAACTGTTCCCCACACAGACACTCCCTGAATTAATAAGGAAAGAAAACAAGAACATCATTCAGAAGTTTAACAATAGTAGAATATATGCTTATGTGCATAAACAAAGAATTTATTATACAATGTTACTCAAGCTTTTTAAACAATAATTTCAAAATATTACCATCATAACAAATTTCTATCTATACTCAATCAAAATTTTCCATTTTTTTTCATAGAGGGAATGCAAATTTTATGTTCTGTGTTCAAAATAAAATTATTATAAACATTTTCTCCTGGTGATAGGTGATGTGTAGGCAGTACAGGGGAGAGAAAGTCTTAAGAGGTGGAAGTTTGGATTCAGACAACTTGGGTTCATATAGATGGCTCCACAGTTTACATACTCTGTGACCTTGGGCAAATTACTTAATATTTCTGCTTTTCACTTTCTCATCTGAAATTTCAAAAAGTCCTTCAGTCAGAGATGTGCCTAAGCCAAAACAGTTCAACTCAAAAAGTTGGACTCAGTCCACCTGACGGAATAGAAAAGAATACCAAATGAATTCATCTTCTATCACTGTAAAAAAAAAAAAAAAAAGGATTGTTGAATGAATTTAATTAAATAATACAAGGCAATTAAATAGTATCTAATTAAATGTTCCTTGAGTGTTGGCTATTATTATTTAATTACATTTATATATTTGCATAAATACATTTTATTTGTATATATTTACTTTAAAGGATAACTATAAATCTATTTGATGTATTTGTTTTTTATATATTAAATTAGTTTTTATATTATATTTTTAAAATTATCCCAGAAAATACATACTTGATGACACACTAGGTATTATTTAGGGAGCCAATATCAAAGCTTGTACACATGATATTCAAATCATAATGAAATATAGCTATGTCCTTCTTAACTCCTCCATGTGCCTGGAGAAAGTGCTAGTGGATAGTATCATTTTAACAATTAAGAGTCCAACGATGTCAGATTGTCCCTAGAACACAGCTAGGATTCACTATAGATCCAGAGGGAAGAACGCCACCTACCGAACATCGAATTTCAAAATTTATCTCTTCATCATGAGAACTTAATGATCATAATAAACTTAATAAGATGTAACACTTTATAATCATTAATTAGTTAATCTACAAAACATCTTTGTGAAGTAGAAAAGGGTCATTACCCCTATTATGATGGCTTATAGGATTTACAGATAAAGCAGTTACAACTTAATGCCATGACTACCCAACATCAAATGTTCAACTTCCTTGGGTGACTCAGGAAAAATTTCATCTGGTAGTAAGGACTGGAATTCAATGTTTGTCCTCAAGCACCTCACTGCATGTCATGTTCTGTTTTTATCTGCCTGAGAGATCTGTAGAGCCTCCAGTCTTGGTTCATACCTGGTTTCTTCAATTTTCACCATGAAAAACAGTGTCAAAGACTTTCCTTTTTGTTGTTTGCATGGATAATCCAAGAAATTATGGATGTCTTCAGCTGGTTTGCACGTATGTTCTCTTGGCCTTATTAAGGTAGTAAACCTCCTACTTCATTTTCTTGAAGATAAAGGGAATTTGACACCTTCCAAATTTCTTGGTGTTTTGCCAAAATTCACGATCATAAGAAAGTTTACTGTGAATTGCTTCATGTTTCAATATATACAGGTCTAATTTAGAGGGCTTAAGATACTCATCCCTCTTCCTCCTGTCTTCATTTATGCCCTTGCATGTTGTAGTAAATATGCAGAGATTTGGCCTACGGCATTATTGGACTAATACTGATATCACTGAGTAGAATTTACGTTTTAACACTTGACCTGACACAAACTCTGCTTTCTCTGAATTATTAAGTCCATATTGTACAATATGTACCAAAATGAAAGCAGAAATGTTTAGAGTATATTAAGTTTAAAATACTCTAGTTTTTTTTTCATTTTTTCTTCACTAAATGAAGAAATTATAGATTCACTCCATAAACATATATTTAAGGCTTTGTACCAGGATATGCACCAAATATGGAAAAAGTAAATAGTGATTTCAGCTTATAAACACTTTCACAAGGGTAATCAATAATTTAAGATGGATAGGGGCGCCTGGGTGGCACAGCGGTTAAAGCGTCTGCCTTCAGCTCAGGGCGTGATCCCAGCGTTCTGGGATCAAGTCCCACATCAGGCTCCTCCGCCATGAGCCTGCTTCTTCCTCTCCCACTCCCCCTGCTTGTGTTCCCTCTCTCGCTGCCTGTCTCTATCTCTGTCAAATAAATAAATAAAATCTTTAAAAAAATAATAATAATAATTTAAGATGGATAGAGCAGGGTAGTGGTTAAGAAAACTGGTTTAAGACTCAGTCCAGTGTAAGTACATATCTCTGCTTTGCTGCATACCAGATGTGTGATGCTGGAGAACTTGTTCTGCCTTCCTGAATCTAGGTCTAATCATCCATACAGTGGAAAGTGTAACCTCTCTGTCGTGCTGTTATCAAGAGAATCACATAAAATAACAGATGTAAAGCAATGAACGTATTGCTTGAAATGCTGCAGTGTTCATAAAGTCTGGCTTTTTTTGTTATTGTTTTTGTTTAGGGATTGCCTTTAGATTGAAATTTACTTGGAAGAAAATCTTTTAACCTGACCTGTACATCTTTAGGCCCAGAACTTCAAGCTCCCTTTCCAGCTATGATGCAGTAAAAAATTATCTGAAATGACTCTAGCTGTTTTTTCTGGATTGGCCAGGAAGTTGCCTGAGAGACCTAGAGATGTCTCCTTTCCTAGTAGGAGGGACTGCATCCAAGCTCAGAGTCCCACAAAATGCGAGATGCCTCCCAAAGTAAGGCACTACAAAATCCTATTTGCCAAATGGACTTGAAGTGCTGGGCAGCTGACATTACCAAGCAAATCCATCAAACAGCTGATACCCCATCTCCAAACCGCTGGTGTCCCAGTTGCCTGTGTATTGCCCCACTGACAAGGCTGCTTTCTCTCTCTCTCTCTCTTTTTTTTTTGGTCCAACAAAAACAGTAAATGACAGGGAATGATAGTCCTCTAGTGGAACACAGACCTACACTACAGGAGCAGAAGCCATCTAGACCTCGCATTCCTCTCCGTGGGATGATAATCCAGTCAGAGGATTTGTGTCTTCTTTTCTCTTGCTGACTGAGCTTCACCAGTTTTCCTTTTTCAGATAAACCCCATGCCGTATGATGATGTAGAGTTCACATCAGAACCCCAGGTGGTGGCTCAGAGGGCCTCACCTGACACAATACACAATTCATTTTTCACTTTCCTCATGGATTTATTTTCAGTTTGCCAAGATTCCTAATGGGAACGATAACAAAATTGGCAGCAATCCTGGGTTCATCCCATTCTGCAATTTTACTATTAGAACTTTTTTTTCTGTCCTCTGAGGAATTAAAAAAAAAAAAAAAAGCAACTTGATTACTATTATCATTTTAAGCATTCAGTTACATTAACAGGGTTTTTTTCTTCACAAAAAGTCTCTTGATAAAAACAATACAAATAATTTAGTAGATTTAGGAATGTAGTCTGTTCTTAGTTCTGTTATTCCTGTATTAATGCAATAACTTGCTTTTGCCTCATTATCCTTTTTTTTTTTTTTTAGATTTTTTATTTTATTCATTCGACAGAGATAGAAACAGCCAGCGAGAGAGGGAACACAAGCAGGGGGAGTGGGAGAGAAAGAAGCAGGCTCATAGCGGAGGAGCCTGATGTGGGGCTCGATCCCATAACGCCGGGATCACGCCCTGAGCCGAAGGCAGACGCTTAACCACTGTGCCACCCAGGTGCCCCTTGCCTCATTATCCTAACGAGTAAAATAAAGAGTATGATTCTAATCAAGTTCACTATTTTGTTTGGAGATATAAATAATCAAACCTATTGTAACATATTTTTCTTGTGTTATAAAGACAATAATCTTTCTAACTTGGTGAAATATTTGTATCATGTCTATACATGTTTTCTTAGGTAAATAAGAGAAAAAGAATAGTGTAAAAAGCACAGGGCCTGGAGCTATAGTAGATAGATCTGAATTCTGCCTTTGCCAGTTCCTAGCTCTGTGAACTTTGACAAGTTACTTACTCTCTTTTTGTTTTCCTTTGCTCACTATAAACTAAGGATAAAAAGTGGTGTGAGAATTAAATAACTAATATGTGTACAAAGTGCTCAAAATAAATGCTATGCATTATCAAAAAATATGAATATAATTGTGTAGTTGGAATTTGAATTCTTTACTTCAAATTAGAACATCAAGTCCAGTATTTTCCTTTTTTAACTTGTTATTACTAGCATGTAGGAAAGCTGCTGATTCCTGTGTATTTTATTGCTAGCTTTCTAATACAATTTCTTAGTAATTCTAATAATTTTTCAGTTGGTTCTTTTTAGCTTTCTAAGAAAGTAATTATCTGTTTACAATGATACTTACACATGCTTTCCAAAATTTATGCTCCTTATTTGTTTTTCTTGTCTTATTGCGTTGTCTGGAGCTTCCATAAGATTAGATCCTAAGAGCCTTAGACATGTGGGGTAGTCTGCATGTTCACAAATATTTGCTGCTTCTCCCTAGTCAGAATTATACTTTTACACTCCAGTGATTTCTGGCTTAGCTTTATGACTATTCTGGCTAAGGGCATGTGAGACATTATTGGAAAGAAGTTCTAAAAGCCAGATTTGATTCACTATGTTCTCTTTTCCCTTCCTTAAGCACTTATCAATACTCCAGACAGAGACTACTGCATTAGTCTGGCTTCTGAAGAGAAATCACACAGAGGAGAGCAGAGCTGTAGCAGACCCATGACAGGCATGTAGCATCAGTAAGAGGCAAACCTTTGTTGTTGTAAACCGCTGAGATTTGGGGGGCCATTTTTTACCATTGCATACATCCTTGATTTAATTTTTCTTTTTGGCAATCTCAAATTTAGTAGTTTTTAACTAAATTTTTTTCTTGAATTTCTTCTTTCTCACCAGATTAAAACTAGTCCTAAATTACAAACAAATGCAGTTATCATTCTTATTTTGAGCAAGTAGGACCACATTTAGAATAGACGCATAATTGACACGATGAGAAAACTGAGTGTAATTTATCATAACATTAAATCCTCTGGGGCACCTGGGTGGCACAGCAGTTAAGCGCCTGCCTTCGGCTCAGGGCGTGATCCCGGCATTATGGGATCGAGCCCCACATCAGGCTCCTCTGCTATGAGCCTGCTTCTTCCTCTCCCACTCCCCCTGCTTGTGTTCCCTCTCTCACTGGCTGTCTCTCTCTCTGTCAAATAAATAAATAAAATCTTAAAAAAAATAACATTAAATCCTCTGAACATGCAAGAAATAGTCTCTCTCCCAATCTTATATTTTTATCTAAATTAGATGAGCCAAGTCAGAGAATCACTGCAAGACATTCAGTCACTTCCACAGCCATTATTAGGCATCTTCATTGTGTTACTTTGAAAGACGTATTTTTAAAAAATCAGTGATTATCTTTGGGAGGTATAACTGGGGGCTTAGAAAATTTCTTTATGTCTTTGGATAATTTTCAGATTTCTCAGTGGGAATATATGTGACTTCTGTAATAAGAAATTTAAAATTTTTGCAAATGGCACCAAGAAGAGTTGGGTGTGAGATGGGTAAGATGGTGGGGGTTTAGAAATGAATTGATACCAACATGAAAGCAGGGAGGGCATTCAGGAAGTGGTGGCAGTTGTATAGGTGAGAGATGGTAGGCTAAGGCAGAGGCAGCAGGACCACACGATGAGCAGGAATAGGCTGGAATGGTTTTGATATACATTTGTGAGTTCAAATCAAATGTGACAGAATCTGGTGATGGACATGGGACATTGCTGAGTTTAGAAACGGGATTTTAAGGACAGAGAAGAGTTTAAGATGACACCCGTGGTTTGATTGAGGTTACTAGGTAAAACCTGATTGTGACTAACCAAATCACAATGAGGCAACTTTAATTTGAGATGACTGTGGGAAATATACACATCAAACGGAATAAATTTTTTCCATGTTAGGTTACTTGGTAGAATTTCTATGGGGTGTAGGCCATTGCTGCTCCTTGCATCTAATGACAGCGTCGGAGAAACTGGAGTTTACTTTAGTGAGGTATTTCTGAATATTTTCTGAAATAAACCTTTCCTGTTGTCCAGCCTGTCCTAAAAAGATTAATTTTACCTCTCTACAGGTTAAACTGGCAGCAGCAGAATACAGAGCTCTGGGTATATTTTAATATTCCAACATTTTATTGACATGGAAAAGAGGGAGAATATTGGAATTTATTGGTTGCTTCTTTTGGCCTCTGTGTTTTCTTCAGCCATCTATGCTTATAGAATTTTGGCCATAAAAGCATTTTCTTATTCAGAGCTGCAATCCTATCTTCCATTTGGGAA
This sequence comes from Ursus maritimus, assembly GCF_017311325.1. Lineage (NCBI taxonomy): Eukaryota > Metazoa > Chordata > Mammalia > Carnivora > Ursidae > Ursus > Ursus maritimus. The sequence goes on along the minus strand of NW_024425675.1, from coordinate 25,508,398 downwards.
TATCTGAGGGTGTTTCCCTCTATCTTCAGGGCTGTGGTAGAGCTTTCGAAAGTATCAAAATGAAGTCAGTTTTCCTTCAGTTGAGTTTAACAGTAGAGTCCTGTATGGCATCTATTTAAGAGGATAGAAAAGAAGTAGTTTCTCGGGCTTGGCTTGTAATGAGAAGCTGGGCAATTATTGGTCCGACATCTCGTGCTTCAACTCACTGTGTTACGTAGGGAAGGCAGAGAATCAAAGATCTTTTTCTGGGTCAGATGCTTAAACTCTTTGCTTCCAAATTCCTTTGTCTGTAAGAATGAGACCTGTATTGCCCTCCCCAACTACATTACACAATTGCTTTTGAATGTAAGTGTGATTACATACATGAAACTGTCTCGAACTCCAAAGCACTATACAAATATTGATGATGCTTATCATTTCTCAATTATCTCTTTATTCTTTCTCTCCTCTGGTCTGTTTAACAATGTATAGGAATGAATTCTGGACATGGAGAAGTACCATCTAGCTATAGAGAAAACAAGAGAAATATATTTTTGTTACTGGTTTGCACAATAGTTAAGTATCTAGTTAAAATCAGAGCTAAATGGGACCATTGTTCATGAATCTGTTCAAAGAGGAAGGGTTTTCATTTCTTACATGATAGATGTTATATCATGTATATTATATACTAAAATTTAATGAATACATAATTTAAATTTCATCTATAAGATTTAATAATATAATTGTAAGATACATATTATATAAAATTATTCAGTGTTATAATACATTTAATTTATTGACATATTGATATACTAATTAATTAAATATAATATTAAGCCTCTAGGATCATTATATAGAAAGGCCTCCATGACTTATAACTTACTCATTTTTTAAAATGTTCACTTTATCATCTATAATTCTTTTACCTAGCGAAAACCATTATTATTTTGATATAGATCTTGATGCAGCTTAGTCTTTTGTCTAAACACATTATTATTATTCTTTACATAAGTTATGGATTTTTTTTTCTTAAATATAATTGGGATTATATTGTGTATACTACTTTGTAATTAAAAATATCTTTTGAAATTAATTACAGACATTTTCTAAATCATTAAGTATGGACAATGTAATCGCAAGTAGCTTCAGAGTATGGTTATGGGGTTATTTAATCAACTTCTTAATATTGACAATTTGGATTATTTCTGATTTGTATGTAAATTTGCACTATATATGTATGTGTATACATACAGTTCAAGATGTATGTACATACATTTCTGCTGAGCCTCTTTGCAATTCAAATCTTACTTGGCACGTTGACATATTAAACAAGCACAAGTTTATCTGCTCTGATGGGCGCTAAAATCTCACACAGACTTTCCGGCTCTCTCTCTCCCCATGTCCCCTCTCATATTCCACCTTGAACCAGTGGCTTTGGAGAAACTGTGAGTAATGCATCAATATTCTCATTTGTGAATCCTAGTTTGCATACATGAATATTTCTTTAGGACACATGCATATATATGGTCGATTTACCCACCAGGCTGTACCACTCCCAACAGCAGTGAATGAAATGCCGATTTTTTGCTCTGTATTATCTCTGAGCACTCTTTGTCGACTTGAATGGAAAGGCATGGCATATCCATACTGTTTTAATTTTCATTTCTTTAACACAAGTTAGGCTGAACTTTTTTGTCTTCATCGAGAGTTTTTATCTCTTCTTTTGTGAATTGCTTCTCACTATTATCTAAAATTTCAGATAATCTTATTATCTGAAAGTATGTTTCTAATTTGAAAATTATGTGTTGACATTTTAAATCCATATATTCAATTATTTTATCATTCTGTCATTTCTTCATTTATTTTGTTTAGGGGTCTTTCAGGCATGCGGGAATTCTGCATCTTTGTATTATAATTTAGCTTTTTCTCTAGAGATTTCTGTTTTGCTCAGAGGTTTAGTGCATCCTTCCCCTAACCCAAGATTACTCAGATACTCACCTATATTTCTTTGTTTTAAAAAAATACTTGTCTTTATTATACATTTAACTAATTTAAGCCATCTGGAATTAATTTTGCTTTAAAAGGTCATAGAAACGTCTTCCTCCCCCCAAATAATTAAGGCTTTCTTCTTCCAGGGTGATTTGTTGAATAATCTCTGTATAATTTTTTATTCTTATAGAATCCCCTCCCAGCTTCCTTTTGCTCAGAAATCGACTTCTTGATGGAATACTTCTGGATCATCCCGTCTGCCACAATGCCTCCCATCGCTTTCTCTCCTTCTGTCCTATGTTTTTCTACACCACACTTTTCATTACGCGACATTATACTTGACATTCTATTTGTCTGTTTATTGTCTGTCTCGCTCACGAGAATGTAAGTTCCATGAGAGCAGGGGGCTTTTGTGTTTGTTCACCACTGTATCTCTGTGTTTTGAAAAGGTCCGGCATATAGAAAAACACCTCGTATATAGTTCTTGAATAAATGCATACTAAAATAAAATGTACATTTTCTGCCTTTCATGCTATCTGACCTTATAAATACTTTCTCTCTTATACTTCATCTTTCTTCGTACAACCGATCCAGTAAAAGATGGAATAAATGACTATTTTACTGTCTGTACCCTTTTTGAGTAACTGAGTTCAATTATTGCTTATCCTGGATTTCTCATTTAAAAAAGAAAAAAAATTCTTTTTGTTGTTGTTGTTGTGGTAATAGAAGCTCTGAAGACCTTATATGTTGCAGTTAGATTTTGACTGGATGCTCTTTTAGTGTAGATTGCTAAACTAGATGATATTAAATAACTTACTTTGTTATTTCAGATGCTCTTAAGAAAACAAAAGCAGCCACTTCTGTAAAAGGAAGTTTAACTTGTTTATATTATTTGTCTTTTTAAACTCTTCATAATGTAGTGTTATCCTAAGAGGCCCTGACCTTAATTATTTTTAATTTTATTTTCCATGGACGCTGTCCTTAAGCAACAGTTTGGCAGTTCAACAGAACTTTTTCCCCTGCCAGTTCTCAGCCACATAAAATCATGATAGAAGGAAAGAAGGAAATTGGTCTGAGAGTCCCTGCAATGTTAACTGGCTGCCAAGCAGAAACCTAAATCTATCCTGAGTTTCCAGGTGCTTTCTTGGAGTGTTTGTTAAGCTGTACGGAGTCTGCGATTGGAATTCCAATGTTCTGCTGTCTCTGAGGCTAATTGGCTCTATATTATTACTGAACCCTGTGACCACAGCTGAATGCCACTTAGGAAAGGGTGAAGTTCACAATGCCACAAAGAACCGTATGCGATTTATTAGGGGTAAGGTCTAAATGCCCCTGCATAGACCTTTTCAGTCCTCTTCTAGATTAGTTGAGGAATGACTCTAATTTATCTTACTAATTAATGGATTTAGTTTAATTGCTATAAGTTTAGTTTGGTGCAGGGATCTGAAGACCTTAAGGCATGTGTACAGGTCCTACATCAGTCATGTATCTAAGTCAACCTGACATTTTAAGCAGCCTGTCTCCCCAAATGACCCTCCACCTGGGCCATCATTCTCCAAACAAAGTGACAGAGGAAAGGTTCATTTATTCTTTCCCGAGAAACACTCTTTGACGTTAAAGAAAAGGTGATTGAATCATAGGGTGAATCTGTGTACACCCAAGACAATTTCATCTGCCTTTCATCTGTTTTAAAATTGTTTCGCCTCGCTGTGGCAAGTTTTGGGCAACTTTCATAAATCTTGGCTTATTTCCCTGTTGGCATTGAGCCCTGGAATCAGGGACAAGGTTTTGTGGGGGAAAGCCATCAAGATTTGGGTTCAGGAGCAATAAAGTTCCTTGTTCATGCATGAGGTCTGGGAGCCTTTCAACCTTTCCAGCTCTGTGGATGCCAACGGTCATCTCCAGTGGGACATTGCAGGTGTAATCCTATAAAGTTGTGCAGGAAGCCAGGATATAATCAGGACTGTCCAAGGTAGGTCAGACCAGTTCCCAAGATGGTGGGGCCCATGGCCGATTGCTCAGAGCTGAAGAATATTCCTGTATTTCACCACCTTGGAGAGAAGTATCCCAGGGGAGCAAGAAGATACTGAGAAGTTAGTTCTCTTTCTGCCTCTTCTTCCTGTGTTCATGTCAATCTCTTCCTTCCAGAAAAGGCTCACTATGTAGAGACAGTATATAGATGGAGCACTTTTCCCATCGCTCCAAATAGGGGCGGAAATGGAGAGACTCCAGAGCTGGACAATATCTTTATTCCGTTGTGGCTCACAGGTCGCTGGGGACATGTCTATTTGCCATTTGGGGTAATCTAAAAAGATTTGCTCTTTTGCATTGAGCAAATGCTTAATCTAGATTGCTTATTGGGAGACACTATTTACTTAGCTCCCTTAGCTCCTGGGGCATGAGAATGTGACTTTTGGTTAGGGAAGTTAAGTTCCCGAGATAAGTTAGCAAAAATGGTTCCCTTAATGATACTTTCGAAACAAGCAAATATTCTTTTAGCATTTTAGAAAGTGCTAAATAAATATTTTGCTGTACAGTTCTCTGAGTTTTAACACATGCATGGATTTTCTTGTAATCACCACCACAAAGAGGATATAGAACAATTCCAACACTCCCTCAATATTCCATCATGATAACCCTTTGTAGATTCCTCCCCACCCTCTAGCTTTAATCTCTAGACTTGGCAAAGAGTTCTTAAATACGACACCAGAAACATTATTTCTAAAAGAAAAAAAATTAATAAGTTGGACTTCACCCAAGTTTAAAAGTTTGCTCCTTGAAGAATACAGTGTAGAATGAAAAGAGAAACCATAGATTGGGAGAAAACATTTGCAAATCACCTATCAAAGGACTCGAAGTTCAAGGCACTTATGGAGAGAGAAGATCGAACAAAACATGATCTTTTCCTACAAAAAGCTGTAGGGGAATGGAGTAGAGATCAATATGAAAAAAAACTACATAGGAAGAAAGATTGATTAGTACTAACACGCCAATGGTAATCAACAATGCGGGAGCACGGGAGAGAGGGAGGGGGCTCTGTTCCCGCCTGTGGGATTGAGCATGGCTTCGTGGAGGCGGGGAGACAGATGGGAAAAGGTGTTGTGGGGGAGGAAATCATGTGAGGAAAGCCATGGAAGTGAGAAAATGCAGGGCAAAAACAGGAAAATGCAAGTAGCCTACCCTGGTGAGCTCCCCGTTGTCGCGTTTGCATCGCTGATGGCAGGATGAGAATGAGCATTGCCTTGTGATATGTGCATGTGAACCCACACTGCAATATTTATACCTTGTAAAGCCATGGGGAAAAAAAGGCAGCCCTCTTGTAAGTAGCGTTACTGCTTAAGAATGGACTCACTGGTTCTGCTGAAACGTAGGAAACCATTAAGGGTCATTTAAAACCAACTGAAATGTCAGGGTGGTCTATTAGAAATGCAAATGTTAACTGCACTGTGATAAGCACAATAAACAAAACAATGAAACCAATTAGAAGGTACTTTTGAGACCTTCAGGCTTTGATTGGTTATAAAAGCAGAGGAAAAAGACGAAATTGTTTGACCTTGTTTATCTGCAGGTGAAGTCAATAATCTGAATAGTTTTGAAAGGTCCTAAATGTTTTGGGTCACTTAGACCCCTGCCATCAGCTCATTTGTTGTTACATAATCAGCAATTGGACCAGTCTTCCCAATTCCTTCTTCCCCGTATACCAACCTTCTTGGATATAAATGAAACATCAGCCTCTTTTCTACTGGGCAGAATTCCTGAAAGAACTGATTCTTTTGCTAATGATGGACAATTGAAATTAGCATACAATTAACATAAATTATGTTAAACAATGGGATCCATGGTAGGGTTAAAGGCTGATTTTTTTATTGTTTTATGTCTTTAATTAAAATGAGATTGTACGCATGGGAAAGTTCTGATTCATGTCATTTACATTCATTTCCTCACAGATATATTAGTTAGAGGTGACAGATTTTTAAAAACTTTGCATTTACATTTTTTTTGGTGTAGAGTTCTGTGTGTCTTAACATGTGCATAGATCCTTGTAACCCCTGCAACAAACAGGATACAGAACGATCCAACAGCCTTAAGGAATTTCCTCATTCTGAGCCCTTGTAGATAAGCCCTCTCCACCCTGGGTTTGGCAAGCACTATCCATAAAGGAAAAACTAGTTAAGTTGGATTTCATTGAAATTAAACATTTTTGCTCTTTGAAGAACACAGTGAAGAGACTGAAAAGACAAGCTACAGATTGGGAGAAAACATTTGCAAATCACATACCTACCAAGATCTTGTATCCGGAATAAAGAACTCTTGAAACACAACAGGAAGTAAACAAGCAACCCAGTGAAAAATGGGCAAAAGATTTGAACAGAGACTTCGCCAAGAAGATAAAGGGTAGTATGGGGCACCTGGGTGGCACAGCGGTTAAGCGTCTGCCTTCGGCTCAGGGCGTGATCCTGGCGTTATGGGATGGAGCCCCACATCAGGCTCTCCTGCTATGAGCCTGCTTCTTCCTCTCCCACTCCCCCTGCTTGTGTTCCCTCTCTCGCTGGCTGTCTCTATCCCTGTCAAATAAATAAAATCTTTAAAAAAAAAAAAAAAAGAAGATAAAGGGTAGGAAAATAAGCAAATGAAAAGATCATTAGTTATTAGGAACATATAAATTAAGACCACAATGAGATGCCATTACATGCCTATTAGAACTGCTAAAATAAAAAATACTGATGATCCCAAGGAATGATGGATAGTGGAGCAACTGGAACCCTCTTACGTTGCTGGTAGGAATGGAAAATAATACAGCTTCTCTGGAAAACTGAGAGTTTCCTCACAACTTAACTATACATCCCATATGACTCAGCGATCCCGCTTCTAGGAATTCATGTTAGAGAAATGAAAACTTAGATTCACACAAAGACCTATACATGGATGTGTATAGCGGCATCATTTATAATCACCCAAATCTGGAAACAACTCAAATGTCTGACAAAGGGCAGATGGAAAACCAACCTGTGGTTCATCTCTACAGTGGAATATCAGAAATAACATGGCCGAATCTCAAAATAATCATGCTGACTGAAAGAAGTTACAGTCCATTTAGCACTGAGGAGCAATCTCTTCCTTTAAGGAGTATCTCTTCTCATCCTGCTTATGACATATCTTGCTTCCCCTCATTCTCTCAGGCTTCAAATTGTTTCTCCTTTTTCATCCAGGGTGCTTCCATTCTGACAATCTCATTTGTGCATGTTTCTGGTATCTTTTGCTGCGTAAAACCACCCCAAACTTAGTGGGATAACACAACCACCATTTTATAATTCTCATGGATTCTGTAAGTTTGAAATTGTCTTCACCCTGAGAGCATGTCTTCCTGACCTGGGATTTAATCTTTGCGCTGAGGCCATTTCTTATATTGAGAACACTTGGCTAGCTGGCTAGCTGTTGAACTCCCTCCTAATTTGTTAGCTGTTAATTTCTTTCTGTTATATTTCCTCCAAATTATAGTCAAAAACAGAGTAACTAATTCTTTAGTTTACCTCTTTTACTCTCTGATTTATTTTGGGGTGTCAAAAGCAAGATGATACCCTCCACACTCTTCCTAAAATTCCCCCTTGTCTTGGTTGTTGAGTTTGTTAAGTCTTCACTTTCATTGAAGACCTCTCTGATAACTTCCATGGGGCCCATCAGGCTTCTGTCTATCAATCACTGGGCTCCAAAACCAAGGCTGCACATTTTAGATGTTGTTAGAGCACAACCCACTTGTAGGTACCAAATGCTGTTCCAGTTCTTGCCATCTATCAAACTACCCTAAACTGGGAGTTGTGAGGCCTGAATCATTTCATCATGCTCATGTATCTGTGGGTCAGGAATCAGAACAAGGATGGCTTGCTTCTCTTCCATGTTACCTTATCAGGAACATGGGATACCATTCAAACAGTGGGAAACAGGGAAGTGAAGTCTACTTACAATTCTGGGTCTTGGGTTAAGGTGACTTGAAGACTTGGTGCCATCTGACCTTCACCCAGAGCACCTGTATGTAGCTAGGGCTTCTCACTGCATGACAGCTGGGAACATCCAGTGAGTGACCATTCCGAAAGAAGCAGATAGGAGCTGCGTAACCTATGTGGTCTAGCCTTGGATATTACATGGCATTGTCTGCCCCCTGCCATTTGAGCCACCATCTTCCCTCCAGCCATTAAAGCCATTTGCTCAAACCATTTACAAGTCCTTCCAGACTCATGGGTAGGGGACCTAGATCTCACCTCTCATTGGGAGTGTCAAAGAATGGGGACTCATGGTTGAAAACTCCCACGGCGCCCATGACTGCACCCATCCCCCATGACTGCCCCTCTCCTCCCAGGTCAGTATCTCTGGTCTTGACTTTCTCCTGGATGGTAGATGCACAAGTCACATGAACTCACCAGCATCAAAAACAAATAGAAATGGACCCACCCAACATCCTATTTCAGAGCAATTTACCGTAAGAGAAGTACGTAAATTTCCTCAACATAAGGTGATTTAAAATACCAAAAAACCACAAGTAAACAAAATGCAACAATAAAAGAAACTGTGAAGTCAGCTATGTAGTTTAACCACTGGATGAGAAGTGGTTACCCTGAAATATGGTAAGTGAGAAGATTATGTAGCAATGCCTTTGAAATAGCGCATCAGGAAAAGGAAGAAGCATCCTGCCATGTGCGCTCCTGCTACAATTAAAAGCAAAAAGATGTACAATAAAAAATTGGAAGAAAATAAATTGGAAATACTATGTTGGACTAGGTGACATTATGGATGATTTATTATTCTGCTTCACTTCTCCCAATTTTCCTTTCTTTTACTACATGGCTTTAATGACCTAAAAATGTATTTTAAAAAATCAAAAACAAAACCAAGTGCCCCAAACTGAACTTGTCATTTCTCACTTCCTGCTAATCCCTTGTTTGTTTTCTTTCTTTTCCTGACTCTCACATAAAGCCACTACCGTGCTCTTAGTGGTCCAGGCAGAATACTTCAGAGTCATCATTCTGTCCTTTAAAAATTTTTTTTCACAGTCTCCACGTATGATTAACCTTTGCATACCTTGAATTCTACTTCTCCAATATCTTTGCAGTGGATAATTATTAAATAATTAACGGAATAGATGTAAAATTACCTTTAGAATTATATAAAATTATACTAATATATACTGGATTCCAATCCCTATTTTGTTACTTATTTTCTAAGCTTGGGCAAGTTTTTCAAATCTTTCTGGACTTCAGTTTCTTCGTCTTTAGTGTGAGGATAGCATACTTGCCTTGGGTATAATTTCGTGAAAGTTAAATGATACTATATGTGTAAAAGCTAATACAGTGCCTGGAATATAGTAGGCACTTAGTAAATGGTATTTATATGGAACGTAAGAATCTTTCTCTATAACCGCTTATACTCGCATGGTCCCTAGCACGTCAATGAGAAAAACCAAACGCACAAAACCATGCAGACGTTTAAAAGCAGGGGTATTCGCTGCAGTAACACTATGTAAATATTCTCGCTCACTCTCCAATATAATGACAAGCCAACCAACCAACCAACCTCACGTGCCTGCAAAACAGGTTTACCATCAGAAATAAGACGCAGAGAAGAATCAATAGCTTTTGGTCAATATTAATCTCCCATCAATAAAGGCCCATAGCTTTCCCTCTTTATGGTAATCGCCCCAATGATCTGCTTAAAGTCCTTTAAGTACTCAGAGGGGCCTACTGATAGCATCTTCTCAGGGCTCCTAGCAGCCGTGTCAAGGAGCACCCAGGAGCTGGGGCTGGTGTTCTCGAATGTGCTGTTTAAGTTGACAAAGGGTCCTCAAGCGTCACAGACACTAGCTTGTGTTTGTCAGTGGGTTCGCCAACAGGTCTGACTTCCCTGCCTCCTCTCAGGGATGAAGGTGGCTATCCTTTTTTCCTCTGAGACTTTTAGGGTTCACTGAGACAAAGTAGGCTCGGCTTACCACGTAAGCCAGCGATGCTCGGCATCTCACTGTACGTGCTCGGGAAGGCCTTCGACATTAAACAAATTACCCTGCTGGCAGAAGCCTAGACCCCTCTTCTCCTCAGAAGTCTGCTCATATGCACACTTAGAGCTTTTTGGCATTGAGAGCTGTTGTTCAGACAGTCCCATTTACCATATAGTAAAAATCCACTATTCTAGAGCTATCTTACTTCCTTGAGTGACTTGCCTTGTTCTCCAATTTAACATCAGGTTTGGGTTAGTATCCTTGGAGAAGCCTGGCAGAGCATGAGGGCGTGGCCTGTGAGATGCTCCGCCCCCTGCCTCACTACTCCTTGGCTTCCCTTTCTCTGCCGCAACCCTCCCACCTCTATGCCAGTGCAGTGCTTGGAGGCTAGGGAGACGGGAACCCTTGCCGAGCTCGGTGCTTTCAGTAACGGAAAAAACACACTTACTTTTGAAGCCAGGAACCCGTGCGAGGCATTTGTAATTGAACAGCGATGCCCCCAGTCTAACACACACATACACACATAATCGTGCTAGAATTTAATGTCCAATGGGCTTGTCCATTTTCAAAATTGTCCTTTAGACATTTTACGGGCAGAGCAATTCAGCAATGTACAGGATATCTCACTTTCTATATGCCTGTATTCTATTTCAGTTAGTCGACCATATCTTTTTTTATATTTTACCCAAACCTTTCCAAGTGGCACATGCGGTTTGAAATCATAATGACAGACATTACTTTGATGTTACTTTTTATTCTTAACTTAGCCATCATTCACAGCTGCTTCTGCTTCAACTGAACAAGGCACTTAAAAAAAAGGGAAGATACTATTTAAATTAAATTTTCATTGCTCTGTAACATATCAAAAGATTGTACCATTTCTGATTTACAGTTAGGATTGGAATTAACTTCAAAAGGCAAGAAATGGAAAAGTGGAGGCATATTCTTTCATGGTTATTACTGAGAAGGGAGAAGTGATGTAATGATAACAACAAGGTTTCTCCTCTTGAACAAAGGAGGAAATATGTATCTCTCTTGCACCTGTGTGTTTCTACCTGTTTAGAAGTTTTTTTTTTTTTTTTTTTAAAGATTTTATTTATTTATGTGACAGAGAGACAGCCAGCGAGAGAGGGAACACAGCAGGGGGAGTGGGAGAGGAAGAAGCAGGCTCATAGCAGAGGAGCCCGATGTGGGACTCGATCCCGGTACGCCGGGATCACGCCCTGAGCCGAAGGCAGACGCCCCAACGACTGCGCTACCCAGGCGCCCCTGTTTAGAAGTTTTGTCCAGCTCCTAACCCTTTGGACCCATATCTGTGATGCGAGTCACTCCTAGGATGCAATCTGTACTGTACCCAGGATGGAACTATGGAGCCACAGAAATAAGAGCTTGGAGACACAGCAAGGGATTGAAAACGTCCAGTCTATTGTTTTCAGGCAAATGTAGTATTAACAGAACCATTTGGAGACATGACACTTCGTAGAGCTTACCTGTCCCATTTATACCTGGCTAGTGAGAAAGCCAACCTGGAACGAAGGCTTCCCATCCATCCTACTTCAGAATTCTTCCAGCTACTCACAAGGCCCCAGTTTTGCAGTAGCAGTGCAAGAGGCTCCTTGGGAAATGGTTGATCTGGTGGCCCCAAATTCTGAGAGCCTCTGGATTCCCTGTGTACCGAGTGTTGACTGCCCCCTGCCCACAGATCCCTTCCCTTGTCATTGAGCCTCAGGCCCTGAATCATGCTGCCCTACCAAGCACAGCTTCCTGAGCCCTGTTACCACGAGGCACTTGTCTGTTGCTGTGGTCTCATACTTGGTGTTCCCAATCTCCAACCACATCCTCTTTGCTTCTCTTCTCTTCCACTTCTTTCCCTTTTGCTTCTTCTCAGTCTTGTCTCCTTTTGATTCTTCTCCCTTGATGAGACTCGTCTGCCTTAAAATCCATGCCATCGGCCACGCAGGTAACACCCTCACTAAAACCCAACGCTCCATCCGCTGTCCTCTCAGACACTGTTTTTATCCCCCGATGACCTCTACCACCGGTTTTGTCATTTGCTGCCCTGAGAGCACACATCCTCTTAACTTTTCTGGGCCCTAGGTGCTTTGCCTTTGGGGGTCTTCTCCTTCATTAAAAAAATATTAAAACTCATATTTTATGACTGCTTTGGTATGAAGATGTCTATACTCTTCCTTCCTAAAATGTTCATTTTTTTTTCCCCTCTAATCTTAAAAAAAAAATTAAAACATTCTCATGGACCCCTGAAAGTATTAGAGGCAGTCGGTTCTGTATCTACTCAGTCTGATGGATAAGTTAGACCTGGGGTCAAGCCACAGCAAGGTGCAGAATTAACTTAAAATGGACTTTGAGAGTGTCCAGGTGATCATCTGATGTTTATCTCCTAGTACTCCCTGTTGATACCTGAGATTTCCCTATTCCCCACATGTGTGTATGTCTGTGTGTTCACAGAGCATAACTCATCGGCCTTCTTACACTTCCTCCTATAGATAAAATTAAACCCCCTTGTAAGGTCAATTATTCCCTTGTCTGATTCTTACGAGTCTTTCTTTATACCCAACTTCTCACCTTCCCTAAGGAAGAGGTGTCACCTCATTTCTTCTTAGTCCTGAATTTTACCCTGTGCCTCACTTTTTACCCTCAACCCCATCCGTTGGAACCTAGTCCCTTGCAAGGATCTCTTTTCTCTTTACTGGGTTACTACTGGCTCCTCTTCCTCTGTTCCCCGACCATCACAGATCGTTCTTACCGACAGTGTCCCTAGTACCTACTTTCTCATATTTCTTCTCTATCCCTCTCTCTTACATTCATACTTAAATTTCTGGTTTATTCCATTTGTTTCCATGTCCTCTTTACCACTTCTTTTCTTGGAAGTAAATTGATTGAGTCCCTAAATTATAATGCATGCTTACGCTACAGATCAGAAAATACTGCATGTATAATAAAGAAAACAGACTGCCTAAAATCCTGCACTTAGGCTCTCTCTTGAACTGCTGCCACTGTTTTCATCACTTATCTACTCTGTTCTTAGTTTATTTTCAAAGTCAATATTGACTCTGTTTTCAAAGAATAGAGACTGGCTTAAATTTTACACACGTCCACGTGCCTTGGTTTCCACTGTGTATATTGTTAGGAAACACGGACTGAAAAGACAAGAAGGACCAAAATAGCTACAATCTCTGTTTTGCTCATGGATTTAATTGGATTTCTTGGCTGTTGTCTCCTCCTCCCCCTCCCCCTCCTGACTCCTTCCAGGATTTTCTTTCTTCATGTTTGCTGGTTACAAAAGTCCTATCATGACTGTAGGCTTCAGTTCCCACCACCAACTGATGGGTCCCAATTCATATCCTTGAGAAAGAGATTCTGATTGATTCCACTCCGACTTTTCTTAGTTCTCATTTTAGAGGGCGGGCAGTGAGGAGGTGATGTCCAAGTCACAGTGTGAGCCATAGGTTTTCTTCTTACTTTCTGATTCCCTCCTACCCAGTTGATGGTATGGCCTCAGACTCAATCTTTGGAATCCTCCTATTGCCTCTTTATCCTCTTTTCCTATAGAATTCTTTCCATCTGACTTGTCACTTCATTGTTAGTTTCCCGGATATTGAGGCAGAACGATCATTCCCAAGCAACCCCAACTTGAAACTCAGGATTCCTTGTGATATTTCCCTTCCATTCTCATTCATCATACTCCTTTTTGTCTAATTGGTATCTTTGGCATTTCTCACTCACACATACACACATGTATGTGTACATGTTTTGTTGAATGACAGAACTTGGAGAAGGAAATCAGCAAGAGGTATATTTTTATTTTCTGTATGTAGCAAATGAGTGCCTCAAATCCTTCATGGTTTAATGGGAATGTTTGGTTTGGAGCAAGAAAAACTTGATTTCAGTTCTCAATTTCCTATCAACTAATTGGGTAACCCTGGGAAAGTCATGCCCTCTCTGGATCTCAGTTTTATTATCTATGAAATGAGCCCAATAGTATCTTATTTGCCTGAAGGGAAGAATTATGCAACATAATCTCTTGAAAGCCCATCAAACATCATCTGATGCAACAATGACAATGAGTGGGTGAATATTTTTAATTTACAAAGACTATTAATTGCTGGGTTATCACTTGAAAATATATCATCTCCACATAATGTCACTTATGGGACTAATTCTAATTCCAATATAGATACATATGGATACATCAACATACATGGATATACACAGATGGATATATGGATACACACATATATTTTGTAACAACAATTTTTGGGTGAGGTATGTGTTAACTTTTGGGTCACATCATGTATTTTATATGTTGCTAAAATCTACTAAACATAAATGTTAGAAAGAATAATTAATGCTGAGTTTATAGTTGTTTGGAAAATGTTTATCAAAATGTTGGGTCAGTTAGAACATGGTTTGGTTTCTTGGTTGTAAATATCAGATTGTTCCTAAATAGAAATTTTCTACAATTTGGAATTCAGTTATAGAAACATTTAACAGGTACCTACAGTGTACAAAGAACATAGAAAGTTGAATAAAACACTGTTCTTGCAGAAAGACCAGACGCAAATGTGAAATAGGACTGAATATAAATGGCAAAAGATTAAAAAAAAAAAAAAAAAAAGAACCAGAGAATTCCAGAAAACCCATTCTTTGGAAATATCACAAAAGACAGGGAAATCATGTGGTATTGGGTGATTTCTGATTCTGATTTTAAAATTCATATTTATCGTAAAGAATGTATACTTGACACATACTGCCAAAAGTACTTTCTACACTGGTTATATTATTTTATAAGCCCCAATCACTGTGTAGGGAATTGTTAATTTCCTCATGCTCTTTCAACATTAACAACTATCCAGTTTTTATCATTTCAGATGCTCCTTCTCTAGGCCCATTTTACCCTTGGAGTGTTGGTATTTTAATTTATTGACTTACGACTATTTTGTATCTTCAGGTTGCTATTGTGAATGATAACCTGTTTTGCCTTATATTTTCTAACTGGTGTCTATAGCTTACATGGATGCTGTCGCTTTGGGGTTTTATAAAGCTTTTTTTTTTTTTTTTTTTTTGGAGCAGTTTTAGGTTTACAACAAATTGGAGGGCAGTACAAAGGTTTCCCATATACCCCTCCCTCCTCCCAGCCTCCCCAACGTCACCAGACAGAATGGAACAAGCTTTTTCTTTTCTTTTCTTTTTTTTAACCAAGGACAAACCTTCATTTTACATCATAATCACTCAAAGTCTATAGTTACCTTAGGGTTCACTTTTGGGGTTGTACATTCAATGAGATTGGATAAACATATAATGACGTACAGTCACCACTGTAATATCATATGGAGCAGTTTTACTGTCCTAAAAATCCTCTATGCCTCCCCCTCACCCCCTGCCTGGCAACCATGGATCTTCATTGTCTCCACAGTTTTGTCTTGTGACACATGCTTTTAATTAATCACCTTACTAAACACTTTCATTTTGTCTAATAGTTTTCAAGCTGATTCTAGGTAGGGAAACATACATCTCTAAATAATAATTTTATCTTTTCCTCGATATATATAGATTTTTTATTTATTTTCTTGTCCTATTTACTTGTCTGAAACTCTCAGAAAAATATTAAGCAACAGTCAATTCAATGACATTTCGTCTATTTCACTATTTAGTATGTTAAAGAAATTTTCTTCTATTCATATACAAAATCAAAAATAGATATTAATTTTAACCAAGTATCTTTGTGGCACCCATAAATAGTAGAACAGTATGTGAAGAACAAAACAAAACAAAACAGTATACAAAATAATACATAAAATGGTTACCTGTCTGATTTTTTTTGGATAATTTTCCATTTTCATTTTTAACATAATAAATAAGTATCATTGTGGTAAAAATTAAAAGATATCACAAGCATTCTAAGGTTATTAAATATTCTTTAAATGATGCCTTTATGCGTTATGTGATACTACCTTTTGTATTTATTGTAATTTAATTAATTGTCTGTTAATGGACTACTTAGTCTATTTTTTTCCAATATAAATTAAGCTGAAATGAACATCCATATACATGAAGATTTATGTACATTAATGATTCTTTCCTTTGGACAAGTTCTCAGAATGATTTTACTAGGAAAGAGTATAAATCTTTTAAGACCGACTAGATATGTTGCCAAATTCCCTTCCAGAAATGCTATAAATTTCAGTTCTTACAAGCAATATATGAAGATACCTACTTTCTTCATCTTTGCCAACATGAGGGTATTAAAAAAAATTACTCCTTTAATTTTTGGGGAATCTAATGGGTAAAAATTCTTTCTCATCACTGTTTTCTTTGGCCCTGCTTCAGTTTTTAGTGAAGTTAATCATTCTTTTATATGCTCATTGACCACTAAAGCTTTGTTTTCTAAATTGTGTATTCATATTCTTTGCTTTTTTATTGTTAAGTTCCCCTCCCCACACACACATACCCTGTGAAAAACCCTATAATACCCCTACTTTATTCTTATTCTTTTATATTTTTGTTTCTTAAATTTTACTCTTTATTTGAGGGGTTAGAATTTTGATAGCTGAATAGAGTGAAGAGAGAAGAGGTAGTCAAAAGAAAGAGCACAAATAAAAGGCAACATGTGGGGCTATGTAAGGTATTTGGGGAAATGAAAATAGAATAAATTGTGTACCTAGGTAACAGCTGATCTTGAAGAAGGAGCGGTAAATAAGAAGGAAAGAGATTCACAGCCATCGAGCACAAGGGCAGATCTTTCTAGTGAACTTCTGATCTATATATCCAACCATGTATCTGTTATATCCACATGGATGTCCCACATCGTACTTACATTGACACTCACTTTAGACTTACACTCGTACTCGTATCTACGTGACCAAAATTGAAAACCCGTAGTCATCTCCCCAAGTCTACTTGTGTATTTCCAGTGTCAATGACAGCACTCTCCAGAGACTGCCTAAGCCAACAGCCCAGTGCTGCCCTGGACTCTTGCCTGCCCAGCCCACATTGCTGCATTAGAAGAACCTGCCAGTCTCATCTCCTCAAGAGCTCTGGAACTCTCCAGTTCCCTCCATGACACCACTACCGCCGTGGAGAACCATTCATTACGTTAAGGCAGATTACTTTCCTCTCTCACCCTAATTGAAGCAACAGTTTCCTACTGGGTCTTCTAGATTTCCGTCTTGTTCTCTTCCAAGTTATTCTTCTTAGAGCAGCTGTGGTGGATTTCGGCAATGGAAACCTGATCACTTTAAAAAATCCTAGAGTTGTTACCAATTTCTCTTAGGATAAAATCCCTTAAATGTTTTCTGGTCATCCGATCTGAGATAACTCTCCAAACACTCTCAAGCCCATCTTTGCAATTAATTTTCTTTGTCGTATTTACTTGTTTTTATGCAGAATTGTGGATTTGTTTGCTTTAAAAAAATTTCTTTAATGGAAATATAGTTAATGTACAGTGTTACATTAGTTTCAGATGTACAATACAATGATTTCAGTTTGCTTTTTTAAAATATACTATTTTGGGCTCTCTTTACTAAAATGTAACATTCATGAGAGCCAGGACCGGCTCCCTCTTTCATAACTGTATTCCAGCGTGTAGAAAGGTCGCTGGCACCCAGTGGATGCCCATGAATATTTGTTAAATGCTTTGACTATCCTGCTACTTGCCGCTATTAGGATTTATTGGTATTTCTGCTTTCTCAGTTCCACAATCTCCACTCTCTTTTAACTTAGCTGTTATTGATCTTTTTCCTGATTCCCTTCTCATCAGTTAGTGGGTTTCCCTAACACCCAGTATATTCCCTTGTCGCAGCATAGATCACCCTATGGGATAAATGTCTCTTTTCCTTGTCCTTGTGGGAGACAGTAAGCTACCTTAGAGGACTTATGTCTTATTTATCATGGTATCCCAGGACTTGGCAATGTGTTGGGCTCATCAGAGAAGCTCAATACATACCTACTGGAAAAGTAAATAATCATACATAATATTTATGTTATCATCATTTGTCATTCACAAATATCCTTATCATATTTACTACATCACAGAAATGTGCATTATGAGCAATTGAAACAAAAATGGTTAAATTATACAGAATATTTTTAAGAAAGTATAAAAATAAAAAAAGTTATAAGTACATTTCTACTGCACGTAGTTAAAAATAATATAAAGGGATAGACTTCAATTATCTAGAAAATTCCTTGACAATATTGGCGAGCTAAGTTATTATTTAATAATTCACGTGATTACTTTCTTTTGTAATGAACATTATATTGGCTCATTTCTCTATTGTACCCTTAAAAACAAGGACTAAACTAAGGTTTCGGGGGCTGGGGGGGGGGGGGGTGCTATATCCAAGAAGTACTTGCCTGTTGGAAATAGACTTTCTTCCTTCCAACATTCTGTTGAAACCCGTTTTATGCATTTTCAAGATGTAGTTATTTCTGTGATTTACCTGCTACATTTTTCTAGGTCAAGATCTCTACCTAGTTGGTGAAATTTGATCTTTAGCTGATGAGCTGAATTTCATTTGCATTCTTTAGCTTTTTAAAAAAAGATTCTGCTCTGAGTCGGTCAATCAAACCTTTCTTTGGGAGGCAGGCAGGCTTGAGTAGAATGTCCTCTGAACTGTTTGGGGTGGCTGTTGTAACAGCCTGGAGTTACATGTGTAGATGGGCATCGTAATAAGATCAACGGCAATGAGGGTCAACGCCATGCAACAACATGGCAGAAACATCATCCCACAGAACTATAACCACTGATTTGTTTTGTTATTTAAGATACAAAAAATACCCCCCCAACACCCACAACACAACTGCTGTTTCCATATACTTTTTGCCCTCTTGGAGACGTGTTTCTTCGACCCTTGGCAAAGGCAGAAAACGCAGTTTTATTGTTCAGAACAATTAACACGCCTTCTATTTCAACAAAGAAGACCGCTCCCCCCCCAGAGGTATTTATTTATTGACAATTTACTTATCAGGAAACAAAACATGCGACTTGTTTGCAATTCTCCATTTGATTGGATAAGAAATATCAGGGGGAGAAGACAGATAAATAGATTGATAGCATCTTTTAAAAGAATAATTGCAGTCATCAAAGTTAACATATTTTGACAGGTTAGTATATTAAAAGCCATTAGAAAACAGCTGTTTCGCTGTAGGGAATTTCAGTCTTAGGCTGAATCCAAAGATACATGTTGGTATTTATTCAGTAATCAATCATAGAAAGAAAAGACCTCGAATTTTAGTGGGAAGTTTTTATTTTTATCCCTTTCCTTACTCCTGGTCTTTAAACCTGCACTGAGAGCTATACATGCCAGGCTAGAGCTCATCAAAAGCGGGCAATCACAGCTAAATCAGCATGCAAAATGCCACTCAACCTTGGGCCTTTATTAAAATTTGCTGGGACTCAATTTGAGATAGCGATCATTCTTATTAAAAAGCAAAATGTAAGATAGTTTTTTTATATAAATCTCTGGATGGAATGGAATTGTTAATCAGCATAGGCTGATGTGATTTCTCTGTTGCAAATCCTGCCGAGGGCTCAGAAGTGGCACATTACCATAATTCGTAGGCTAGAACTGGCAGCTGAAAAAGACCTGCAAGAATCTTTAAAATGCTTAAGCAAAGCTGCAAGTCACAGCAAAACAACACAGTGAGAGCTGCTACCCGGGGTTTCTGCCGTTATGTAACCAAGTTTTGGCCTCTTCCTCATCACTTGCTTTTCTCGATGCTGCGTCCCTCGCTAGGCGTTGTTTATAAACAACGTCTCCACAGAGCTTTTCTGCGCGGCGGAATCCATCCATTTACCGTGTCCTGGGTTCGCCGTGGAGCTGCATAGAAGGAGCTAGCGTCTTCCTCTGAGTACAGAAAGGGGAGCTAATCAGTTAGCCACATGGCACTTAATGCATTGTCTGTCTCCCCGACCGTATCCTCTCTCCCCGTTTGACATCGCCCTCTGTAATTTTTGTACTTGAAAAAATAGAGCAGCTTCCAAAAGATATAGAACTGTTGGGGGATGCACAATGGCTTGTTTATCGAATGCCTATTTTTCACCTCCGGAGAATACCGTTTGATGGGGGGACCGACCCTTAGACTGAGTAAAGTCAGAAACTTGTATCATTTTTTCCCCACGGAGGGAGGGTGATTGTCTCTCTTTCACGGGAAAACTCATGGCTTACCCACTAAGAGATGTTGGCATAAACTGCAATACACGTGATCGGGTACGTGATGGAGGAATTGGCCAACAAAGTCCAGCCACTTTGTGGGAACCAATGGCGGCCTGGCCGACCTGTAAGAATTCCCCAGAATTTTCTACGCGCTTATGTACTGGCAAACGAGACGCGCCTCCTTCTCAAGAAAAGTCCGACTCACTGGGTCATTTGCAAGCCGAACTGCTTCCAAATGAGGATGTCTGCCGAGGAGACTGGGGGCCTGAGTTAGAGAACCCCTCGGTGTTCTGGGGCCTGCAGGTGTCGTAGGGGCTAGGGTAGTATCTTTCTCTCCATCTTTGGGGTTGTAGCTTTGAATTCATTGTGTCATTTGAACGCTTCACTACAGAACAGTGAGAGGCTCAAGGTTTTCATCAGGAATCAAGGATAGTGGTAGAGTCAGTGGTAGAGTCGAGCTTACTTATCCTCCACCAGAGTCCAACGGATACACTTCTGGACGCGGAACACTCCGAGCAGGACCCTGGGTGGCCTCTGACTAGAGTCCTAGCACTTCTTAGGGTGCATTCAAATGCGCCTGTGTTCGTGGACCAGCGCGCGGGTTTGAATGAACAGCCTTCTCCCTTCTGTCATGGCGGCTCGTTGGCTCACCCTGCGTAGGCTCCTCGGGTGTAGACTCAGAGCCCATGAGCCTTGGATGCAGCAGGGCGATGTCTAAAGTTCTGTTAGGAAATCCGAATGAGTTCAAGTTCGAATGGACATCCCTGAAAGGTGTTGGCAAATTTGTCAACTAGTGTTTGGGAAATCTGGTGGGCAGATCGTAACGGGAGCACGTTAACACACTGGAAGGAAATTAAACCAAAGCCAGGGAGGAGACCCGAGCCAGATTCAAGTAGCTCTTCTACCTAATGTGTCCTTTGGACATCCCATCGGAATCCTTCATTAAAGCCAGAGAGCTGGAAATGGTTTTCTAGTTAAACACGGCAATCAGATTAAACAGATTAGATGATTCACGTATTTTCAAGTCCCAAAACACATTACGAGGGCATTGTTTCCGAGCGCGGGCACCGGGGGCTTCTAGCTCCCCGCGCGTGCCCCCCAAACCTCTCTCTGCCGTCTCGTCCTGTGCGAGGTCTGCGATTGCTCGGCGACAGCGCGCACAGCTGGACCTCACATCCCCATTTGCAGTGGATGCTTCATCTGAAATGCTGGTACTATTTGTCAGCCTGGAAGTGTCTTGAGGCTGCTTCTGGGAGATACAAGGAGGAAACTGATAAGGAGAGCATCAGAAGGGCAGTTAATTGCCTCCAGTCTCTCGGTGCCGGGAATATTTAAAATCTATGGGATTAAAGGCAGATTAAAAACTGTGGAAGCAGGGGCCCAATAGCGCTGAAAGATCACAATCAGCAGGGTAATGGCAGAGAAAAAATGAATGTGGCAAATAAAATGACAGATAGGAAATTCAGATCCGCTTCTAACGCTCCAAGTTCCATCTTGTAAGCACAATTCATCTACGTGTAAATCATTTTTTGGCTTCAAGCTTATCAGCCAATCGGTGAATTAAAAATGCTCTTTCCTTGGAGGATTAAAGAGGTTGATTGAAGTCAGTGTGAAAACTGGCTAATAAGTCTGGAAATGTCAGGAGGGGGCTTCAGAGGAACTCGGTTTACTTTTTTTTTTTCCCCCTTCTCTCTCTGGATGCTTGAAACAGGAAGTTTGCAAAGCTGTGGAGTTCTGTTACTTTGAAAAACGCTCCTGCATTTTCTGTGGGGGACACAACTGTTGGGATGGAGTGTTTGAATTTGCACAGGGTGAAAGGGGATATTGGCACTGAAGACACATAAGTAGGAAAATATGAAGGAAAACAATTGCTATTTATAGAAATCAGTTCTCCAAAAGGAAGATGCTACAAACCTGGGGCCTATAAAGTTAGCACCACGTGTGTGTATTAGGCTGTCATACTGGGTCAAGGAGATTTGAATCCGGGACCATCAGTTTAATGGGAAAAAATGATGTTTATTGGGGCTCCTGGATTATATACACTATACTTTAAAGAAAAAAAACACTCCCTGTACCTCATTTCTCAAAGCAATCTGAATACTGGGTAGGGAATTATTATTCCCTGTCCTAGAGACTTGCTGTCGAAGGCAACTTTTGTTTTCAGATATGTGGCCACTTCATATCTGATTCATGCCTTTCTTGGAGAGGGTATTAGTAGAGAGGTGGATGCTTGGTGATCAGGAAGGTAAAGTCGCTCAGGAGGCTGGAGGACACCCCAAATGTGGGGGCTCCCCTTTCTTCCCAAATGCCTAGTGGAACAAGGGAGCTTCTGGCACCAACAGCAAGCTGACACAGGGTGTAGGACTCTGACAACAATTTCTTCACCCGTCTGTATTTTCTTTTACCCCAGCCACACCGAGTATCGGGTGCTTACTCTGGGCTAAACCTCGTGTTAGATAGGCGCTTTGCACCCAACACCTAGAATCACCCAACTGTGTGGCGAGGTCGGTTTTACAAGCCCTGTGTTATAGTTGAGGAGCCGTGAAGTCGAGAGGTAAGCAGCTTTCTCAACGTGACTCAGGAAGAAAAGAGAGAGATCTAGATTCCAACCCAGGTGTATGTGATGCTTGGTGTCTTTCCTCTCACCAGCCTTCGATCTCTGCATACATCAGCTTTTTAAGACTAGGTAACACACTCACACACACACACACACACACACACACCCCTCAATATGCAGAGGTGGTCTTAAGAAACAAGATTGTTCTTGGGGTCTTGGGGCATATCTGAAGTGATAGATCTGCTCCCTGATTTGAAGAGTCTTAGGAAAATGACTTTAGTCCTTCACATCTTTGATTTTTAGGATGCCACCATTAGCAATTTTTCCTGTTAAACTCAGCAGGATTTTAAAAATCCTAATCTCTCTTGGTAAATTGACACATTCTGCCTCTAGTACTTTAATATGGCCACATTTACTAGATTGGCACCGGAGGCTGGAAGCAATGCCAAAAAAGAAGATTCCCTCCCCCCATTGCCACCAAAATAATGGCCCAGGACTGGCTCTGCGGGGTTTCATTCATGACGCTGGAGCTACTTACTGTCTTTATTTTGACTTGTCTTACTTTCCTTACTTATTCAATAAAATTACTCATATTTCTTTTCCTCTCATTTCACTCTTTCACTTCATCAGAACTTGCAAGAATAGGAAGAAGAGTCCTTAGGTACTTTGGTTTTGCAAATGTGCGTCTGCTTGGCTGTAGGTAAAATTGGGTAGGAGACAGAGTTTGTCTCTGCTATTCCGCACTTGCCCTGGGTGGCGGTGGGGAAGTTCTTGTCTGGAACTCAAGGCTGGCTCTAATCTCTCGTCCGGCATCTTGAAGCCTCTTCCAGAATTGTTCTTTCTTGGTTCTAACAGTGCCTTGTTCCTTACACACCCAACTGGGGGATGGCTCTGTGCCAGCTCCGAGCAGAGGAAAGGCAACGAGGCCAGGTTTTCTACTAACTTAATTCCTTGCTTCAATCTCAATTTTTCTATTTTTTGACTGGAATTCTGATGATTAATCTTTATTTGTTTTCATAGTAGTTGGCGTTTTCTTCTGTTTTAAGAGCATGATGTGTTTGTTACTGAAGATTTGGAAAACGTATAAAAACATCCAGGAGAAATTAAGAGTCCCTGCAGTCCTGTCATGTGGGGATAACTGTTGTTAGTACTTTTTTTTTTTTTAAATACGCATGTTATTTTTGGTTAAATAAAACTGTATTTATTTTTAGTAAACCAGGAATTAATTTTTATTCACTGTTGTTAGTTAATTTTTCATGTACTGTATCATGAGTATTACGCCAATAAACATTCTTCAATGTTACATTTTTAAATTGTAGGTGCATAATTCTATTATATGGATACTTTATTAGTATGGATACTTTATTTGAACTAATCCTTATTAATGGATACTGTTTTCTGTTTCCAATTTTTTGTTATTATAAATAAAATACACACGATCATCCTTTCACATACAGCATTAATTAGTCTTTTACACATTTTTATGGCCAAGCTAATCATATTTATTGTAGGGAATTTAGAAAATTCATAAGGAGAAAAAACATGAAAAGAATCATCATAATTTTCAGCACTGTGTGTGTGTGTGTGTGTGTGTGTGTGTGTGTGGTTACAAAAATGAGATCATTTGACTAGTTACTGATTCTTGATGCTATTAATAGCTAACACGTAGTACATATATTTATCATGCACTATTCTAAGTGCTTCATGTAGGCTAATTTATTTGATTAAATTACTACTTAATAGGCGAATTTATTTAATTAAATCAATATTTAACTCAATAGTCCTATGAAGTAGGTTCCATTATTATTCCATTTTATAGATAAGGAAACTGAGGCACAGAAAGGTTAATTTAGAAACTGGTGGAGCCAGGAGTCACCCACAAAATGCAGGCTTTGGACAATAGACAGGCTGCTGGAGTTCATACTGTGCCTCGGGCTAGCATCTGGGAACACCTGACAACCATGTGATCTCTGGTGACTTGGATTTCTGGGCTGATAGCTTCCTGCCTGGAAAATGACTTTGGTCCTCATTCCCCCTTCCCTGAGGAGAGTACGCTTTGTTAAATTTACCTGTCCAGTGCTTCTTTTCCTCCGGGCTATGCTAGGCTAATCTGATAAACTAATCTGCTAATGCGATAATGAGCTAATGTGGGGCCCTTTAGGGTAAAAACATATTCGCATGTTAAAGGGGGCTTTCTGGAGACTTCCCATTGCATAAGTATTTGGAAAACTGGAGAGAAAGATATTTAGGGGAAGCAAATCTTTTTTTTTTTTTAACTTTGAAATGGCACAGGATAACTCACAATTCTCTCAAAAGTCTGGTTTCCTTGTACACACAAATAAAAGATCATATTAACACATAAATTTTCCTTTAAGACAGTCACTCAATGGTTTCTGCATGGGTAAATTTCATTTTAATGAAAGGAGTCAGGAAGTGCTTCCTATAAACAGAAGCGAGTTCCTAAGAGTAGGAGGATTCATGCTTAGGAATCCTAACAGAGGGTTCAAAGTCGAAAAAATGATGAAGTGGACAACCCTAGCAGTGCAAAAGGTATTTTGGGACCTCAGGCTATGACAACAAACACTAGATTTTCTTAAAGAATAGAGCCTGCAAGAAATAATATACTCTTGGCTCATCGTCCTCTTTCCTGCTTATGAGAGATTCATAATGGTCTTTTCTGTGTGGCAGTTTGTAAATATGAGGTATTCCTTGCTCAGACAAATAGGGACTCTGTCTCTCCAAAGAGGGATTTGGCTGTTTTATGCTGTAGATAAGGTTGGTAAGAAATGAGCATGGGGAGAAATGCAAGAAGCCTCCAGTTCTCTCTGCTCTCATTCAAGCATGCATTTGAAGGGCAGCTTTGGGAAAGGTCCTGGACATTGCGTAAGATTATAGAATATTCTAGTTAGTTGTTCTCCCAGAAACCACCACTTTGCTGTACCTTTGCCTTTCATTGTAACCTCAGGCGAAGGGCAGGAACTGCCGGGGCTAAGAATGCTTTTGCATTTTTGCATCACACAAGTCTTAGGACCTCAGGTATTTTCCTTTTATTTTTTACATTCTGGAAAGGGAGCTTCTGCCCCACCCCCAGGGACCAAGATCACCCTTTATCTCTCTTCGTTCCCAAGGGAAAAATCCCCAAGGAGTACTGGTTCTCTGAGAATGGGGAAATAAACGCCCAAGTACAAACTTGGCCCAAACATTTTCATTTTTTGAAGTGGGCATTGCCATCTGCATTTGCAAGGGGGCAGCCCACTAATTCCAGCCAATACGGCTGTGAAAGCACAGCAAAGCGATAGAATAGGACTTGCAAAGAACACCCTCGTGAATCTGCCTCCCACCTTGACGTTCAAACTGTTGGCAGTCCTAGCTACGTTGTGCAGACGGATCCCTGCTTGATCTGCCGCACCGGTTAACAGACGTCCTGTGTCAGTTGCTGTATGGGTTTCTCATCATCATAAACTCGCAAAGACAGAGATTGTCCGAGTGCCTATCACCATCCCTCCTCTCACTCACGGAGCAGAAATGGAGACTTTCAGATGCCGGGAAACCTTCGGAGCGCCCCTCCCTCTCTCTGCACGTCGCCCGCTCAATCAGATGCCCTGTGGTCCCGGGATAGGCTCTGATGATGGGGATTAAGCGGCCGGCTGTTCCACCTAAGTGCACACTGCAGGCTGTGCACCACCTGTCTGCCCTTTTTTACTTGCAAAATGGAAATCTCTCTAAGCTCTATCATCTTTGACACTGCTGTAAAAAACCAGTTTTAGTGATAAGATGAACCAGGCGGAATGGCAGGATGGGATATGGGGCAGGGATATATTTTTGACCCCATATTTTAAAACTTTGGATGCAGCAGACATATCTAAGTAAAGTTGTGCCTTGCCTTCTAAAAGGGAAGATTAATATCCAATAAATTACTTCCCCAAGTCCTTGGTCCTGAATTTCAGTTCTTAATGCACAATACTGTACCTCATTGTGGAAAATCAATTCATCTTCTTATTCCATTTCTCTCTCTCTCTCTCTCTTTTTTTTTTGATTCATGTGTTTTTATTTTCATGAACGTCTTAAAGGTCCTTGCATATTATGGAATTTTAAATACATTATTAATGTCTGATTTTTTTTAACCAAAGTCACAGAATTTTCCTCTCTGAATATTTAAAAGTGGAATAGGGTGAAGGATTATCGTTTGGGAATTATTTTGATCCAATCCTTTCTGGAGGCAGTAGAATTAATTTGACCTTTAAACGTCTATGCTTCTCTAAAAACGTAATCTGAGTTAGGTAGGGGAGAGCAAAATCTCTGCTAAAATGGGACATAATACATACAGTAGGTACTTAATTAAGACACAAAATCATCTTAATGTAAAAAAGTGTCGCTAGATCAAAATCAGAGATCATTCTTTCTTCCCTTTGCACATGTCCTTCTGCATTTGGGGTTCAGTAATGAACACATTACAGGGTTGGATGACAGAATATGGATTATTTTCTAATTTGAATCTGATTTTGTGGTCCTAGTGTATTTTAATTTCTCTGCCTCATTTATCTATAAAATGATAGAAAGGTTATTACTTCTCACCCCTAAGACACTATAATGTGGTGGAAAGAACTTGAATTTTGAAGTCAGGCATACCTGAATTGGGGGTTCACTTTTTTCACCTTCATACCTGGGTAATATAGGCAAATTCCTTAATACCTCAGAGTTTTATTTTACTCACCTGTAAAATGAAATAATTATATTTTGATCTTTGTTTTATTATGGGGGTTCAATGAGATTTTATATATACGTAAAATCCGGCATATAGTAGATGCTCAACAAATGCCAATTCCTTTCGTGTGTGCTCTTCCTCCTCCTAGACTGTTACATCTGACAAGAGTTTATAATATTGCAGCAACACTGTTAACACTTCTACTGCACTTACTAGGTGTTAGGTAATCTGCTAGGCATTTGATAATTTTATTAACTCATTCAATCCTCATAATGCCCCTATGAAATAGATCACATTATTATCTCAGCTTTGTAGATGAAAGACCAAGTACAGAAAAGTTAAATAACAGGACCAAGGTCGCAAAACTAGGAGGTAAGGTAGCTATGGCTTTGAACCTGGGCTGTCGAGTTTCTGAGATCCCCCTTTCAACCCCTACACTCTACGATCCATTAGCACGCTTGGCCTATTTGACCACAGGCAAGGCTGATGACAGTTGGAAGACCTTTGAAAAATCTTGTCTGGCTCTGCCAAAGTGTTTTGAACACACACAGGATTCTCGGTAAAATATGTTTGGGAAACTACAATCAAATTCGTTGGTTGGTTGAAAAGCTTTATGAGAATGTCTCAAGGAAGCATTTGATATACTAATGCATCTTGAAAATCTCCGCAACTGTGTGCGTGTGTGTAAGAGATACGGTGATACCCCAAAATTACTGGACCACATACATCTTTGGAAGGAACACTCGAGAACACTTCTGAGGTGCATAGTTTAATGCATGTGAATGTAATCCAACTGTTTCCTCCTATGGATGGGGAAATAGATGTTCAGAGATTGGGTAGAACTTCCTCAAATGGCAGACGGTTGGTGGTGGAGTCATACAATACTCAGGCCTTTGGCCACCATTTCTAGTGTTCTTGCCACTGTACCATGTAATTGTGCCCTTGATAAAGAACCAGAGTCCTGGGGCGCCTGGGTGGCTCAGTCAGTAAACGTCCGACTCTTGATTCTGGTTCTGGTCATGATCTCAGGGTTGTGAGATCGAGCCCAGGGTTGTAAGATTCTCTCTCTCTCTCTCTCTCTCTGCCATTCCCCTCCCATTTCCTTATCCCTGTCACCCATCCCCGCAGCCCCACTTGCAAGTGCGCACTCTCTCTCTCTCTAAAAAAAAAAAAAAAAAAGGAACCGCAGTACAATTTGCAGCGCTCTTGCTTACTTCATTTAGTTCATTGACCAAATCTGACATGTGGTTTTACATTGTGATATTTTCATTTTTTTTAAAAGAAAGGAGACAGTGTTACTTTTAGGTGCATAATTAATGTAGTCCACGATAGTATTCTTTTCCTCTTATTCTTGCTTCTGGGGCTCATCGCAGAGTTCTTAAAAGCCCAACATCAGCCTCCGGGCTGGATCTTGCTTGGTTATCTTGCTTTCAAATGCCTGAAGATCACATCTCCAAAATGCACTCGAGAGAAGTGGGTCATACGAATAAAACAGCTTTGAAACACAATTCTAAAATCTTTGAAATAGCATTAACCCTATCAGAGATTTGAATATTACATTTGAAAAATCTAACCAACGCAGGGAGTCAATCCAAACCACAGAAGGTGGATCCTGGCTGGGGGAGGATTGGTAAATTCGGCAGATCCGATCTGAAACGTAGGAATAGACTTATGGTCACTCTCCCAATTCTGTAAATCCGAAGTTCCAAGTACTACTAAACAATGGGACTCGATTTGAATCAATAGCCACCATCATCCTGCTTGGAATTCAGGGAGAAGTTGTTTCCAGGCAAGATATATCGAAGCCCACCGATTTCCTGGGGGCCCAATGCTCCATCATGATAATGCGGTTTAGCTGAGTCACCCTGACAATCTGAGGAGGTGTCTGTCCACAGGGATCAAGTGAGTTTTGGGGGCAGGAAACTCAAAGTTTAAATGTTGGAGAATCCTGTGTTGCGTTCTAATTTCTGGGGAGTAGATAACTTCCATTAAAAACCAAGTCAACCAGCCAATCAATTAAGCACACAAAAGCAGGACACAAGAAAGATCTTGATTTCTGGAGAACAGATCTGAATGGGAGGAGAGGATAATCCCTGTCCCCCTTTCTTCTCCTGTAATCACAGTGGTTTACAGATGTTTCTCTGCAGCTCCAGTGGCCAACTGGTTCCGTAACTGCCCGGGAGCAATGGCTGTGAGCAGGCTGCTTAAAATGATATATTTGATATGCAAATTAAAAGGCATAAAAGAAAAAAAAACGGTGCCGACTGATAAGACTCAGGACCAGTTTCAAGTGAGGGTCACAGTGGGGGAATAAACAATCCTCAAATTCATGAATTAGACTTCTCTTTACGCCGCTCCTGTCAAAACTAAATATTTATTAATTAAACCGGGCGAGGCTCGTGGGTACTGATGAGCCAATTAGCACATCAAAAGCTTGGCTAAGGGTTGGAGAGCTCGGAGGGCCAGGGCAGGGACCTGGGGAAAGAAAGAGAAGCCAGTTCACAGTTCATTGTGATAGTAATCAAGTAATATCCGAGTGACTTGCTAAATCAAAGGCAAAAACTTCATGTAACAAAACGGCCATGAGTGAGTTTCAAGTAATTTTTAGCTTTTTAAAATTTTATTTGCAGGCATGATGATAGTAACTACATAGAGAGTGATGACAGGAGGTTGGCAGGAATTGCCGTCCCATGATCACTGTTTCAACTCAGTAACTCTCTGAAGAACATATGCCAGTGACGATCGAATTAGTCACGAACACGGTCAACGTGGTAAAACCGCTCTCTATGGAGATTCCCTTAGTTTCACCTCAGGGGGATTTTCCTAACTATCCAGTTCTGGAATTTCAGAGTCTGTTCCCCTCCTGTTTCCCCCAAACTTCAAACTTCTAGTCAGGAGTTCCATAGATCGATCTTTCCAGAGCCAGCTCCCTGGTAGCCATACAGCTGGGTGATAAAGGATTTAAGTAGGATTTACATTTTCACGGGGGCATCGCACCCCATTCCACAATCCTCACCCTTGGCAGCCGTTCCTGCATTTCTTCTGTCCCTGGAAAACTAGCCCCCCCCCGCCCCCAGCTTTTCCTTACAATTGCTTTATTTTAAATTACTTACTATTTCTTGCTGCTTGTTGACAGCCCTTTCTTTGCATATTCTTGGACGCCCACACAGGCAGGTGATAGACAGGCTACCTCACTCTCTAGGTTATAAATCAACATTGACTCTGTAGTTCTCGACAGTGGCTCCATGTTTAGCATGGTCAGAGAAAATTCTCCTTTGATTGTTTTGGGGTGGGGCCCCGGCACTGGTATTTTTCGGTAAGCTCTCAAAGGGTTTTAACACACAGCTAGGGTTGAGCACCACTGAATTTCTAGAGCCTTTCTCCTTGAAGTAGAGCAAATGAGTCCTGATCTCAAACCACACTTGTAAATACATCCATAGATTTATATGCCATCGAAAACACATACATATATACTCATTTTTGGGTAACAAATCCTAAATTATGCTCAATCCCAGATAGTACCTTCATTCAACTATTAGATCAAGTAATTATAATTCCCTCAAACAACACCTTTTGCAAAATTATAAGATATGTTTTGCAGAGAATTCAAATTTTTTCCAGAATACTTTTAGTTCTTACTTTCCTTCGGTTTTTTTCCCTCTGGGCTACATGATTCGAGAGAGAGAGAAGGATTTGGTTGTCTGAGGGTTCAAAAGAAATAGTCAAAGAAAGAAAAATTTATACTCTTATAAAGTCTCGGAGAAAAGTAGCCTTTGCACATTAAGACTTTCCAGCACGTGGAGATGTAAAAACTGTACTTTTGTATGGAGCGCTTCATTCTGATCTTGAGGAGAAAAACACTGCTTTGCACACATTTTCTGAGGGGCAGATTGTCGAGGGACAAGCCAAGGTGTTTCATCAATGCAGCAGATTTTATGTGTTCTTTCATATGCCAGACTATGACCCTCAGTAATCTGGAGGACCGAGCACACATGAGGACTGAAATCTTGGCTTCTCTTACTACTCTTATCAGAAATAGGGTGAATGAGAACAACTTTTCTCACTTTTCCCTAACTGGCGGGCTAGTTGTACCAACAGGAGAGGAAGGGAGGGGCATGACTCGTCAACATTTGAATCTTGATCTCACACATCTCAGATGCAGTTTGCTGTGAGGTCTGGGATTCGGGCTGAAATGAAAATCCCTTGTTAAGGTGCAGTGGTCATCTTTAGGAAATAGGCTTCCGAATGTAATCCTAAATCAGGCTTTGTGATTCGGGTCTGTGGTGAGCAGGAAAAAATGAACCCTCCCCTCTCTTCCTCCCCTCAATGATGTATTCACTTCCAAATCCCTGGAAACCATGAATATGGTAAAAGAATGAATATTATAATATGTGATACACAATTGTATATGTTATATATATTATATATACATTATATGTATTATATATACTATATATTATATAGTATATGTACTATATATTATATGTACTATATATTATATTATATATCTTATATATATTATACTGCAAAAGATGTGATTGGTTTAAGGATCTTGAGAGGAAGAGCTCATTTTGGGTTTTCCACGTGGGCCCTAAATGCAACCATACGTTTGCTTATGAAAGAGGTAGGG
Organism: Ursus maritimus; assembly: GCF_017311325.1. Lineage (NCBI taxonomy): Eukaryota > Metazoa > Chordata > Mammalia > Carnivora > Ursidae > Ursus > Ursus maritimus. The sequence goes on along the minus strand of NW_024425675.1, from coordinate 25,476,379 downwards.
GCAGACAGAGACCCATACAGAGGGGAGAGCCATGTGAAGATGGAAGTGGAGATCCAAATGTTGGGGCCACAGGCCAGCAAATGCCCATACCCACCGGAAGCTGGAAGACACAGGGAATGGTGTTTCTCCCAGAGCCTGTGGAGGGAGTGTGGCCTTGCAAACAGCTTGGTTTCCTGCTTCTGCTCTCCACAGCTGTGAGAGGATACACTTTTGTGTTTTAAGCCACCATGTTTGTGATAATTTGTGATAGCACCCACGAGAAATTAATGCAGGACCCGACATACAGGAATAGAAGGGAAAATAAGGATCCCACTGCACAAAGTGCGTTCTCCTTCCTGTGTAGAGATATGACTGGAACAATTCACAGAATTCCCTCATTTGGTATTTGTTTACCAATTATTTTCCAGTAGCATGCTTTTCAGCCAATGGTCTTAATACATACCCCAATAATATCATCCCTATTTGGTGGATGGTAAGCTTCAGGCACATTTGATCAAGCAACTTTGGGCTTGCTTATGAGTCTAATAAGAGTCACAGTTCAAGAGAACACATTGCAGATTCTGAGATCCAGTGCAAACTGTAAACCCAGTGCACATTTCCGTAGGGTTGCTGGGGGACTTTACATATCGAGCAAGGCTAAGGCTGTACCCTTCTCCCCTGCTCCCATGGCTCCCAAAGGAAATTCCTACACAAAAGACTAAATCCTTGGCAAGGTCATAGGAAAGGAATTTATCTAAGATGCCTGAAGTTATTATCCGAGTGCTCTGCCATATCTACTATCAGCCCACATTAGTTAGAGTCCATTTGGAAGATGAGAAAACCATCAGGTTGTCTGTGGAGACCTATTTCAGACCAAGCTGCTAACTGTGTCCTTGATCCCACAAGGAGGGCTGCTCTTTCCTGCCTTCCCCACCCCTGAACCCTAATGAAATCCCACTACAGAATTTGTGAAGAATCTTCTGAGACTTTTCATGTTGATATTCATTACATAAGCTTTTCTTCTAAATGAATTTTAGTTCCAGAACTCTCCTCTACAGTTAGACCACCCTGATGTGGGAGCTAGCGTCTAACTTGTGACCTTGGGATAAACTGCACTCCTTCACCTCATTTTCCTGGGGTAGAAACACCACCTAATGGGTTGGAGGATTTATTTCTGGTCATTCTTCTTTTGGTGTTCAGAAGATAATATAATTCTGGGGTTTTTCAGGACAACCATCAACTGTCCAGGTATGTTAACTAGTTCTCTGGTTTTTTAGTTTGCTAGCTACTGTAACAAAGTGTCACCAATTCAAGATTTTCACAACAGAAATGTATTCTGTCACGGTTCTGGAGGCTGGACGTCCAAAACCAAGGTGTCAGCAGGGTTGGCTCCTTCTGATGGTTGTGAGAGAAGCGTCTGTTCCAGTCCTCTCTCCTTGGCTTGTAGATGGCCGTCTTCTTCCTGTGTCCCTCCACATTGTGTCCCTGCTCTGTGCATGTCTGCTTCTGTGTTCAAGTTTTCCCTTTATATAAGGACAGCAGTCATATTGCATTAGGACTCACCCTAATGACCTTACTTCAACTCGATTAGCTCTGTGAAGACCCTGTCTCCAAATCCGGTCACATTCTGAGGTACTACTGGTCAGGGCTTCAGGATACTTTTTTTCTGGGGAGGGAAGATTATGATTCAACCGTAACACTGGAGAAGACTTAGAACAGTTTCTGTTGATGTCTTTACTCATCTTCATGCTATGCCTATGTGCTATAGTTCCTATTGGGTTCAATCTCCCTTCTCGCTTGGGCTCCAGTGGACCTGGAAATGGTCATCATGGTCAGACAGACTGCATGACACGCTTACCCTCAACCAGGTACATTAACTGGCCCTGGAGGTCCTGGGTGTTGTTTCTTTGACGATTTAAATCATTTTGCAGAAGCGGTGAGGACTGATGATTTGGGGGGTATGAGCAGGATGTCAGTAAAGAAATTCATGCACATTTTGGAAGGATGGTAGTGGGGGTCAAGTTAGAAGATCTGTCTGGTCGTGGTTTCATGTTCAGTAAGAGTGAAAGGAAGCCTGCCTGGAGCTGTGGGAGGAAGAGCCCATTTCAGATTGGTAAAACTTCACACTTTCCCCCAGGACTAGAAGAAAGACTGCTGTGTTCTCAGTTGTACGTCCCGCTAATCCGACTGTTTACTGTTCATTATGCAATATTTTTCTATATGGTGCCTTGAGGTCTTTAGAGGATTTCTAGTCTAAAGACTGAATGAATAATAATTGATAAAAAAAAAAACACGTCAAGGCTAGTTTGGAATAGAAAGTCATTGAAGCTAGAATATGGCAAAGAAAAAAGTCAGGTAGGGAAAGAAAAGTCTCACGCAGAGATGGCGTCACTGATCCACAATCTCACTCACCTTTATGGACCAGTGTTAAAATCCCCCACCAGGGGTTCATTTGGGTTTGGTTTGGCGTAGTGAAAAGCCCATCAGCACTAGAGTAAGGGTCAGACAGATTTCGGTTGGAATCCCGAAACTGGCATTTATTAGCTATGTGACCTCAGGGAATTTATTTAACCTCTTCAAAGAGACACTTCGGCTTACAGAGAAAAGGTTTTTCGTGAGGATTAGAGGAACAGTCTCTGCACAAAACTACCTCTAGTAGTGTCTGTCCCACGGTGGGAGATCTTTGTATCTGTGTCTCTTCTCCACGCCCCACCAATGGGTGCCCAGTGGGTTCCAGAATGTTCTAAGCTCCAAACATTCTAGAAGAAATCATATAGTAAGGCACAGATACCTTGGTCTTGGTCTGAAGTAATCCTAGATGGTTAAATTGTTTTCCTTCTGAGTGGAAAAGGCTGGAGTAATGTGAAAACATCAGAGGGTGTAGTGGGAACTGTGGTGGGAAGGTGGGAGGAGGATGCCTCGGGTATTAGAAAGTAGGACGCATTTGGATTAAAAGGCACAAGGAAAGGATCTGGGGACCTGGAGGAGAGCCAGTCTTATATTTTTCTTTTGGAACAGAATGGCCTTATCACTTAAAATCCTATGATGTCATTTCCAGGTGGGTTGTTGCCTCAATTTGCTGAACGAGGTGCAGAGAAAAATGAAATTATGAAATTTATTAGAGCTGATGATTTTGGTAAATAAGAAATTCAGGGGCACCTGGGTGGCTCGGTGGGTTAAGCGTCTGCCTTGGGGTCATGATCTTGGGGTCCTGGGATTGAACCCCACATCAGGGAGCCTGCTTCTCCCTCTCCCTCTGCCCCTCCCCCCTGCTTGTGCATGGGCGCGCGCTCTCTTTCTCTCAAATAAATAAATAAAATCTTTTTAAAAATTAAGTGATGTGATTTGTGACTGGTTTAAGTAAATGTTTGAAATGCCTAGGAGATACCTAGAAGCATAAACCCTGCACTAAAATTCTGTCACGGTCTATTTGGGCTGCTATAACAAAAATACCATGGGCTGGGTGGCTTAGGCAATACGCATTTACTTCTCACAGTTCTGGAGGCCGGGACATCCAAGCTCAAGGTGCCGGCAGATTGATTCGGTGTCTGGGGCAGACCAGCTTCCGGGCTCACAGACAGCCGTCTTCTTGCAGTGCCCTCCCGTGGTGGGGGGTTGTGACGGAGCTCAGTGGGGTCTCTTTTACAAGGACACTAATCCCATTCATGGGGCTCCACCCTCGTGACCTCCTCACCTCCAGCCATCCCACTGGGGGCTAAGATTTCAACATATGGAGGTGGGTACGACACAGACATTGTGTGCCAGACAGCACCCTGTCTAATTGCGTCACCTTGATCTGCTGTAATTCATCCACAGGGGTGAAAGCTTGGTCCCAGATGGCCATGTATCAGGGCTGCTGATGTATATTTTAACTTTCTATTCTCAAGGCCATGCTATTTGCTTAAGCAACAGCAACAACAATGAGTGAGCTCTGATCAAGGGTTTTATGATAGAGTAATATCCTGTTTGAGCCCGATTCCTTACATTTTAAGCAGAACAGGTTTTCATGAATACGGCCACCCCGAAGTCTGGATCTTTTACACAAATAGCCAATTTGTCTTGAGAAGGGAAAACGTAAAGCTTGATCCGGTAACCGTGGGGCATCGCCACGATAAGCATTTAATAATCGACAGAGACCGATGGTGTGTCGGGGTGACATCAGTGCCCACATTCGTCATTTCTGATCCCTGTGGAATGTCTACTTGGGTCTGACCATCCACCCTGTTTGACAACATCAGACAGGACTGTTGTGCTGAGGGAACCCCCAGGGGAGACACCTGACCTCGTCGGGGGTGACAGGGTGCTCACCGTCTCTGCTCCATAGGGGGAGGAAAACGCACAGTCATGGAAAGAGCAGGAAAACGACGTTGTCTCTCTATAGCCAGAGGAGGACGTGGAATCAAGGTGAAGTTCACGATGACATCAATGGGGAAGCCCTTTCCAAATCATCTCAGTGAGTTTATACTCAGCTTTCTTCTTCATGCCTCGAGGTGCAATTTGATAAGCTATTTGAAACTTTGATTTTCTGAGGCAAGACGACGGCATCCAGATGATTCTATTTTGGCCATGGGTGGTTGGCTCCTAGGTGTTCCAGCTCATCATCACATTTCATTTCAGGTGTTTAATCCAGGACCAACTCAGTTAAAAGTATCAATTACCTAGGGGAATTTCCATAAAGCCCCTTTTGGGTTCTTTAATTCCAGTGTTGGCCAGGAATGAATTTATTTAGCTAGGAAGGCTAAATATAGCAGCTTAGTATTAAGTGACAGACATCAGAAGCAGTTTGCTTTGAGATTATCGGCTGTTTATTATAATCAGAGAAGTAATGAGAGAAACTCTAAGAGATGTCTCAAGGAAGATTTCCTTGTGGGTTTTCTTTTTCTTCTCTACATGCAGATATAGGAAGATTGCTCTGCACAGCCTGATCCCCAGTGTTTCAAATTATTTTTTCAGGGCAGAGTTTCAGGCAAAGCTGTCATTTCATTGACTTAGACTCTCCAGACTTTCTTTTCTGGACTCGCTTCCTGTTGGTGGCCCTAAGAATCATATCCTACCTTTTTCCACTTCTACCCATGTTTAAACACTGAGACAGGTAAAGGGTGGTTACTGTTTTAAGTATGACGTTCCCAGGGATATTTGCATTTTAGTGAGGGACCAGACCTTAAGCCAAAGGAATGCAATTTTAAAGGCATAATTTTAAGTATTAACAAATGAACCAGGAGGTAAGTTTTGGCAGTAGGGCCAGCTGGCTGTCCCTAAAACCACTCCAAAAATGTTTGCCAGGCTAGTCTTAAATTAAAATAAAGTACAGTATTTGCAAAATTTATGATAGCTCAAAAATTTATAGTGGTTCCCAGTTCACGTGGTTCACAGTGATCGTGAGTGCAGAGCCATTATTCTGTAGGTCAGACTTGACCACATATGTTCAATCTCATTTTTCCTCTTGAGGAGTCTCAAAGTTCAGGAAATTCCAATTAAAAAAAAATCATAATCAAATTAATTCAATTACAAAGCTTTAAAATAAAACTACACCCAAGAAGCAAAAGCTCACTGTCAGATTATGTTTTTCAACTAGAGATTTGGAAAATACAGATCACAATTAATGTTATCCTCATCATTTGCAAATCTATCTTCGATAGTGGGCTGAAGCAACAAACACTTTGTGTCTTTAAGGCCTGATGCCAATTTTTCTAAGAAGTCCACAAATATTTGTTTGAAATCCACAGATTTCTCAAAAGGAAACAGTCTTTCTAGTGGACGTCAGCCATGTCCCAGTGCTAGTTTCACACTCACGGGCTGTGAGGATGCCTTTGCCAATGGAAACACAAAATTTTGGAAGCCTTTTGCAAATGGTAGTGCTGGATTTACTGTTAGTGTGCACTCTTCCCTTCTCTTGGCTCACAATGCATTTGGGAACCAACACTTGTGGTGGAAATGTGGAAAAAAAGTCAATAAAAAGGAAAAAAAAGATGACAAGACTCATATTGTTCTTAAAGGCAGCATTTTATCAGTAGCCGTCCCAGCATTGCATGTGTGACTTGGGGTTTTATGTAGCAATCGTTGGCTGACTACTTGCTATGTGTCTAGCATTCAGGCCAACACTGAGGATAAAGAAAAAACCAAAGATCCTTCTGCTTTCAAACACACAGTCTGGTGGAGGAGAGAGGCAGGTAGATCAGCACTGTAGAGTGTGACCCGTATGACTGGAGTCCCAGGAGCCAGGGGAGAGGGAGCACTTCCTTCTTGGGCTGAGGTCAGAGGTAGTTCTCACAGTGCGTTTGAGAGCACCTTCTCTATGAGGGGTAAGATCATGAAAGTGAGTACGTGTCTTTTCCTTTCTGGCTCCATAATAGGCGCTCAAATCACATCCATTGACTGACTGGCTAACTGAAAAATGGATGACTAAGGGAAGAAATGAACGCCAGGCACAGGGATGACAGTGGTGAGCAAAATCGATACAGCGTCTGATCTCAAGAACCTTCGTAGTTGGCCGACATTTGACAGGCAAACAAAGAATGGTGGATGTTGTCACACACGTCCTGAGAAAAAGTAAGAGGTACTACAAAAGAGTTAATAGGAAAGGGGGTTTGGTGGGGGGATCAGGAATGGGATCTCGGGCTTGAGAACAGGGGTGAACAGCAAGAGCTCATAACTGGACCTGTTAAGTTTGGAATATCGACAAGACATCCAAATGGAGCCATCAGGTATGTGTTTGGATATGTGAATCTGAACCTCAGAAAAGAGGTCCGGGCTGGAAATCCAGATTTGAGAGTCAGTTTAGGGAAACCTAAGGACACAAGATTTGATTTGGAAAACCAGTGGCTAATTGCCACTAGGTTTGGCTGCCTTGCCTCTAAACCGGCTTCCTCTGGCTGGGGAACTCCACTTTTTATGAGACTCGGTGGGGGAGAGAATACCTCACTTGGCAGGTGTCATGGACATCATATGCTTGGCTTTGCAGCCTCTCGTGCACGGAGGGTGTGTGCTGAAGATTTGCCAGCCAGTTGCACTTGCACTGCGTCTGGATTCAGGAGACAGTGAGGTTTTCCCTTGCAATTGTAGTGGCTGCAGGGAAACCATTCCCCACGCGGTGGTGTGCCGGCCTTAGCAGTGGTAAAGCTGTAGCCGCATTGAGCTCCTGGAGCAGCGGATGTTCCTGGACCAGCTTCAGGGTCCACTGCTTGGCTTGCTGCCCACTGCCTCCAAGGATCAGTCATACTTGGGATGATTTGGGGTATTTTTCCTAGCTACTCATAACACTTAATTTGAATTGTCATCTGCCTTTGGTTACTATTGCTTGCAGCTAAGACCCCTAACTGATTTAGAGGAGAAGAAACTGGAAGGGTGATGAAAAGAAAGAAGTTTAGAAATACAAAGAAATTTCTAGCACCTGCTAGAACTGTAAGAGGAAACCAGGACAGGGGGAATCATGTAAAACCAAATAAGGAGAGAGTGGCCAAGAGTGTGAAATGCTACTGAGAAATCAGCTAAAACAAAGACTGTTGTCCTTGGGGATTTATTATTATGGAGACCATTCATCCTTTGGAAGAGTTTGAGGTTGAGCACTGGGTGTGGGTGATGAGCAAGTTAAGAGACTTTGTGTGGATAACTGTTTTGAGAAGGTTGGCTCTGAAGGGAAGAGAACAAGGCCAGTACCTTGAGAAGGAGATGAGGTCAGGGCTCTTGCATCTTTGAGGTGGAATCTACTTAGAGTGTGCTTGAATTTGGTGTATGGCAATATTGTGCAAACACGGGCAAATGAATGAATGAATGAATGGATTAGCCTAGCGTTGAAGGCTAAGTTGGAAGTGGGTGGGAGAATGAGACGAGGAAGAACTTTCTAGAGAGAGAATAAACAAGAGGAAGTTAAAAAGAACTGATAGATGTGGGGGATTCCATCCACCAGATTTACTCATTTGTTTATTTTTCCCCAGCTCTGCCACGTACTTTTGTTTATTATAAAGCGAACAGCTACAACGGTGTTTGCAATAGCAAAAACACATAAAATAATAATTCAGTGTTTCCAGTGTCAGCTTGGATCAACATCTTACTATTTGTAACCCACATTCGCCCAGCCCATGGCTTAGAGTTCACAAAGAAATCTTTCCACATGTTATCTTATTTAAGCTGTGTGACAAATACGGGGCAAAGAATGAGACACATCTTAATTTAGGTCCCTCTAAAGCAGAAGCTGAAGCAGGTACTTGGGTGCCCTAGTTCACTTGAGAGCGACACCAGGAATCAGAGGTCAGGGAGTGCGCCATGGGCAGCCACAGAGAGACACCACCCAAACCCACTTCTGGGCTGTCCTACCTGAGACGGGGAGGCCGGGCACTTATCCAGGGACTCCTGTCCCCCATTGCTTCAGGGCTGCTGGGGAGGAGACTGGGTTGGGGATCGTAATCTCCCTGCTTTTTAGGCTGGGCTGGGGCCTGAACAGATTTCCAAGGTCCTCAGAGAAAGCCTGGAGGCAAAAAGGCTGTAGACACCTGGTCTTGGGCCCCAGGTGGACCCATGCAATGGCCCATTGCAGCTGCATTGAAGTCAGGTGGGCCTTGAAGTCCAGGTATCTTCATCTGCAATTTCGAGATGAAGAGACCGATGCTCAGAAAGAGCCGTGATTTTGTCAAGACCACTCAGGAAGAAGACAGGGTTCCAATGCAGGTGCATCTGCGGCAAATGCTACGTTCTTGTAAAAGCATTGCGGACTCTGCACACAGGTCGACGTACCTTACTGTGTTTAGTACTGTTGCCAAGTGTCCCTACTGTCCCCTAGAAACATCATAAATAGAGCGGCAGGCTGGATACATCACTCCAAATCAGGTCACGTAACACGCGGAATCCGAAAACAGAATCTACTAGCGTTTTGGCAAAAATCCATGTATAAGTGTGAACCTATTTTTCTCTCCTTTTCCCACTTGATTTCTCTTTTGAAAGGCCTGGTGATCCCTGATGGCCTCACCTCCGCCCGAGACTGAGAAAGCTCTTTTACTGAGACGCACAAGTCTGTCGAGAGCCTGTTGTCAAAGGGACCATTTCATTTCCCTGGTCCTTTTTGGCGGTGTCTCAGAAAAAGTCTGACTTTCCAGAGATATCTTGCCTGATTCCCAGTGTGAAGGCGTTTGTAGCTTTTGAACAGACTGGCAAACCTATTTCTCAAGCGCACCGAGTTTGCATACTAAGGGTCCTTTGGGATTTTGTGAGGGCTAGCCGTCCTGAGCATGCGCGGTGGTTGCTATTCCAAACGAAAGGACTAGTTTGTTTGTGTTTTAATTATCTCTTCTTACAAGATCTACCCAGCAGTATTGCTCCACACGGCTTGAAAGAATTTAATTAAACAAACAAAAAAAAAAGCCCCTGCTTTTGTTGTTGTTGTTTTGTCGGTAGTTGCTGGAATGAAATCAGACTATGATTGTGCCAGTACGTGGAGATATTTTTTTCCCCTTATTCTCATAAAGAAACTGCTATTAAAACTAAGGACATAAACACTTATAAGCACAATACATTTATTTATTTTTTTTGGATTATATAGAGGGTCTCCCTCTTTTCAATGGGCCAGAAGAGCACAACTCCAAAGAGATGAGTGCCCTTGCTTTCCATGGAAAGGTCTAGAACTCTGCAGGCTAACTGAAGTCACATTAGAATTATAGGAAACTTGAGGGCAGTCTTAGTGCTCCAGAAAAGCCACATGGCCGTGACAGAAGATGGATGAATAGGACAAATTATCAGCTCTGGAAATAGTTTTGAGACCATCTGGTCTACCTGTTTAAAAGTTCAAGAACAAAGATGGGCCAAGAGGGGTCAAGTGGACAAGTTAAGTTCCTCTGGGAACAGTCGCATGAGACTTCATTTACAAACAAGCACACCATTTTCTTCATAAAGGTAATACTTCATCGTGGTCTACTCTAAAAAAATTATTAACTAGAGATAAGCAATACGTGAAGGTCCCCCAAACACTCACATGCTGTCGTCCAAATACCTAGAAGATCTCCCTGTCAGACTGTTTCTGCTTTTTGTCTCATTTTCTCCTTTATCCCTTCCTCTCCTTCTGTCTGAGCCTCAGTGAGGAAGAGAGAGCCGATGAACAGGAAGGTGTGCCAGCCACTCATTAGCAGTTTGGATAAGATGTTTGTCACAGAGGACAGGGGAACGTCTTGATTCTTCAGAAAATCCAACACTTTACGAACACGCTCTGTGCACAACCCACCACTTGGGATCTTTGTAGGCATAAAAAATGGATAAGAAATTGTACCTGCCTACCTTAAGGCACTTACAATCTGGCTCATTACATCGGCGAAGCACTGTCTATTGTTAAAATACGAATTTCTTTTGAGATATTGATCATATTTGAGAAACAGGAGATGCAGTTGGTGAAACACAAAAGTTAACCTTTGTTTCAGTTTCAAATTCTACGTTGTAAAGAGTTGGGTGGTATTTAAGAGTCAGAAAAAAAGCACAAACATTGTGCTTAGGTATTTCTCTTAGTTACTCACTTACTTCTTGTGCAGACTTTCCTGCGTCACTCCACTCCAGATGCCCACACACAGATAATCGTTTCTTTATGGAAAGAGATTTTTTTTCTGCCTTGAGGAAATGTGCAAACTACTTACTTATAAAGCTTTCAGAACTGATGAAAAGCTACTTAATATGCTCATTAATGCCTTCATTCCTTCATTCGCCAAATATTTATTGAATATCTACAATGTGTTTTAGGTGCTAGGTATTTGGTGTTTTGCAGGGAGCAGAACAGAACAGCTCTGCTCTCACGGAGCCTCTACGTTATAAGCAATTCTCTACATAGTACAGAAAAATAGAATAAGTCATTAAATCTCTTAGTTACAGGAGAAGTATACTGTTGCCCTATGTTACACTTTTTGAAGAATGCTTTTTAAAAAGTTTTATTTCATTTCCAGTTAGTTAACATATAGTGTTATATTCGTCTCAGGTGTATGATACAGTGACTTAACACTTGCATACATGACCCGGGGCTCAGCACAGCAAGTGCCCTCCCTCATCCCCATCACCTGCTTCCCCCATCCCCCCACCCAAATCCCCTCCAGTAACTGTTTGTTCTCTAGAGTTAGGAATCTGTTTCTTGGTTTGCCTCTCTGTCTCTCTCTCTCCTTTTTTCCCTTTTGCCTGTTTGTTTTGTTTCTTAAATACCATATGTGAGTGAGATCATATGGTATTTGTCTTCCTCTGACTAACTTATTTCACTTAGCATAATACTCTCCAGCTCCGTCCACATCATTGCAAATGGCAAGACTCCATTCTTTTTTATGGCTGAATAATATTCCATTGCAAAGATCTACCACCGTGAAGAGTGCTTTTAAAATACCCTCCCGTTGGACCCATAGAGCTGCCCGAGTTCCACGAGCTTTGCTCCTTGAAAATGCAAACTTCTTTGCGTCAGGCAGCCTGGTATGACTTAGCAGCGCCTGGTAATCAGTAAAAACCCAGCGGATGCTTTCTAATCTTAGAGGGGGCTCTTGACCAGTCGGGTGGGCTGCAGGTGAGCTTTGACTGAAGGATGTATTAGGTGACAAGGAAGGTGACAGGAGTTCATTTAGAGCCAGAGCCATGATTTGGGATGACAGGCTTAGGGGAGAGGGTGGGGCGGGGCAGACAGAGGGCGGGGAACTCTAAGGAGAAGGGCACCAAAGAGGAGTGCACACGCCCGCCGCTTTGTTTTAGGTTGACCTTGACCCCCCCCACGCAACACCTTTGTGTCAGACCTCTGAGCCATTGCTCTTCCAGAGGGCACAGGGCTGGGCTCCAGGTCACGCAGCCGAAACCACCCCTGCCTGGCTGCCCTACACCTACAGCTGGAAGGATAATACAACAATCCCTTACCGCGCGCGACAAGATCGCCTCTGCCTTGCTCCTAAAATAAATGTTAAAAGACTGACTCATTTTGCAGTTTCCCAGAATGATCCCATTTAGATTTTTTTTGCTCTAATTATTTAACTTATCATCTCAGCATTGCATTTTTGCTTTGGCTGTGGGACAGTGTTGAAGCATAAAATAACACAAGTCTGTGGGTTGTAATTTTCTGCACTTAGAAAGGTCAATCACCTGCAGCTTTTTAAAATTCGAATAAATCAAACACGGACCTCAAATGACTATCCCACTTTCCAAATTTGAAGCTGAAGAATTATTTTCTTTTCCAGGGTATACACACCCCTGGAAGCACGGGTTTATAATTGAAATGTTGACACAACCTGAGAGTATCACAGCATGAACGGTGTTGTTCTAATAAATCCCGTCCCTAATCCTTGGAGAGAACCTAAAGCAGAGAGATTCACTTTCTGTATCAGGTTTCATTTACTGAAAGGCTTCTGAAGATAAAGCTCATAAACTATGAAGGGACAGATACAATGTGGGCTAAGGGGTTACAGGGCTGGAGAAAGCTCTGTAATTCTCAGAAATGGGAAACAGATGTTGTTTGACATTTTGAAGCTCCGTTTCCTTCTCTTTTACGCAGTTTTCTGCTATCATGGTTTTCAAAGCAAAGATGTATTACTGTAAGTGAGAATTGCTCTGCAATGAGTTTCTTGTGCAGAGAACAGAGGGACCCAATATTAAGACTAATTTTTATTTAATATAGGGTCTTTTCACATAACAGAATCACAAATTGCATTTGAAAACTGAATGGCATTGGTACAATTTATCATGAAACCTTGGGAATTAAATAACACCTCACAAAATGGAGTACATATAATTGGAAAGAAACTCTGCCCGGGCCTGGCTCTCTCCTACATGTTAATTGTTGTTGCTGAGGGGAACTGCCCCGATTTGCACTGACTTCTGGTGACTTCTAGAGAGATAAACACCTGCAGCCTCATCCTTGCAGGTGCAAGTGGGAATCAGGACGCGGCGTTACATTGAAGAACAAAGTTGGGAGGAGGATGGCAGGATGTGGGGTAACAGAACAGGGATGGAGCTCATTGGGAGGCAAGGTCCAAACTGCAACAGTGCTCTCCCAAATGGGAGCCGTGAGAGTCGGGGCCCCTTTTCACCCCCCGAGAGACTACACGGTAGGGAAGGAACCGAACTGAGGACAGGCACTGAGTGAGCAGACAGATCAGGGACAGTACTGGAGTTTTACAAGCTATGGAGAGTAAAACTCTTTTCCATCAATCTAATTTCTATCTCTGCTACCAGTCATGATGTCTGTTTCAGCTTATTGAAACATCGAGCATGGGGGCATCTGGCGGGCTCGGTCGGTGGAGCATGTGACACTTGATCTCAGGGTTGTGAGTTCAAGCCCCATGTTGGGTGTAGAGCTTACTTAAACATAAAATAAAAATTAAAAACAAACAAACAAAAAACCAGGGTAAAGCATGAACAGTTGCTATGTGGGCTCTTTTTGTGGGCTAGGGGTGATCTGTGGGTTCCAGAAGGGTGTCTGATCAGAGAGAAAGTTAACCAGATGAACTGAACCATGGGAGGTGTTGGCCCCCAGCACTGGAGGCTTTCCCATGGTTTTGGAACACCATATTTATGTAAGAAGTGTGAATTTTCTGTGTCTTAGAAAGTCCAGTGTGTGCAACTATATTTATTATTTAGGGGACTAAAATAAACAAAAGCAACAATATAAGCAATGGTGTATATTTTATAGATAAATAGCTAAATATTTCGCTAAACTACCATGACAGGTGCATTAAAAAAAAAAGTCTTTTGGGGAGACTAGGGGAGAGGGGCAGGATGCCAAATTTTCATTAGCTCCGTTTTCAATTGGCAATGAAAGAAAGGCTATTGAAACAAGCTCAGCTTGAGAGTCTCACTTCCTTCCTGATAGATCTCCAGATGCCCCAGCCCACCAGAGCGTATCTTTCCCATATTCTTGTCCAAATCATCCACTTGGTGATTGGATGCTGTCGGAATCAAGCACAAAACAAAACAAAAAACAAAAAGAACAAAACATACTGAGTAAAAAAGTAAAAAAAAAAAAACCCTCCAAATGTTAACAATAAAATGTAAATATTGGTAATTTATCTCAGAGACATCGATTTGGGTAAATTAGCAACTGGCACTGGAGGTTTAACTGTTGTGAGCACACATATGCCAATACTTTGGTACGTTAATTCTAGGATCATATTTTTCAGTTCTTATCAAAAGTGATTAAATTTCCTTGAAGATGGAGGGTTAATGTCCTGATAGAGCTTTGCTCTGTGGTGGCGTCTTCTTGAAAACCCTCTTTTTTGGTTCTCTATTATGCTATCATGTTTGGTCTTTGGCCTTCTATATGGGTAGGACGTTTTTCTGGGCCGCTTTCCTGAATACACAGTGAGTTCTAGACGCTGGGGGTTGTTGGGTCTTCTGTTTATTCAAGAACTGTGTCTTTGTGTAATATAATATAATCCTTGGCCAGCTTTTCAGTTCTTCTCTTTATGTGATAATGCTTAGGCTGATTTACCCTCTGCATGCTGAGATTTTTTGATGGTCACCTTGAGTTAATCTATTGAAACATTTTTATTACAAGATTAAGAAGTACTTATGATAAAAATACCATTTAGTATGGTTATGTGTATAAATTATAAGATACCTTTTCCCCATGCCGTCCTCCTTCCCAAAGGCACTGAATTTATATTCAAGTGTATTTATATTGGAAGCTGAATATTTTTTTTACGATTTTACTTATTTCTTTGAGAAAGAGAGAGAGAGAGAAGGGGGAGGGGCAGAAGGAAAGCAAGAGAAAGAATCTCAAGCAGATTCCCAATACAGGGCTCGATCTCACAACCCTGAGATCATGTCCTGAGCCAAAACCAAGAGTTGGACCTTTAATCGACTGAGCCACCCAGGTACCTGTGGAAGCCAAATTTAAAACTAATATCTTACATAGTACATATGTGAAAACAGAAATTATCTTTAATGCAGTATATTTACTTCACTAAAATTACTTGTGTTCTTATTAACGCTTCCCAATGCAACAATAATCTCTTGGTTTCTCTTCCTCTAAAATCTTTGTATTTCTTTAAATACATACTACTCCCCACTTTTGTGAATTTGAGTAACTCAATCAGCTTTGCCTCAGAGTCTCCGATTTTAAAATGAACCAGAAAATCACAGTCTTTTCAGCCTCCGCTGTTCTCAGCTCTGTGAGAATGATCTTAGGGGCTAACTAAGAATTTTAAGTCTTATAATTGCTATTACCTGCCCCCCGGGCCTTGTATGTAAGTCAACATAGATAATTATTTGTTCATGATACTAATGATATTTGTTATGAAATGAATCCCTTAATGGATATAGAAAAACGTAGTGTATATGAGGTTCCCATGCATACTAACACACCGTGGAAATCTACAGCCTAGGAAGGCAAGAGGCATGTATCAGGTATTTCGAGGTACTGCCTGTGTTTCTCAAGGCAATCATCTTACGTCTCTGGAAGCGCGATGGCAGCAATGTGCTAGGGCCCAAAGCAGAACCAATAAACATAGGCATGCTTTTGTCATCTCCTCTAGAAAGAAAACAAAACCCTTTACCTTCATGGCACAAAAACACATGTAGCCTCGCGAGAGCTTCACAAGACGAGCATCTGAACACTGCCCACAGAATGGGTTGTGCTTTGCCTTTCCTCATGCTATTACCCTTGTCATCAGAATTCTGTCTGATGGCCAGGCTTTCGGTTTCTAGGGGCTAGCAACGCTGCTTTGGGTGCCCTTGTGGCTCTTCCAAGGGGTGGAAGGCCCCTCGGTAGGGACTGCTCTTGGTACGTCTGGAAAGGGCAGAGAAGCAGCTGAGATTAAGTCCAAGCCTAGAAGAGAATCTAAAGGCTTCTACCTGCATTATGCTCCAGGAGACCCTGAAAACTGCACAGAAGCATACACAGTGGCATTAGCTTTGTTTTTTATTAAGCTGTGCACGAGTGCCTGGGCCTTTATATGGATGTGGCCAAGATTTGTTAGCACACCCCCAACGTTTTGATGGAGCAATAATGCTTTATATTCTGACCTGAGGATTGGATGCTCCTGGTGGAGGTGGGTCCCTAGTTATCTGCATCCATTCGACTCAACACTCGTTGCGAGTATTGATGTGGAAAGCACACAGTGGGGCTGTAGACAGACTTCTGACCCCTAAGAAGCAAAGGACTCGTCCAAGTTCCACAATCACCTGTGTGGACCTGGGCAAGCAAACTCATCTGTCTGGGTCTAGGTCTACAAAATCGGAAACGTGGGTTCATGAATGACAAGGTCCTTGCCAGCTCTAAAATTCTTGACCGTTGTTTTCTACTGTGAGAATAATGTTGAGTACTTCCCAGGTCCCTACGGGCAATTGGTGCTGTGCATGGGATGGACAGATAGTCCCCCAGAGTGAGGATTATTGTAGAGCTCTGGGCTCTGCGGCAACTTGTCTCAGGGAGCGTTGTGCAAGGTTCAATAGGAATTTTAGTGCTTTTACCCCCACACTAGCTCTTATGCCAGAAGATGCTTTTGCCCCAAGAAAGCCTCATGGTTTGCTCCTTCACCTCTTCCAGCTGCTTGTTCAAATGTCACCTTCTGGAGAACTCTTTCCTAACCATCCTATGTTGCTTGAAAGCCACCCTCATACTTCATCTCTTTCTACTTTTCTCCATTTTCTTTTTGTTTTTCCTCCCTAGAACCATTACCATCTGACATACTGTATCAGCCAGGATCCGTGCAAGAGACAGACACCACATAGTTCAATGAACAGAGAGAGTTTAATATAAAAGAGTCTTAATCAAGTATTAGAGAACTGACCCCCCCCCCAAAAAAAAAGGTTTCACAGAGGTGGTTAATGTAGTGAGCAGCTAGGACTATGTTTGGGAGAATCATGTCTTCCCCAAAATTTATAGATTGAAGTCCTGAACACTAGGACTTCAAAATATGGTCATATTTGGAGATAGGGCCTTTAAAGAGATAATTAAGTTATAATGAGGTCACTGGGGTGGGCCTTAATCCCATATGACTGGTGTCCTGATAAGAAGAGGAGGTTAGGACACAGAAACAGAGGGAAGACCATGTGAAGACCCAGGGAGAAGGTGGCCAGCTGCGAGCCAAGGAGAGCGGCCTCAGAAGAAACAGCCGTCTTCATCTTGATCTCTGACTTCCAGCCCTGAGAGCTGAGAAAATAAATGTCTGCTGTTTAAGGCATCTGGTGGGTGGTATTTGTTACGGCAGCCCTATCGGACTAATTCAGGCTGGGGAAACAACAGGAAGAGGCTGGAATTATTAAAATTCAAAGGCTTATAGGAGGGGCTTTATGAGCTGAAATTCTAGCCTCTGAAGAAGGGGCACTGTCTGTCTGGGATGGGGATCTCTGAGGGGGTCCAGTGAGGCTTGTTCTTGCAGTGTGGAAAATGGAAAATTGGAATCACCTGCAGCTTCTGGAAATACTGTTGTTGACAGATTTTGAGCAGTTGTTGGGGTGCAGCTGACAGAAGACAAGAGCAAATGGGAGGGAGCAGGTGCCTTCTTCCTCCCCAACCATTGCAGTCCCCCCCAGAGCTGCCGGTCAAGCCAACATGGTGACCACATGGTCCCAGCCCCACCATCAGAGTGACCATAACTTATTAAACAGTTTCCTCCAACTCTCTTCTCTGTGTCTCCTTTTAGAGAATAAACTCCATAAGGACAGGACTTTTGTTTTGTTTACTTCTGGACCCCAAAGACTGAGAAGAAACTGGAAAGTTTTAAGTGCCTAATAAATAATAAATGAATGAATGAATGAATGTCCTATAAATTTTGGAAGACACTTTGGGGGGAAAAAGCAACATTTTACCCTTGAGAAAACAGAGGCCCAAAGACGCGAAATAATTTTGAAACTGAATAAGGATTTTATAGGCATAACGTACTTCCGTCAGTCAAATAAGTACGGATCACAAGATATGGCAGCCTGGACCCTACAGACATTTTGGAGCCCTTGCGTTCTTCTGCATGTTGTTTTGATGGGACTTTGTGTCGGTGGTTGAGCTGATGTTTCGCCTCAGAGTCAGAACGTGAGAGACGATAGTTTTGGCTAAGAAGGATTGGTTGGCAAGGAGTGCAAGAAAATGTGTGAGGATGTCAGTGAGTATTTTGGGTGATGTCCTAAGTAAATGATGTTCAGATTATCTCGGTAAGGTTGGGTTTAGGATGTCCCTTTAAAAAAGAGGACTCAAGATGAGTTCAAGTCATTTACTCACTGCATTCAACAAATGAGTGAATCTGATAGGTATCTAAGTACCTACATGTATATGGAAGTGTGGAGTACCAGCTCCTGATAATTTCCCTTTAGGCTAACCCCATTAGCCAAACTAACAAAGGCTCTACTATAGAATGCGGTTTTTCTTTTGAGGAAGATACCTTCTGACTGCAGGTGTCCTATCCATCTTCTTTTATCTTCCCCCTTCCGCTTATCCATTCTCTTCTGATTAACGTATCTATAGCATTTCAATTATTAGCTATTAATTGAAGACTTCCAGATTTATTGTATTAGGATTATATTCTATTATATTTTGATACAGATAACCTAAACTAATGCAAATAACCTAAATTAACAATGGCTCAGGTTCAAGTTTCTATCCAACAAAATAGGAATGTGCAGGTGGGTAGTGCAGGGTGGGTATGGAGCCTTGATAGATTTCTGGGACTCAGGCTTGCTTTCTCTCTCTCTCTCTCTCTTTTTCTCTCTCTTCCCCTCTCTTATCATCCCTAACAGATTCATTCCCTACTGTGGCTCCTGGAATATGCCCAACACGTTTACGTTGTAGGCTGGAGAAGGAGAAAGACAGGTGGGCCAAAGGATGCATCTGTAATCAGGTTGCTTTAAACAGCATCCTGGAAACCCCCAAACTCTGCTTTACATCTCGTTGGTCAGACATTAGTCCCAAAGCCATATCTAGCTGCAAAAGAGGCTGGAAACGCAATGCTATCTGTGTACCATGTCAAAATAAATAAAACTGAGATTCAGGTACTAAGGTCAAAAGACAAAGTAGGTGGCTTTCAGCAGTATCTATGACACAGACGCTTACCTACGCACTGCCTTACTTTGCCAGGTCTCGTACTTATTCTTCGCCCTTTCTCGTCCCTAGGATGGCTTGATTGTTTGGATATTGAAAAAGCAAATATTTGGAAGGAAAGAGGACAAAGGAGCTTGCAGGGCTCAATGCTCAAAAGGCCAAAGTAAATTTATGAAGCCTCATGAGATGGGAATAGTGATAAAAATATAGGTAACATTTACGGAAGTCTTATTATGTGCCAAGATTTATGCCAAGGTGTTTTATGTATATTTAACACTCAAAGGAAACCTATAAGGTAGTTCTTATTATTATCATTCCCATTTTATACCTTGGGAGACCTTCCCAGAAAGATTTGGTAACTTCCCTGATCTGGAGGTGGAGTTTAGTTCTGGGACTCACTGATTCCAAAGACTGGCTTCAACTTCTATGTTCCTCAGCCTCCTGCAGGGAGGAGAAGAGGACAGCAAGGTCATGATGGGAAAGGTCTATTTGGAAGTGCTAATAAATAGTTTCTTCCCCTAAAGCTTCTCCTCGTGATCAATGGAGGCAGCCATGTTTGTTCAGGGACTTGGACTTTTCAACAGACCTGACCGGTTCAGAGATGGGCACCACCCCTAAAATGCATCATGACGATTCTTTTCCTTAGAGTCTCTAGTCAGACTGGAGGAATTGAGCTGTGGAGGAAGAGAATTGGAAAATTTCATGGAGTGATAGACACTTCCATTGGAACATGGGAGCAGAAGCTGGGCAGAGTGTGGGCCATTCTGGCCCCAGGACTGTCTTGAACTCAGGACTGCTCTCTAGCTCCAGCTCCTGTGAGGTGTGACTGGACACTTGACCTTCATGGCCTCAAGAGCCTCTGTCAGGCTTGTAGTAGAGCTCTTCCTACTCAAGTTCATTTAGGGGTGCTTCTGGGTTTTACAACCAAAAGGACCACAATTGTTAGAGAGAGCTGCATTTTGAATATATTTATGTTAGAGCGGAATAATTAGCAGCACGGACTCAGCAGCCAGACCGCTCAGGTTTAAATCCAGCCTCACTACTTATTAGCTGTGTGACCTCCAGCAGATTGCTTTCTTTCTCTGTGCCTCAATTTCTTTAGACAATGAGGCATGGCACGTAGTTGATACTATATATGTGTTTAATAGTATTATCACTCTTTCTGTGTTATGTTTTATGAAAAAAATACTCTGCTTCTGAACATCACAAAACACAATGCAATAGTAATCATAAAATAATAATAATGGCCACTATTTATTGATAGTTCACTCTGAGTCAGAGATCGTTTAACATTGTATACAAATTAGTTCATTATTACTCTCAACGGCCCTATGAAATAGATGATATCATCTCCATTTTTCAAATACGACATTGAAGCCCAAAGAGAAGAAATAAGTTGTCCATGATTGCCAATCAGAGACCAACTCAGGATTCACAACTCGGTCTGGTTCTGAAATCTGTGTCCTGGACCGCGCCAATCACCTTGTATCTGCTCTGGGTGAAGTTGGCTGGGAAAATTTGTCCAGGATCTTTTTTTTTTTAAGATTTTATTTATTTATTCGACAGAGACAGCCAGCGAGAGAGGGAACACAAGCAGGGGGAGTGGGAGAGGAAGAAGCAGGCTCCCAGCGGAGGAGCCTGATGTGGGGCTCGATCCCAGAACCCCGGGATCACGCCCTGAGCCGAAGGCAGACGCTTAACGACTGCGCCACCCAGGCGCCCCAGTCCAGGATCTTTTTATTTCCTCACGAGATACGCCACAGATTTCTCAAATATCTTGCATTTGTATAGTCCTTTTTTTTTTTGCATTATGAAATTACTTTAACATGAATTACTTCATTTTCTCTTGTATATCCTGGAGTTCATTGGCATACAAAGCATGTAAGTCTTTTGAGTAGATAAGAAAAATTCACTCAAGGCTTAGTTAATATCTACGAGTGCTATTTTCTCCCTTAGCTCTGACCTGTAAATGGCTCATTTTGTCAGCGTGTTGAGCACGCAACTTTCAGGTGATGGGCTGTGAATGAAGTCTGAGACTGGTGGTGGCAGTGTGTGGGAGGGGGGCGGGATGTGAATGATAGAAAAAGAGGCAATCGATGTTTAAACAATAGCTCACTAGCAGCAAAAGAAATCCCCCGTGAGTTTCAGAACTCGGCTTTGTGTGGCAGGAGCCAGAGAGAACCACAACCAGAAGCGGTCTCATGTCTTTTAAATCTATCTTGGCAAATTAGCTACTTTATGGCTTTCAAATGCACTCGGGCAGCTTGTGGTTGCAATGACTGACAGGCTGGGGAAATCTGGACCCCTCTGGAATAATGGTCTAAGGGAAGAGAAAAGAAAATACTCTGATTAGATGTCAGTGAAGGCTTTATTTGTCCTATTCACAACACGAAATTATGAGGAGACTATCCTGACTCGATCTATTAAAAGTCTTAAACAGGTCCGGGAATGACAATACAGGTTCCTAGTTGAATCTCAAGTAAAGCTGGTTTTCATCCAGACTGGCTTGGCAGTGGGAGAGGCTAAGTTCGGTGTCAGGTTTGAGCAGACTCTGGTACTGTTTCCAGAGCCCTAAGAAAATTTCTAGAGTCTTAACCCCAGATCTCTCTTACTATTTTCTTTATTGCCAGTTTTTATTTTCATGTCCCCTTTATTTTTTTTAAGATTTATTTATTGATTTGGAGAGAGAGAGAGAGCAGGGGGAGGGTCGGAGGCAGAGGGAGAGAGAGCATCTCAAGCAGACTCCATGCTCAGCACAGAGCCCAACGCGGGCCTCGATCCCACGACCCTGAGATCATGACCTGAGCCAAAACCGACTGAGCCCCCAGGAGCGCCTTCATGTCTCCTTTGATAAAGTTAAAACTTGTTCTTGTTCAGATCTTACGGGGAAATGGACATCAACACTTAACTAGCTTTGTTTATTTACAACAGGAAATGACATTAGTGTTCCGCACTCCATTGCAGATACTCCCATCTGACAGGCAGAGCTTTCAAGACTAGTGACAGAATCCCGTCCAACCTCCTCTCCCCGGACACGAAAGGTTATTAGAGAACACAGTGCTAGAGGTGTTTTCAATTCTGTTCAGTCATATTTTGCTTCATCGTCTAAGCAGTAACCGTGGCTGGCTACGTACTATTTTTGTACTTAGCTCTGTAACTATTTCTTCATATGGCCTTGCTAAACAGCACCTGTATTACTATCCAGCTGAAATCCACTCTTAGAGCAAGGATGCTGGCAAAATTTAAAATATGATGGTTTAGGAAGTCATGCATCGTAGTTTTCATTTCATAAACTTCTAATTAAATGCATTTTAGTGTTTTTCGGACAATACGTTATATTCCTATGATCGTAGTGCATCAGGTTACAAATATATGGTAGGATGAGTTTTCTTTTCAGTATTTAAGAGTTTGTGAAGCACTTTTACTTGCTAGCTCCATAATCATCTAAGTTAGTTATCAGTCCTAATCTGTACATGTGAGATTTGGAGGTTGATGGGACATGATGTCTTTTGCTGTGTGAGGACAGCAGAACAGGGGAGGAAGAGTTGTTTTGACAGACAGCCACCTACCCCCTAGAGCCACAGACCCACCAGAACACGAGGCATTTCTCCACCTGCCTACACAGGAAATCTTAGACAAGATGCTGCTCCCTCAATTTGAAGTCAATTGGGAAAAACAAAGAGTCTTATTCATAAAGGAGCTCCCATTCCTTGTTGGGTTAATCCTCTCCCTTTTGAATCCTTTTCTCTCTCTTGTAAAAATCGCTATGGATAAGATCTTAACGTTGTGTTTCCAGCAAAAGTTCAGATTTTTATGGGTAAATCCCTTGGCCGTTGCACATGGCTCCCCGGTTTCTCAATGACCATTGCACAGCATCTCCATTGTTACCATCCAGCGGCATGCTTATGGAAAGAGATAAACCATACAATTACAGGGTAGAGCTGTAATTACCTCTGCTTTCTAAACCACAGTGCAGGATCCTTATGCGACTTCCTTTTGAATGTGGTAGAATTAATTGTGATTACTATGTATCATAGAGCATTAACTAATAAACCCAACTAAGCTACCTAGTAATTCAGGAGTTGTTGTACAACAAAGACGGTCGTGACTTAAAAGCCCAATCAGCACTTACGAAATGTACAAACTGCCTCCACCACTATTGTAACCCTTCAGACTGTTGCTGTTTGCATTCAGCTGGGGATTATAGCTCTCATAAAAGCCTGAGGGGGAGTGTGGTGGCCTGACTCTGAAGTTCTGGAACACCTGGAGCTTCACATAGGCTCCAAGCCCTAGCGTGGTTGACTCCGCAGCGTAATGTCACTAACAGCACAGTTTGTGTGTGTTTAGAAAGAGAGCTGCAAACGGAATTTCTGTGTGCACCTCAATGGACTCGGGGCATTTGGGGGAGAAGTCGGAGCGTCCTTCTGTTCAATCAGCAGGGAAGCCTGTTATACTGGTAACGTCAGGTAGTGGAGAGAATGGAAGAACTGGTTTGGAAACGTTAGAACTCCTGTTCATCCCACTCACGCTCTGACCTATCACCCAGTTTTTTTAAGAAACGTCTGGAACTAAAGTTTGAAACATTTTTTCCCCCTCCTTGTAATGCACATTTGAGTGCTGGAATAACAAACAGGTATCCTTCCAATTATATACTGTACGGGAATCTGTAAGTCGGTGTATCTTGGTATCGGTCTATCTGTGTATTATCTTTAGATCTATGTATAGGTCTATTTGTGAACTCGTGTATCTCCCTTTCTATCTTTATGGGACATGCTGGCACGAATAGGTCCAGATTACTAACTCCAGTCTAGAGTTCACGGATAACAAGAGGAACCTCGAGAAGGGCTTGAATAAGTTTTGAGCCTGAGGTTTTCTGGCTTTCCAGAAATCCTGCAACTCCTCCTCACCTCCCCCTCCACCCCCAACAGGTTGCTTCTGTGATGTCTTTGGCATCTGTCTCTCCAGGCCAGCTCAGCTCTCGATTAACAAGCCACCGGACTATTCTCACGGTTTCCTAACCAGGTGCCCCGCCCCCACCCTTCTAATCCATCCCAAACCACACTCCCTATCTCCTGTTCAGACACTGCCAAGAATTCCCTAAAGCTTAGCAGGCTGCTGGAGGCCCTTCATGGATTTCCTCGTAGGTCCTGCCCAGCTGCTTTCTCGTTTATGTTCCAGTCGGGACCCTTGGCTTCAGGCCCCCTGGCGTGGCGCTGTTTTGAGATATTATATAGGACCTTCTTTGTTCTGTCCCATTTCTTGCGCTAGTCCTTCCAGCTGACATGCTCTTCCCCATCTCAGCATTTGAGCCCATCTTGAATGCCATTTCTGATGTTAAAAAAAATCTTCTTTGATTTCCCCAAAGAGAAGTTACCTGAGATAGGCCACATATCCCCCAGTTGGTTGTCATTCTGTCACAACGAGGGAGTCTCTTGATGTTCCAGTTCACGCTTCTCTTGGATCCCCCTCTTGGTGCCCACTGCCATTGCTTTAGCTTAGGGGATTATGCCTTTTCTTCTTTTCTGTGATATTGAAACGTAGTCCTTATCTCCCATCTTCAACCATCCACACGTATCACCACCTCAGTGATACATTTGAAATGTTAGTATTATCATTTACCTGTTAGTCTGTTACCTAAAATCCTGCCGTGAGAGGAGCGAGCTTGGGTAGATCAATGAGGGGGAGCCATTGCATTAGCCTTAATATATTTATATAGATATTTTTAATGAACACATACATTCTTTTTGTACCAAAAGTAAATCCTTCCGTTATTCCTTACTACCCGCAGATTGGAAACCAGCCTCTTCACACGACAAGGAAACCCCTTCATGATGAAACAGGTGGTCCTGTTAGGAAGTCAAGCTTCCTTGGATGCCAGTTTGCAAGATGCACTGGGATTCTTGACATTTGCACTCGTTTTAGCGATGCGAATATTCTCTGTCCCACCTTTGCACCTGTTGGACTTCATCCCTGACAGCATCCTTGCCAGTGGGGAGGGATCTCCTCAACGTTGCTCAACATAGCTCAGGGGTCACCTGTGGGTAGCTTCAGCTGCCCAGGCACGGTTAGGTCTTTTAACAGGACTCATCGCGTGGCTTTGTGTTGTCTGCGGTTATGTACTTAGAGGTGCCTAGATTTAAAAAAGATTGACAGTAAATTTTTAGATATTTCCAAATCTGGGAAGCTGGTACTTTTTATTCTGTATAGATCATGTCAAGTTGTAGAGGTTATTATGATTTTAATAGGGGTGTGTGGACCAGTCAAAAAAATAAGCAAAATCATGGAAGTTAGAACTGAACGAATAAGTAAAGATTATGTAATCAAACGTTTGCTATGCAGCTGAGGAGTCTAAGGGTTTTCTAGTCTGTTCACCGTCCAACACTGTCCTTTTGTACTTAAAGGACTTAGGTTATTTTCGTTTTGTTTTGTTTTCTGAATAAATGTTACTAATGCGTGGTTGTCTTCACGTGGATTTGTCTCTTTTTCTTTAAAGAGTTGGTCTTTCGTCTTTTCCCTGGGTTGTTGCTGAACAGAAATCTGCTGTCATTTTCATCTTTTGATCCTTCTTAATATATCGAGGTATGAGCTATAACTATTCTTCTGACTGCTTTTAAGATTTTCTCTGTATCACTGATTTTGAACAATTTGCTAATAATGTGCCTTAGCCTGATTACCCATTATTTATTTTTTTTCAGATGATTTTCTTCCTCCCACCTCTCTTTTGGAGACTCCAACGACACATGTATCTGGCTGATTGAAATTTTTCCACAGCTCAGTGATATGCTCTTCTTTATTTTTTTATTTTTTTATTTATTTTTTATTTTTTTTAAAGATTTTGTTTATTTATTTGACAGAGATAGAGACAGCCAGAGAGAGAGGGAACACAAGCAGGGGGAGTGGGAAAGGAAGAAGCAGGCTCCCAGCGGAGGAGCCTGATGTGGGGCTCAATCCCATAACGCCGGGATCACGCCCTGAGCCGAAGGCAGACCTTAACCGCTGTGCCACCCAGGCGCCCTTCTTTTTGTTTTTAAATTCTCTTTTCTCTGTGTGTTTCGTTCTGAAGTTTTTATTGCTATGTCTTTGAGTTTATTAATTTTTCTCCTAGAACATCTTATCAGTCATTAATCCCATCCAGTGAGTTTTCCATTTCACACATCGATGTTTTCATCTCTAGAACTTGGATCTGGGTCTTTTTAGTATTTTCCATCTTTCTACTTAACTTTTGAACAAATGGAATATATTTATTATAATGGTTTTAACATCCTTGTCTGTTAATTCTAACATCTGTGTGTGTTCTGGGTGTGTTTTGATTGACGGACTTTTCTCTTCAGTATGGGTCGTACGTTCTGTCTCCTTTGCTTGCCTGGTGCTTTTTGATTAGATGCCAGACACTGTGAAATTTATATTGTTGGGTGCTGGATATTTTTTTAAATTTCTATAAACATTCTTGAACTTTGTTCTGGGTTGTACCCAAGTTACTTAGAAACAGTTTGATCCTCTTGTTGTTGCTGTTAAGATTTGTTAGATGGATTGGAGCAGTGCTCATTCTAGGAATAATTATACCCCACTCTTGAGAACAGACCCATTTATTACTCTACCCAATGCCCTGTGAATCTGTAAGCTTTCCAGTCTGGATCATGGGAACTATCTCCAACACTATGAGAGTGTTGCCTCTTCTAAATGCTTTTGGACGGTTCTTTCCCTGCATTGGGCTGCTTTGTCACATACATGAGATGAGCAATACTCAGTTCAGTACCAGAGGGGACCCCCTGCAAATGTCTCTTTCTCAGAAGCTCTCTCTTTTTTGAGATCTTGTCCTTAGAACAGGACCTCCTTGTTCTCTGCAGAGCCTCACCCCCATCTCCATAACTCATGGATGACGCCAAGCTCCACCTGAGTTTCCCCTCCCTGCACTGTGGCCGGGAGACTCTCAGGGCAGAAAGCAGGGACTCTTAGAGAGCTCATCCTGTTTGCTGCTCATCTTTCGGAGATGCCTCCTCTTCACTGGCTGATACACATGATCTTACAGACCATTCTTACATACATTTTTATCCATTTTGTTTGGTTTTGTTTCATTTTTTGTTGTCTCAGGTGGGAGGGAAATTTGGTTGCCATTATTCTGTTTTGGATGGATTAGCTTGATTTGAAACCCTACTTCCCATGTTTCTCCTCAAAAATATGACTCAGCCTAGAATGAAGTCTAATTACCCACTCCTCATTGTATCTTTTTTACTTCTTTTGGTTGGTTTTCTCCAAGAGAATGATTGCAACTTGCTAGAGCAAAGTGATTCTTCTGAATAATGAACAAAATGTTTTGCAAGTGTTTCTCTTCTTCGTTCCCCAAATACTGTCCTTTCTCACTGCAGAGTTTTTAATATTGATCTGCACATGTCCTTGGTGATGCACGTGCTGCCCCATTTGCCTCTATTGTGTCTTATTGAATCATACGATGTTTTATTGCAGATGAAATCTGTACACATTGTGGGCTAAGAAGGTTCAGACCAATATTTACAAAAGTGAGAAGCTTTGGGCAACTAGTAATCATATTTCTAATATATTGTGTTATTGGATAACACTACAACTCTCCTATCTGTAATGGAGGACTCATATTGGATTCTTTCTTATCTTTCTCCATCACCTGATATCTGATGTCTAATTATGTCAACTGTATTTCTATACGATCTTTCTCATCTGTTCTCCCCTCTGCATTTCCCTTGACTGCTCTGATAGTCTCTCTTCCCAATTCCCTGTGCTGACCCAACAAATCATCAAACGCATATTGATTATATTCTTTGTTTTAGGAAGTGTTGATGGCTGGTGTAAGATGGACCATTAAAGCAAAACTTTAATGTCTACCCCCACCCTGCTCAAAAAATCCTTAATGAATTCCTCCCTCCAAGAGAATAAAATTCAAACTCTTTTGTATGACTGTCAGAAGTTCTCTCTCTCTTTTAAAAAAGAAGCTCCATGCCCAGCACAGAGCCCAATGTAGGGCCTGAACTCATGACCTTGAGATCAAGACGTGAGTAGAGATCAAGAGTCAAGGATGCTTAATTAACTGAGCCACCCAGGCACCCCGTATGACTGCCACAAGATCTAACGAAGCCTACATTTTTTATTTAAAAAAAAAAAAAAAGGTTTTTGTTCTTATATATCAAACAGTCTTTTTGCTTTGCTAAACTTTGATATAATGTGTATTTATTTCTCCTTCCCTTCAAGTTCTGACTCAAAGGCCTCCTTACCACAAAGCCTAATTTGATCACCTCCAAACTGGGGGTTTATTTTCTTGTGGCCTCTCCCATTTTTATTATTTTTATTGATGTTCCTCTCTTACCTCCCTCACTGACTATAAGACAGTTTGAGGACAGGGTTGGCATTGGGCTCATCTTTCTATTTGCTGATGTGTTTTGTGCTTGATCATAGGTGTTCAGTAAAAGCTTGGAGAATGGGTGAGTAAATTAGGACAATGATTCACTTAAATCGATTTTATCAAAACCACTCTAAATGACCGAAAAATTCAGGAATGGTTATCTGGTGCCTATCTGGTGGGAAGAAATACGACTATGGTCCTTTGGGTTGAGCATGGGAGAGCAGCGTCTTGTGATTTTTTTTTCTTTTGATGGTTTTCTGTTGGATGAAGGCAGATTACTATAGTAGCAGTTCAACACTGAGCCTCAATTGGCAAAACACCAAGATGATTAGTACAGCGGTATTATAGTCCAGTTAGTGTCCTTCATAAACTTATCCTTTGAGAACTACCATTTCAGAAGTTGAGCTAAGACCAAGACAGCTTGAC
This sequence comes from Ursus maritimus, assembly GCF_017311325.1. Taxonomy (NCBI): domain Eukaryota; kingdom Metazoa; phylum Chordata; class Mammalia; order Carnivora; family Ursidae; genus Ursus; species Ursus maritimus. Next base: position 25,447,643 of record NW_024425675.1, on the reverse strand, counting down.
AACAAATGGAGACATTTGTGTGGCACATTGAAATGTAGAGTAGGTTTATTTTTCTTCTACATAAAAATTATTAGTGGGTGCCTTGAGGTCATGGAAGTGGGAAATATTGAAAATATTTTAGAAAGCTTGAAATCTCATTGGATAAACTCCCAGCTCTGCCACTTTCTAGTTAGATGACCTTGAGCAAGTAACTTCACCTAAGCCTCAATTTTCTCTTCTGTAAAATGGTAATAATAGCACTCTACAGTGTTGCTGTAGCAGTAAATTCTTTTTAATTAAATATTTAGCATAGTACTTTTTGTTATGCTAGTAAGCATTATATAAGTTCTAACTTCTTCTTCTTCTTATTTGTTATTACCATGTAGCACAACTGACAAAAAATATTTGAATTTGTCTTTTTTTCTTGCTTGATTTTAGACTACGTGAAACACTTTATTTGCGTGTTGGATGAGCTCAAAGTATATTTGAAGAAATGAATGAGTCTCAACCTTGCCTCATTCTTTGTCATGGGAGGGGCTTAGGTTGGAAAGAATTCCATGATAGTGTGTGATCTCGAACACTGAAATGAGAGAGAGATTGAGGAGAAACCTTTTCATTGAGGCCCGTAGGATTAGGAAAGTAACTCATTTGTGTCATCTGAAACAGAATCTTGCTTGAAGCAGTAAGACCAGCAACTGATGAAGTTCTATCTATTTGACAATTTGAAAATCATAAATATCAATCATTCAACAATGCAGACAATACTGCCTTCCAGCCTATAACTCATACCCAAGTTATCTGCTTTGGAGAATACCAATTAAATGCCATTGAGGACATGACTTGGTAGATTCCTGCAACCTGACGTTTGAAACACTTAAAGTCCTGAGAAGGCCCCTTGTTTCCAAATATATTCCACTTCTGGTTACTGCAAGACCTGAAACTCCATAATTATACATCCATTCTTTTGGGGTAACACATTTGATCAGAATGATCAGAATTATCTATCCCCTTTCAATGTGTTACGATTACAAAGAGGGAAACCTTAAGTCTTAGAACTATTGAGCCCTTAGACATGTGTTCTTGGCTGAGGGTGATGAAACAGGGCATGGATAAAATGCTAATTTTGCATGAAATTAGGAGGAGTGTGGAATATCTGGACAGAGACCACAAGACCTCTAATGAGGGTGGGCCACAGTGATTCAGCGGGTAGAAGTGAGACAACGGCACTGAGAAGGTGTTGGAGGAACACTGTTGGTTTCTTGATGTAGCTAAAAGCTGGTCTCATGACACACATATGTCACATAAAGGTATTAGGTATTAGGTAAAGTGCTGCTCAGCCCACTTCATGTGCTGACCCTGGGTGAAGGAATGAGGAGAGGTTTGGGTGTGCCGGTGGTGGGATGAGGACCCGGCCCACAGCTACCAACAAGGTAAAGGGAGCGTGCAAGCCTTCTTTTTGCTTTCCATGTCTGTGCTCAGGGGCTGAAACCCTGGGTTGCATAAGCCCCAAGATTCCCTCCAGCTCTGACATCCTTGGACTCTGTAAACTGTTCTCAGCACACTATTCTGCCATGCAGATGGGCTAAGTTCATCAATTCGAAATTTATGACTACAACTATTTCTAGCAACTTGAAATCCCCATGCAGGCATATACGATGTGATAAATTGAGTCAATTACAAATACAAACAAAATTTAGCACTCCTCCCTCACTTATCTCTTTATTTCAAGTACCAGAGGTTTTAGGGTGTGAATTGTCTGCGTGAATTGTCCCAGCATTTCCCTTCATTTTCTGTATGGAGATAACTCAAATTATGGCCAACATTACCATTGCCCCCAATCTCTTTTTGGCTTCAAGATAATAAACATCTCCTAACAACTGAAAAAAAATTGAGATGCCCTTTTCACTTTGACCATACAGATGGGAAAATTGTAAATAACAGATCCTTGACACTCTTCAGAAATAAAATGTGATGAAGAGTTCAGTCGTCTGATTAAATTCTCCTAATAAAATCTCACCTAGCTTATTCTTACCCCAGGGATAAAGGCCTGTGCACACAGTGCACATTATTTTTCTTTTGAACGTACTTGTATCTTGTCAAGATGTCGTCAATACAAATACTTTGACGTTTTTAGTGCAACGATTGGGAAGCAGGTTGAATTTTTCAATCCTCCCAGCCAATATAAGTCAGTCTGAGATACTTAATTTCTATTTGAGATCCTTCGTTTCTATTATAAACAGATCCCGCAGTGGGAGATAAATTTCATGGTAACAGTTTGGACTTTTTTATGAACCACCTGCAAGTTTTCCGCAAACAACATGTTTTATGGGAGCTCAAGGCAATGTTCACCCATCAAGACCCGACAGCAAGAGGAGGATGGATGGGGTCTTATCTCAGGCACACATGGAACCTTCCTTGTCCCCTGGCCTGACCTCCCTCTGCACTCATTTATGAAAATGATTCATCTTTAAAGAGCTTCCTCGCTCTGCCTGCAGGCTGTAGATCTTTTTGCACTGGACTCGTGTAGGCTGAGGTTATAAACTTCAGTGTGTAAGCCATTTGGAGGGGCTTAATTTGGAATATTGGAAGAAGCAAAGAGCACAATCCACATGTTTCCTTAAAGGAACAGCCCTGGGACTTTGTTCTGTAGGAAGATGCTCCCAAGGGATTTCATTGGCAAATTGCATTGGGATTCAACTTTTATTTATGTTGCTAAAGTGTTGTCACAGATAGCACATTTAAACAGAGGGTCGACCGAGCTTGGCAAATAGAGCCCGGATTGAGTGGTGACACCAACATGCCACCTTCCACGTGGAGCGAGAGACTCTGCACTTTGTATTTCCTGTGTGTGGAGGGTACAGCGAAGGTGTTATTTGTGTCAGAACTAGTGGCAATTGCTAGGGTCTTATAGAATATTCCTTTGAGCTGGAAAGCCTTGGAAGGTAAGAGTAGGAAGTGTCACCGAAGGGAATAAAGATCTGAACAAAAGTAGAGATAGGAAAGGAGGAAAAACCAATAAGAATTGGTTCATTCATTCAGGCTGAACTCATGGGCTGTACAAACCAGGATTATTTCCACAATTCTTAGAACTGGTTCTTACATTGGAAATACGGCGAGGCACCCAAGGAAATAAATATGCACGAGAGTTTTGAATTAAGAGAGAAACTGAAGATAGAAATGTTGATGCAATGGTTTTCAAAATTCAAGTTTCTGTGAAACATGGTTTAAGTAGAAATGAGATTCTTGACCAGGGGTAGGCAAATATTTTCTGCAGAGGGCCAGATGGTAAGGTTTTTAGGTTTTGTAGCCCACATGATTGCTGTCACAATGACTCAACTCTGCCATTGTAGCCTGAAAGCTGACAAAGACCATTTGCAAATAAAGGGGTGTGGCTGTGTTCCAATAAAACTTTATTTATAATGACATGAGACAGTGGGAGCTTGGCCCTTTGGCCCTAGTTTACCATCCTCTGTCCTAGTCTCCTTTGGTTTATCATCAAAATTCAAGCAGGCCTGCGGCTATTTCCGAGTTCCTAGACCAAGACCAATGCCTAAGGCTAGCAATAACTGGAGAATAGCATTCTGTTACATACAAGCAGCAAAAATGAGTATAATGAAAGCTAGTATTCTGCAAGATGTAATTGGTAGTCCTTGAAAAACATTTCTAAGGCTAAGTAAGTTTGGTAAATGTGAGCACGTCTTCTGGAGGCTTAGTGTTTCAAATGCATTGAGAATGTCTCAGAGCAGATGAAGGTGGCAATATTTCCCCAAACTGTTTGTCCACAGAATCTTTTTTGTCTTTATGCCTCTTACCATCTTGGGACCCCAGGGCTCCTTGGAATGCGACTGGGCAACACTTCCCTCTGAAATTGTCTACCTGCCATTCCACACGCCAACAGCTGGATTACTCACCGGGCAAAGCTAGATGTCTGCCTTACGCAACTTGCCTCAGACCATCCTCCCAATCTCCAGAAACCACCAGAGTAAAATTTTTCATGTCTCTTTATCCTGATGACTGGTTTTCTGATGCCAGTTTGCTCTTCCTGAAGAGGTACTCATGAACTCTACTGGTCTACCTGATACTTTGCAAAAACAGCAGTTGAAATTAGATATTTCTACTCTAATTTTTTCCTAAACTCTACTTAGAGATATCACCAAAAAACCCAAAGAGACCTGCCTTCTGGAAATTTCTGATGCTGTGAAGTCCTGTTCCTAGAAACTGTGTCCTAAAGTCTTACCTTCAGGTGAATTTGCTCATTCTCATGGATAGCAGTGGTCAAACCCAATGTCCGTGGAAATTTGAAGGGATGACAGTCGTTCTCTGGCGTAACATTCTGTACAATGGAGAGTTGAAGAATTCAGCCCCTCTCTACTGAGCACCCTCCCCGTTCATGGCCCAGAGCAAGACACTATGGAAATTAATACAGTTAATAAGCTACTAGTCTCATCTTTGAGGAGATTCAAATTATGCAGCTAAGGTTTAAGGGGTTATGGCAGGGCAGTGATTTTCAAATTAGGGAACCCTGAAGATCTATAGAGCTCCTCATGGAGTGGGGGATATGAGCTGAGGGGTCTCTGAATCCCTGAACTCTGCTTCAATCAGAGTAGCTCTGATGTTATCTAGTTTATGTTCTAGAAAAATAACAGTCATTGGAATCAGGAAGGCACATCTCTTCTATCTACCATCGTGCTACTTAATCCTCTGAGCCTGTTTCCTTATCTACCAAATATGGAAGGCACCCAGGCTTCACAGATTTGCTTTCAAGATTAAATGAACGGATGCATATGAAGTGCTCAGTCCAGTTCCTGGCACATAGTAATGCCTTAATAAAGGACAGCGAAGATAATATAGACCATGATAAAAGTCACGAGTCAATCACAAGTTGCCTTGCGTTTCATCTCATGAATAGTTGGACTCAAAAACATTCGTTGAAAGAAAGATTGAATGGAAAAAAAAAAAAAAAACGAAATGAATGAGAGAAGGGATGGATGACCTGGTTGGGGGATCACATAGGAGCAGGAACTTCTGACCTGCACTTTCACCCCAGCTCCCGAGTTCCAGCAGCCTATTGGAAGTATCTGGATTACTTCAATGCCTCAGAATCTATGGGAGTCATCACTAGTGTGGATAAGACCGAGAGGCCCTGCGAAATGTCAGATGGTATTATGGAAAAGTTTTCCTAGAGATAAGGAAAGGGAGGTGTGGAGACAGAGGGGTGGGGGAGGGAGAGGGAGAGAGGAATTATGTTCTAAAACCACATAATGCCAACTGTGTGGAAGATAATCCTAATTTCACGATTTGATTTTTCTTGGAAACAAACTCAGTATCTTTTCTATGGATCTTTGCTCTGTTATAATAAGTAGGTCAGCAATTATATTTTGCAGCATCAAATTTCTTCTTGATAAGATCCCCTGAAATATAAAATATGACTTAAATTGTGTTTTTTAAGATTTACGTATTTCAGAGAGAGGGAGAAAAGGAGAGAGAGAGACAGAGAGAGAGAGCACACACAGGCACACCAGTGAGCTCGAGCGTGTGGGGGGGAGAGGCAGAGGGAGAGAGATTTTTTTTTAAAGATTTATTTATTTATTTGAGAGAGAGAGAGAGAGAGTTTGTGAGGGGCAGGGCAGAGGAAGAGAGAGCATCTCAAGTAGATTCCACATGGAGCGCAAGAGCCTGACTCGGGCTCCATCTCAGGACGCTGAGATCATGACTGAGCCGGAACCAAGAGTTGGCGCTTAAACAACTTAGCCACCAGGTGCCCCTGACTTAAAATATTTTTAAAGTTTGTGACTAAGTTTATCCAAATCCTCAATCCCCTAAACCTCTAATTGGATGAGATGGCTCTTTTCACTACATACACGAAAAAACCCTTCTGTAACATCGGATGATACAGATGGACAGAAGCCATATTAGGGAATGAAAAATTGGGGGAAGGGATAGGCGAGGCTGAGAAGCTTCTCCCAGTTCCCAATAGAGACCAGGAAACCCCTAGCATTCAACTGAAAGCAGAGAAGGCATTCTGTGATTTTCTTTCAGAATTTACTTACATGAAGTATATCTCCTTCTCTCTAATACTTACATAGTGAATTGGATTAATAATTGTAGCTCCTCTCCTACGATTTCCTCTGTGAAAATAACAGTATTATGGCAACATGGGGAATTAAAGACATAGCTACAACCTGAATTTTGTTGTTTCACACTCCTGTTTCCCTTTTAACCTTCTGGACGAATTACTTCCCATCCCTGCACCCTTACAACTGGACGTTGACAGGGACATTTCATATCTACTCACCAACCCTCCCCCTACCACCCCCCTCAAACCCCTTTGTGTGCCTTCCCTTGGGGAACCAGTAACACTGATCCAACTTCAGACTGCTCCTGACCGGAAACCCTTGCCTGCTGGTGTCCCTGCCACTCCGGTTGTGCATGGCTGGGATGGGTCCTACTGTGATGGCTGGCTACATGGTCGAGGCTTCCAGGCAGTCAGTTCAGCCAGGAAATACTGCCATTTCACCTCCCCTACAGGGCTTTGGTGTTCTCAAGGAGCTTAAGTGACATAACGCTAAAGAATGTCACTCTTCTCTTTAGGCCTTACATTGAGTAGCTTGACTAAGAGTCTCATGGGGGCTCGGCTGGTAGACAGATCCAAGTGCCAGACCCCAGGCTGTCAGAATCACTTGCTCTTCTAAATGCAACGCTTTCTAACTGGGTCTACTTTGCACGATTCTTGTCTGTATGGAATAATCTTCTAACAGGAGTCTCCTCGGCCTGCATGCAAATAGTGTTTTGTTTTTTTCATTCTGTTCATTCTGTAAGTGCACCCAGGCATGTCTCTGAATGGTGGGTGTAGTTAAGGCTCAATAGGAGATTCCCATTCTATATAAAAATAAAGGAACTAACAATTGCAGTATCAGTAATGGTGCTGTAGCTTGTTTCAAAAATTGGGGGATGAAGAGAGAGGAGTTATTTCTAGGTTCGCAAATAGCTATTTTACCTTAAAGGGGAACAAATAGAATCCAGACATTAGAACTGAAAGGGATCCTAGAGATTATCTCATGAAACACTCTAATTTCACAGATGAAGAAACTGAGGTCGAGAGAGACCATGAGCCTTGCACAATGTCTGCCAGCTACTTAATGGCAGAATTCAGATTTCATAGTACTTGAGCCCATAAAATTTTTCACTCTTCCATGTTGTCCATCAGAATTGTGTAGACACCCATCCTTCCAATGATTTTATTCAACATTTAGGTAAAAAAATGAGGGCTGTGACCTCGTTCTGCTCTTCCAATTAAGCAGGAATACCTGCAGGTTCATTTGTCATGCTCTTACAGTGGAAAGTCTAATGACTCAAGGCCAGGATATCTATCTCACTGGATGCTTCACCAAACCTCTCTTTCCTCCTCCTTCTCTCTCAGACTCATTAGCTTTTGGCCAGGTCTTTGCTATTACTTTGTATTTCAATCAGAGAAGAGAAACAAAGAGAGATAAGAATCAAAACAATAAGTGCAACCATTTGGGAGAAAAAGTGTGGTGTGAGGGTTGGGATCATCTGCGGACTGCACTTAGCCATGTTCACTGTGCTCGCTCTGTTTGAGGGCAGAGATATGAATGCTGAATATGAATGCATCAATCTTCAGCTGCAGACCTCTCCAATGAAGAGAAGACCTTGGCCTTTTGTAAGAAATTTAATCCACAAAATTCTGAACTTTACCATCACATTCTTTCAGATGAGATTACTTATAAAGAGATTCTTTATTTCTCCATAATAAACTTTGGTAGAATAATTCTTTGTATAGTAGTGGACTTTGGAACATGCATCTGCTCAGTAAGGTGGGATGTTCTGTAATTCATAATATGTTGTGCTCTATTTACTTCTAAGGTATTTACTTTCACACCTTTGCTCTTGGCTTTGACATGTCCGGTTGGCCAAGCTGCCACCTCACTATTGTTTCTGTAGCATTTGTACTGAGCCTTTCTTCTTTTCAGCGGTCTATGTTTCGTACAAAGATGCAGAGCTGTGTAATTGCTGTGTGAGCACCGGTTGGAAAATTGACACAAAGTGAGAGAAAAACCTGCCCAGGTCCTGCCTTTGAAAAGGCTTTGCCTCCAGTCCCATCTCAGCGTTAACAATGGCGCTCTAGAACTCATCTGGTGCTTTTCATCTTCCAAGTCCTTTGCGCCCATAACTCATTTACCCTATTACACTCTAGCCAGGTAAAAAGTACAATCACGGTGGATCAGAATATTAGGGGACCCAGAAGTCCTTACAATATGACATCCTTGGTCCCCATAATAATGCCTCCAAATACAAATCCCTTCAAGGGTAACCAAAGCTCCAGAGTATTCCTCTCCCAAAACAGATGCTGCCTTTGTTGGTTCCAAAATTACAGCTCACAGAAAGGGGAAAAAAGAGGGTACATTTTAGCAGGACCAAAACTGAACACCTGCAGAAGCCTGTCCACCTTATCGTGCTGGAGAGCGTTGTTATACTTTCATTTTTACAAATTAAGGTGTGATTTATATGCAGAATGATTCCTCCTTTTTAGTGCTCACTTCCGCTTGAGGTTTCACAAGTGTGTTCAGTTGACTAACCACCATCACAATCAAGATGTAGAGCAAGTCCATCGTGCCCACCGAAGCCCCCACCACTCTTCAGTCAATCCCTCCTCCTGCCCCCAACCACTGGCAACACTGTTTCTATAGTTTTGTCTCAACAAAAACATCGTAAAAATGGAATCATAATCTGTAGCTTTTTAACTCTGGCTTCTTTCTGACTTAGTGTAACGCTAGTTCATGTGTGTTGTTGCACGTATGAGTAGTGTGTTCCTTTTTATCGGTAGTGTTAGCTGCATGGACATACCACAGTCAGCACTGGTACCATTCTGCACTTGAGGGACCTTTGGATGGTTCCTAGTTTTTGGTGACTACAAATAAAGCCACTATAAACATTTGTGTGCAAGTTTTTGTGTGGATATAAGTTTTGATTTCTTTTGGGGAGAGTTATACTTACATTTCTTTTTTTTCAGGTGGGAAAATAAGATTGGATATAAGCACTCGCAGCAACGTACAGGAGAACCATTTATTGGCTCTTGATATTTAAATTTTTTTGAGGAGTAATTTCTTTAGGTTTTAATTCACAAGCCCCCAGTCCGTTAAGCATCTGCCTTTGGCTCAGGTCATGATCTCAGGGTCCTGGGATCGAGCCCCGCATTGGGCTCCCTGCTCAGTGGGGAGTCTGCTTCTCCCTCTCCCTCTACCACTCTTCCTGCTTGTGAACTTACTCACTCTCTCCTTCTCAAATAAATAAATAAATAAATAAAATCTTTAAAAAAAAAGATTTTATAAACCTTTGTTCACAGCACACATTAATCTCTCTTATTATGCCCCCCAAATTGGGTAACAGATTGTGAACTTACAGTGAAATGGTTATACACACGTTGGTGGAGTGAGTGAGGACGGGCTGTCTGCTGGTATGAGAGGGGAGGTCCCTGGAAGGTTCTACTAGGAAGCTTCATCCCCACCATCTTGTTATAAATATGTGAGCTGCTGCTATGGGATATTTATTGCTTTGCATTAGCATTATTGGAAAAAACAAAATATCACATCATACTGGAAGGGAGAGTGTATACTCCAGCATCACCTTCTTGGTGTTAACTAAGAGGGGTCAGGCCCCAGGGAGGTACTTCCAAGGAAAGAGCCGTGAGGAGGTGGGCTCAGAGGTGGCTGTGTGTGGAGGTAAACTCTGCTTACTTCACATTTTTGTTTAAGATTGATTTTCTGGGAAAAAAGAAGAGGCAGAATTCTGTGCCCAATGATCTTTCTAGTCACTCCTTAGAGTCCTTGATTTTAGGACCAAATCAAGAAACTAGCTGGGCCAATAGGTTCACCATCAGGGTTGCAATACATTGAGTAGATTTGTGGTTCCAGAAAGAAATAAAATAAGGCATTTAATCGACACAGTTGGCCCACACAGACTGCTAGCTGGTTTGGGAAGCAGGGCAAGCTCTCACCTAACCAACCACTAAACGAAATGTAGCAAAGCCTTTGGAAGGGATGGGGTCAGCCCTAGGAAGGAAGCTGGGCGTCCATCTGCTCTTGCCCTCCCACCGGAGACTCTGCTGTTGCCACAAACACTTGCAACCGAGACAGCTGACTGCTAAGATTATCTGGGCTATGATTACGTGATTTCATATCAACACACTTAAAAAGTTACAAAGAGCCTATTTCTTTCTCAAAAAGGGCCAGGATCCTTCTTGCTATTCAAGACCACCGGGGCTAACATTTGGCTCCAGCGATAGGGAAACCTCAAAATGACGAGGAAGGCATTTTCTGGGAACCAGAGCTCGCTCTTTTTCCTGATGAATTGTCATGCCCTTCTGAGAACGTAACCCATCAGTCCTCTGAAATAGAGAATCAGATAACCGAGTCATGCTCAGCTGATGTGCCAGCCGATAAATGACGAACTTTACTGGTGCTACCTGCCCACAAGCCTTTTGAGAAGAAAGCAGTGAGTCTGAGACCATGAGGCAACGGGACTCGCCGCGGAGTCACGGTGTGCCTTGGCCCACACAGCGAGAGTGGTAACTTCCACGTCTTCATTAGCTTCCTCTTGTGCATTTCATCCGTCCCTATCACAGAAATGATTCGAGAGCGTCACGGCGCCAGAGACACGGCAGATGTTCAATAAATATCAGAGAATGAGGCTCATGGTGGTGATCGCTGTTCTCAGCGGTTTAAGCAACATGCTTCAGTCGACGACGTCCCTTCCCTACCATCCCGGAGTAGCCTTCTGCACCCATACGGCCTGATGAAATAAGAAAAAAATTATGCTTGTTCTAATTCGCAGAGGTTCATTATGAAGGTTTTGTATCTCCTCGTTCTTCTTGTGACCCAGGAGCATTGCAAACAAGCACCAAACGGTCAAAGGCAAGTGAAAGGTTGGTGACCAGTACAGATTAGAAAGTGGCTGGGTACTGCAGGGGAGGGAGCTCAAGACAAAGAGCAAGAATTCTGTGTAGATGAGATTTTTTTTCTAGAATGTTTTTCTAGAATGTTGAGGATATGAAGCAATAAGAGAAGTGTATTTTTTCCCCCCTGTGGGGGCTGTATTTGGGCTGTGATACTGTGAGTAGAATGGGGAGGATACTTAGAGGACTTATTTTTTTTTTAAAGATTTTATTTATTTATCTGAGAGAGAAAGTGTGCGTGAGAGAGCACAAGCAGCGGGGAGGGGCAGAAGGAGAGGGAGAAGCAGGCTCCCCACTGAGCAGTGAGCCCAGACTCATTCTTGGCTCCATCCCGGGACTCTGGGATTACGACCTGAGCCAGAGGCAGACGCTTACCCTGCTGAGCCACCCAGGCGCCCCTAGAGGACTTTTTAAAAACTCACGTCCAAGGTAGAACGTCAGTCAACGGCGAGTTGCAGAGGTGAGCTGCAGAGGGGGTGCTATGTTCATTTTCTCAGCCGGGGTGATGATGGTGTTGATAATAGCAGGAGTAATGATAATGATTCTAGGAGTAATAAGAGTCAACATTTACTGAGAGTTTACAGCGTGCTGAGGACCTGGATGATTGCTTAGCTTGCATGATGTAACTGAATACCTACGACGACCAAACCCGGGACACAACTCCTGTTAGTAAAGCGAGGAAGCCGTGACATAAGAGTTATGTTAACTGCCCAAGGCCACGTGGCTTATTAAACATGGAGATCTGAACCAGATTCCGCAGCTGAACTGCGTGGGTTCAAATGATAGGAAAAGGGTTGATGGAAATAGCCTTCGGATGGAAATAAATACAAGGGGAAAATGGCAGAAAAAAAAGAACATGATTCACATCTCTCTCCAATTGTCTTTGTTTTAATTTCCTTTCAATCTTTTTTTTTTTTTTTTTTTGGCAGCAAAGCAAAGTTTATTGGGTGATAGTACAAAGCTCCCAAAGAGGGACGGGACCCGAGAGGGTTGCCTTTGGAGTTTCTTTTTTTATTCTTTTTTTAATTTTAATGTTTTTTTTTTTTTATTATATTATGTTAGTCACCATACAGCACATCCCTGGTTTCTGATGTAAAGTTTGATGATTCATTAGTTGCGTATAACACCCAGTGCACCATGCAATCTTTTTGATCAGGGATCAGCAAACCATGGCCTGGGGGCCAAATCTGGCCTGCTGCTTGTTTTCATGGGGCCTGGGAGCCAAGAATGATTTATACCTATTTAATTGGTTGGAGGAAAAGAGTCAGAAGAAGAGTACTTCATGACACAGGAAATGGTATGAAATTCAAATGTCCTTGTTCATAAATAAAGTTTTATTGAAACGCAGCAAAACCCACTGGTTTAAATTAGCTGATGGCGGCTTCCAGTTCATTCCGGCAGAATGCATAGCCTAAAACAGTTATTACCTGAGTCATCCTCGGCAAAGCTTGCCAATCCTGGCTTTGATTATTTGTGGAGAAGGAGTTAGGAATAAGGGCTCTGATGGCCGCCTGCTGGCTTTCTGTCCTGTCTTCCTCACTTGCCATCGAGTTGGGGAAGGATTGCTTCATCCTTCTCCACCCGTGTTCTCCTCTGTACAATGGCGATGACAGTGCCAACCTCAAAGGACTGTAGTCAGGATGTTAAACGAGGGACTCCATGAAGGGGTTTCAAAGAATGCCTGGCATGGTCAGTGCTCTGACAATGTGAACTATTATGGTCATCGCGATGCTACTGGAGTTTTCCCTGGGATAGACAGTAATCGCTCTCCTAATATCTCATAGCCCCATTACTGCTTCGTTTGGTTGAGGAAAGGGAGTCTCTTTCCACTACGTCTCCCTGACCTACAGTGCCTCTTCCCTTATTAGAGTTGGAATGGTTTCCAGGGCTCCTCTTGCCTCGGGTCAGAAGCAGGTGGGGCCCAGATAACAAATCCACACCTCCCATCTCTTCAATTACAGAGGGCTCTATCCTCGTTTCCATTGGCCTTGAACTGCAAGGCCATGGTAGTTGTTTAGGTGGGTGTGGGAAAATACCTGTGGATTTAGAGATGGAAGCATGACGCATGACTTGCTGAGTGTGTTCATGACCCCAGAAGGGTAGGAGGCTTAGAAGGCTACACTGGGTCTACACATACTACTGAAGGAAATGGGCTGCTTTGCAGGTGAGAGGGTGGGCAGCCGTTTCCACGAGGTGACTTCTGGGGGCTCCATCACCAGCTAGACCATGTCAACTCTACTGACGGTGATTTTACTTGAGGGATTTGATCTTTCAACAACAGAGGGTGGCAGGAGGGGGGCGGTGAGTGAGAGGAAGAGACACTAGGGAGAAAGGGAGGCATGCAGCGCCAAAATCCAACTTTGCCTACTTTACAGTGTCGCGGGGGGGGGCCGCTACAGCTAAGATGTTACCATGAGGAGGGGAGAAGGTGGACCCGAGCGCTAGCCGCAGAGATGGTTTCCTCCTTAGAGCTCCTTAGACAGAATCTTTCCAGAGCCTCATGGATCTGACTTGTAAGCAGGGTAAGGACCTGACATGGCTATTTCAGAACAGGTCATTACCAGCTAATTAGTCACTGTAACAGGGCTCCTCATTACCACAAGGCAGTAGGGCAACATTCTACTTTCTTATTCCAAATCCACCATTCACCTTTATCCAATGCTTTATTACGTCTTTTGTTTATCTTTGTTTTGCTTCTTAGGGAAATCTACAAGCCTGGGTTTGGAGACTTAGGTTGACAGGTCCTTGATTCCAACTTAAGTACTAACTTTCAAGATGACTCTGAACTTGAGATTGTCAGGTAATTCTCTTGCGAATCATTAAGAAGAGAAGCGAATGCATTCAGGGGCCTTGTGGTTTAAAGCATGCATTCTGGATGCGAATCTGATTTGTGCAATTCATATCTTTGTGATCTTCAATACAGAAATTCACATTTCTGTGGCTCACTTTCCCCTTCTGTAAAACGGCGTAGCGGCAGTATGGCAGACCCTTGAACAACGAGGGTCTGAACTGCATAGTTTTGTTTTTCATTAATACAGTACAGCACTGTTGTGTATTTTCTCTTCCTTATGATTTTTCTCAATAATATTTTTTCTCTAGCTTACTTTATTGGGTGAATACAGTATATAACACATGCAACATACAAAATACGTTGTTACTCAACTGTCCATGTTGTCCATAAAGCTCCTGATCAATAACAGGCTATTAAGTTTGGGGGGGAGTCAAAAGGTATACATGGATTTTTTGCTGTGCCGGGGTGAGCACCCCTAAACCTGCATTATTGAAGGGACAACTGTATCTCCCTCATGAGGTTGTTGAAAGGATTGAGTTAATTTAGATAGAATGCTTAGCATGGTGTTTATCATTATTATTGTTTATTATTGTTGCATTATTACCTCCCAAGGAACAGCCATTCTGCTTAGTATTAAATATGTTGTTACAATGAGTCCCCAAGGCAACCATCTGAGATAGGTATTAGGACAATAGATGAAGTCATGGCTCTGTGCGGTGGCAAGACTTGTTTAAAGTCACATGGTGGGAAAGGAGAGAGCTGATATTCAAACCCAGTTCGATTAACTGCAGAGCCCATTCCTTTTTCTTTCTTTCTTTCTTTCTTTCTTCCTTCCTTTCTTTCTTTCTTTCTTCTTTCTTTCTCTTTCTTTCTTTCTTTCTTTCTTCTCTCTTTCTCTCTCTCTTCCTTCCTTCCTTCCTTCCTTCCTTCCTTCCTTCCTTTCTTATATATTTTATTTATTTATTTGACAGAGGGAGAGAGCACAAGCAAGGGGAGTGGCAGGCAGAGGGAGAGGGAGAAGCACTTCCCGGCTGAGCAGGAAGCTGGATGCAGGACTCGATCCTAGAATTCTGGGACCATGACCTGAGCTGAAGGCAGACGCTTAACTGACTGGACCGCCCTGGTGCCCCGAGCCCATGCACTTTCTAAGAGCACTCTTTTGCACATCTGAGATTCACGGATCTGCAACCCAGACTGGGTCTCACCATGCAAGCTGTGTTAATTACTTGAATAATTTATAAGATAGCACACTTGCACTAGAATATTTTCATGTAGAGTGTTTGCCTTACCTTCTTTTCATCAAGAAGTTAAAATGTGAAGTCAAATAGTGAATGCTGTTTAAGATTAAGTTACATGACTTTTAGGACAAAGTTTTTAATTTTTTCCCCCCTACTGCCAGGCACTCAGTAGAAAAGCTAGAGACATTTTATTTCTTATCTCTCTCCTGCTAGTGCCAAGTGAGTGAACCTTATATGAGCTTGTAAACTCAGAGCGAGTGTGTGTGGCCATGTGGAACATGTGATTGAATGTTGGTGGAGGTGGGAGTAGGAAAAGGGAAAAATATAATTAATTGTTACCAGAGGGAAAAGTTGAACTGGGTGGAGGTTCAGAATGACTCACCTGGATCTTTGACTCAAGTGACTTAATGAGTTTCTGCAACGCCTTCTGATAAAAGTTTGGCCGAGGAGACGGTGTTTTGTTCAGGGTGTAACCACGCCAAGCCTGGACTGCTATTTGGAAGCAGTGCCTGCCATTTTGCAAAAGATGACTCAGAGACTGAGAAGCAAAAGGGGACTAACTCACCTTCACTGGATTGCTGATTTAGGGACCCAAAAGACACAAGCATTAGCTGATGAACCTATCAAGAATTAAGGGAAAAAAAGAGTTTGAAAAATACCCAGGAGCTAAACTGCGTTCTAAAAGTGGGGTGAAACAGCCCAGAAGGCGGGGGGGGGGGGAGATCAAAGTTGAGGAAACAAGCCTTCATTAGAAAATCATCCAACCCAAACAACAAAAAACAGGTGATGGCAATAATGGGCTTGCCTTCCTATGAAAATAATGGATTCAACAAGCATTTGTGAATCCATAACGAGATGTTTTAAATCACTGTGAATCCTGTTGCACTTGTAATCCCTTCTCTGGTATGCTTAACTTGGGAGCTATCTCTTGCTATTAATTTTTAAGCTTTTTAATTTTTTAAAAAAATATCTAATTCCATTTGGTAAATATCCAAACGAGGAAAATGGGATGACCCCACTCGCCAGGAGTGTCTTTCTAAAGTCAAACAATTGTGTTAAGCCTTTTCTTAAAAAGCTCTAATAGTTTGCATTTGCCAAATACAGTCTGGGCTTGTGAGCATGACACACTGATCTTTTAAAAACTCGTGATGGCTGATTTTTTTATTTTGTATCTCATCGCTTCTTCCCGTGAACTCTTTACTCTAATTACTCTGGGAGGTTTGGCCTTCCCAGGACACTGTAAGGGTCCTTAGACTTTTGGCCTTTTGGTACAGAGAGTGTAATTCTCAATTTTTCCCACGTGAGAAACTTCAGTTTTCCTCCAGAAGCCACATCTTGAGCCTTCCAAGAAGTTCGTGTTTTGACTGCATTTCTCCCTGGGCCCATTTATTAATTTCCCCAAACATATTTATGTGTGTCTGTGCAGCTGTATGCAGATATCAAAATTAATTTCTTAAGGAGTTGCCATTCTTTTTCATTTATAAATATGTCACAATAGTTGATCTTGCACATAAATCCCTCTGGGCTTTATTGATGCTTTTGTACGAGACATTTTTAGAAGCAAAACAACGAGGAGTGCCTGGGTGGCTCAGTTGGTTAGGCGTCTGCCTTTGGCTCAAGTCATGATCTCAGGGTCCTGGGATCGAGCCCCATGTTGGGCTCCCTGCTCAGTGGGGAACATGCTTCTTCCTCTGCCTCTCCCCCTGCTTGTTCTGTCTCTCTCTCTCAAATAAATAAATAAATAAATAAAATCTTTAAAAAAGCAAAAGCAAACTGACTAGATTGAATAATTTTAATACTTTCAGGCACTTGGTCCCAATGCCACATTGTTTTCCGTAAAGCTAGATCTATTTACATATCTACCAGGAATACGAGAGTACTTGTCTCAATTGCTCCAACGTCCTCAGAGTCTCATTCTTAAAACAAATAAAAAATAATAAAAAAATATTAATAATGATAAAGTTAGAAAAAGAAAAACTGCATATTTTGTAAGCAAAAGTGATGTTTGCATTTAATTATCTCTCTGGTTCGTAATTAGGCAAAAGCTATTTTTCTGTAACTAATGGGTATTTGTGTTTCTTCTTTCCCAAATTGGCTTTTCTGGCCACTTGCCTGCTTCCCACTGGACAGGATCTACTAGTCTTTTGTGACAGTCAAATAAGAAAAGGAAATCTATTGATCTCTTATAGTATCCTAGATGCTTCACACTGATTATCTTTCCTAATAACCCCATGAAGTATTACACCCAACTTAAAGATTGGCAAGGTGAAGCACAGAGAGGTTAAGTAAGTATGCAGGGTAGGGTGACTGAGTCCGAAAGGGCTATGGAAGAAATACAAGTTCCAGAAGCATGACCCAAGAACATTCACTCTTACTAAATACACGTTGGCAATTGGCACATCTTAAAGCTGGGTGTGTTGAAATGCCATTTATATTTAGTAGAACTCAGCCTTTTAGGGGCACAGGTGTAAGGCGACCGTGCAATCCTCACCATGGTCAAGATACGGAATGCTTCTATCATCCAGCACTCTCCTGCAGTCATCTCACTCTGCCCCACTTCCTGGTGACCACTGATCTGTTTCCTGTTCGTATGCTTTGGCCTTTTCCAGAACATCATGTAAATGAAGTCATACAGTCTACAGCTTTCTAGCTGCCTTCTTTCACTTAGCATCATGCTTTTGAAATTCTTCTACTTTGTTTCATGTGTCAGTTTATTGCTTTCTGTTGTTACATAATATTCCATTACGTGGATGTAACAGCATCGTTTGCTGTTCCTTTTTATGGTCTTCAGTCTTGACACAGTGCTTGGCACACAGCTGGGATCCATAGATTTCCATTGTGCAGATGAAGCAGTAAAGGATGGTGGTGGAAATATGTATTGTAAATGAAAATTATGCAGATTTTAGGTATCTTTGTATGCCAATTGACCTAATAAAACAAAGGGACATATTTTAAAAGATTATTGAGGGCTGGACTATAGGGAATGTATCTTCATACATTGGTGGCATTTATAACTTGGCTTAGTCTTGCTGGGCACAAACCCAGAATGACTTAATAAGAGCTATATATTTTTCTAGACCTACAGTCAGTCATTCCAATGTGAGGCATGTATACAAAGGAGAAATTTGAGTGAAGATAGTCACAGCAGCACTATTTATAAGGCCCTCATATTTTAAACTATCAAACATGACAATATTACAGCATAAATGAATACGATGTAGATTAAAAATGAAAATAATATGACCATTGTTATATTCCCATATATGAAAAAAGGGAAATCAATATGATTTACGATTAATAAACTTTAGTAATTTTTTAAGTAGCTAAATACTTCATCTTGTGGTTTATTTTATTTTATCTTATTTTAGTATTTTTTTAAAGATTTTATTTATTTACTTGACAGAGAGAGAGCTAGCACAAGTAGGGGGAGCAGCAGAGAGAGAGGGAGAAGCAGGCTCCCTGCTAAGCAGGGAGCCCAACGTGGATTTCGACCCCAGAAGCCTGGATCATGACCTGAGCTGAAGGCAGACGCTTTACCAACTGAGCCACCTAGGTGCCCCTTCATCTTGTAATTTTAAAAAATATATTTATATTCATATATATATATACACACATATACACACATGCACACACACATTTTTACCAGCTGCATTCTCACTGAAACATTATTGCTGAAGGAAGACAAAAAAATCTCCTTGTGGCAGTGATAATTCTGATGTTAACGCAGATAACTATGTTGGAACAAAAGAACCTTTGGAGCATAAACCGCACCATCTGATTTTGTGGTGAAGTCAGTGACTATCTGTACAAAATCAAAAGAAAAATGGAGTTAATTTCACAGATTTTTCAGGTCAGCCTCCTTAGCTGCTTACTACGTCTTTTCTCATATATGTGTCTACCTTGGTTACTGGGCATTTTGCCTAGAACAGTTTAAACAAATTAAATAGGGATTTTAATAAAAAATAAACAAGTAGGAAAATGGGACCAATGTAGTATACTTTCTTTGAAAGTTTTGATGTTTGCTTGAATATTTGTTTTCCATTTGATTCTAGTCCTTCCTCTTTCTTGGAAGACTGTGCTAGTGTGGTGAGTGCCATTCAAATATCGTCTATGTGGGCAGCACTGGAATGACATGACCTAAGAAAATTTGTGCTAATGTAAAACTGAAATACTTAATGCTCTAGCTTTATCCTTTTTAAGCTTTGTTCTTTCAAAACGTGTTTTGAACATCTTAAAGAGATTTTTATCTACGATGGTACAGTCAATCTTGACTATCATTGGCCATCAGATCTGTCATTTGTTTGGGTTATTATTACTTTTGTAATATACCCTTGTATAGATCTAGTAGGAATCTTATAAATCATTTGCCTGATAGGTGAAAAACTTAAAGTATTGAAAATGGCTTCTCCAACCTAAAAAGGGGAGCCCTGGATTAGGGAGGTCTTAAAGTCCTTCTTGGCTCTTAGTTGGGCACATGACACTCTGCCTCCCTGTCCGTGAACGTTCCAGTTCCTTGCTAGTGGAAATACAATGAAGAGTCTGTCCGTGTTGTGTGAGATTGAATTCAGAAAGATGCATGGTGATGCACGATGGACGGGAGCTTGGGTTGCGAACACTGGATGGGATGATGGTGCATCCCAAACAGCCCTTGATGAGCAGCAGCTGAGTGCTGGTGAATGTAGGAGGTCAGGAAGAACTGAAGATTTAAGAACAGCAGTGCTTACCCAAGGACTTCAAAATCAGTGTTGGGAGATGCTATAAATAAGAGCTTCAACCTCACAATGTATCTACAGTGCTCCAAAAAGTGGGTAGTAAGGAGGGCACGTATTGCATGGTGCACTGGGTGTTATACGCAACTAATGAATCATCGAACTTTACATCGGAAACCGGGGATGTGCTGTATGGTGACTAACATGATATAATAATAAAATAAATAAATAAATAAATTTAAAAAAAAAGTAGAAACGATACACATTCATTTAATAGATACAGGGAAGGGATGCAGAGTAAGGACTGACCAGGGCAGACTCGCTTAAGAAGATGTCCTGAAATAAACATGATTCATGATATCCAACAGAGCAGAAGAGGGAGAATATTTCAAGATGCAGAAAAGAACGCAGAGAGGAAGGGAGAGTAACTTGTTTTGTTGTTGTTGTTTGTTTTTATTGAGAGAATATTAGGTACCAGATGCCATGGATGGGCTCAGGGGACAAGAGTAACTGAAATAACTTGGTGAAAGATTGGACCTGTTCTGAAGAAGGATTCAAGCTACTGGGTTTTGCAGACAAGCAGAAGGTGATTATAAGACGGTGGGAGAATGCTCAGCTGGGTCAGTGTAGAGCTCTCCCCAGTCCATTTTCGGAAGAGAGTTAATAGGGAGATCTTTCAGGGGACATTGGCATCTATGGTACGATCTGGGTGTGGGAGGCCCTGCCTGCATGTGAAGGAGTTAGATGCATGGTTCATCTTATATCCCCCCACTGGATGGAAATGGGGGCCAATGAGATTGTCACTGGGTTGAAAGGGATTGGTTTGTATCTTCAAGGTAATATTCTGGTCATAGAATGGACAGTGAGTTGGAGGGATGCAGATACAGTTAGAAGACTGGGGTGGTAATCTAAAGCAATGGACAGCTATCCCCAGCTCTTGGACATGCAGATTCATGGCAGCCTAGGAACTGATGAGTTGGGAAGGAGACTTAGCAGGAATTAGTAAGTCTTCGGAAGAGCGAGGCCAAGGATGACTTCTCGGATTTTGGTTTTGGCCACCGTGTGGATGGTTGTACATGTCCTGAGATAGACAACATAGAAAGAGTAGCCATTTTCAGGATGGGAAAGGTGGGAGGGAAGAGATGAGAAGTCAGGTTTGGTTTTCTTCAATGTGACATTCTAGTGGGATATCCAAACGGAAATGTCTCAGAGGAAGTTAGCGCTGAGGAAATTCTAAGGATCTGGACTTAAGAAAAAGTCCAGAGAAGAATGCCAGAAGACGGAAGAGATATGGAGCCCAACTGTGGATTCAGGAACATTATGTATACTGATATAGGGTGCCAGGAACTGTAGAGAGGAGACATTGGTCTTTTCAGAGTGTTGCTTTATATGTATCTGTAAGAATCAGACCTTTACTGGTTCTTCAAGAAAAATTTAGCAAGAAGTCATGGTGGTCACTGGCTCAAAGCTACTGACTAGAACAAGGAAGGTATCTCATTTTGGTGCTGTCATTCATTTTACATCAATCACTGGCTTCTAGAAAATTTCAAGCCTTCATCTGTAAAATGAGAACAACCGATCTACAGCACTATGTAAAACTGATGACAATATACCTTAAAACTAACAGCAGCATTGATAATTTCAGGAGCTCTTCACTGCATTTGATATGGGATTTCTAAAGGTAGTGTTTCTTTGGCCTAACAATGAACATTCATATTTGTAAGGTAATTAACTTTGTACACTTTCAAAGACATACATCATTTGGCTCTCACGGTGATCTGATGAAATAGGTAAGAAAGTAATTTTTTTTAAGTTTTTATTTTAATCACCTGGTGTTCATCACAAGTGCACTCCTTAATCCCCATCACCTATTTCATCCACCCCCCACCATATCTCTCGTCTCAGTTTGTTCCCTATAGTTAAGTGTCTTCCTTGGTTTCTCTCTCTCTCTCTCTCTTTCCCCTTTGCTTGTTTGCTTTGTTTCTTAAATTCCAAATATGAGTAAAATCATATGGTATTGTCTTTCTCTAACTTATTTCACTTACAGATGATGAATATCTTTTCATGTGTCTGTTGGACATCTGAATATCTTCTTTGGAGAAATGTCTGTTCATATCTTCTGCCTGTTTTTTAATTGGATTATTTGTTTTTTAGGTGTTGAGTTGTATCAGTTCTTTATAGATTGTAGATACTGACCCTTTATCAGATTTGTCATTTGCAAATATCTTCTCCTATTCTGTAGGTTGCCTGTTAATTTTGTTGATTGTTTCCTTTGCTGTGCAGAAGATTTTATCTGAGAGTCATTCGTATTCTTCCAATTTGACAGATGAGAAACATGAAGCTGGGAAGATGGAATGACTTTCCCAGGATAAGTCACTGTCTCCTAAGTGGCAGATTCAGAAACCTATTTCAGGTTCCTGGACCCCAGATATGCATTAGTTATCTTACAACTATTACCTGACAGTCCATTGCTCTATCTCTGTATTCAGATTAAATGATTTAACTACATCAGTTCAACCCTTCAGATTAGTATAATTGACATCAGCCACACGCCAAGCATTTCATAAGGCCCCAGACAGACATAAAGACAAATATGCAACATGTCTGGGAATGGAAAATCTATGTGAGGTCAATTAAAGAATAATAATAGAGATACAAAGTGCCAGCGATAATCCAAGAGACTATACAATGTGGGGAATGGATGACAAGTACAATAGGGGTTCAGAGAGGAAGTCGTTTGCCCAAACTTCATGGGGGAAGCATGACTTGAGTTTAGCCAAGAAGAGCATGGGGAAAAATGAAAGTGTGTCAGGCCAGGATACATGGTGGACAAAGGGGAAGAGGAGGGAAGGTGAAGATACACGTGGCTGACGGTAGACCCAGTCGGCTGGAATGGATGCATTATGCAAAAACGCCATGTTGAAAATCCTGTAAAGGGCCAGTGAGTCAGATGTTTGAGAGCTTTGAGATATTAATCTAAAGAACCCAGTAAAGTTGTGGGTTTTTTCCTGAATTATTTCATCAGCTTAGTCTTAAAATTAGATAATTAGCTCAGTAAAAGATTTCTGAAATTCCACTCTACAGATCAATTAATGTGGCCAAATGGGTCATTTTTCTTCACTTTCCTAATCACCGCTTGGGCAAACCCTCTGCAGAGAGCAACTGCGTGTAAGTAACAAAATTTAATGCAGGATTAATGTGCTGGTTTTTAATTAAATTGCTAGGGTCTTCGGAAAGCAACTGACTGAGGATCTTTGGAAACTGTTATCTGCTAATGGAGGCACGCTCTTCAAAGTTTTCTTGGGAGTTTTCTGAAAATTTCCTGAAGGTTCCTTCTGTTACCCTCACTGGGATCAAGGATTAACACACTGAAAACAACTTTTTCCAACAAGAGAAAGCAGATCTCAGAAGTTGGCCATGAAGTCAGAAAGTTTAGCAAGACTTTGGCATATAGTTAAAAAAAGATGAGCGCGTCGGGCAGTTTCAGTCACTTGTTCAAAACAAGCAAGCAAGCAAATGCCAGTACCTAAGGGAGCGGCACCTGAGGCTACTTTTAAATTTTATCCAAAAGGCTATCAGGAACAGATGATAAAAATACTGTGTTTTCTGATAGTTCCCGTCTTTATTAATGTCTGGCAAATTATATAGCCAGTAGACAGCTTTGGGTTATCTTCTGGAGATATCAGTGATCTGACAACATTGAGGGAGGCTCGCCATGCACAGCGACAAGAAGCTAAAAGCTTCTGCACTGACATATGATTATGTGGGTTCAGCATGTGCCAAAAACTTTTAATGCTGATGAATGAGTTCTGAGCGGTGAATAGGAAATGCACCACGTGCACTTTTGCATGGGTTCTGACACATGCATTGGGAAAGACATGTCATGGGCCCAGGGGAGCTCTGTGGCTGGAGCACTTCTTTGCAAGGACACCAGTTCCCAGCTAGACAAAGGTTCCACTGCCACTTGATGAAACTGGGGCAGGTGCTATTTTGCAAGTAAACTGAATTAAAGCGGCATCCATGTGTATAAATGGCCAATCATTCCGATTCCACGGAAGAGGTAATTTCCACTTCTAGAGCATATATGGACTCTTTAGAAGGATGGGCTTCGGGGGTACCTGCGTGGCTCAGTAGGTAAAGCATCCGACGCTTGGTTACAGCTCAGGTTGTGATATCAGGGTCGTGGGATCGAGCCCCACATTGGGTTCTGCACTCAATGCAGAGTTGGCTTGAGATTCTCCTTCTCCCTCTGCCCCCCACTCATGCTCTCTCTCTCTCTCTCTAAAATAAATCAATAAATCTTTAAAAAAAAGGAAGGAGGACTTTGCAAAATTAAAACATGACAGTAACCATTTTGAGGGCTTGTCCCTTTAAAACACTACCTTCTGGATCATATAATACAGGATAATGAAAAAATTCTTGACTTGAGTTATACAAACTATCTTGCAACTATGCCTGGCAAACAATGATTCTGAATGAAGACATGTATTTTTTGGTATGTTAATAATATAATGGATCTTTATAGGCTCTGGGGATAACTTCTAAGCATATTTTCATTGGATATGACTCTGAACAATTGTATATAATTCCTGAATTTTGGTGATTGGTTGTGTTTACTCTCAGGAGCTCTGTAACTATGCTCCCAACAGTAGGATTATGTCAGATATGGCTAGACAGTAGATGCTACTCACTGCCCCCTCAAAAAATTCACCGTAGGGCCAGATGTAGCTTGTGGGGTGCCAATTTGCAACCTTCAATTTATTTCTGTTCTTAAGTGACTTACATGGACACAATATTTTAGTGGTTGGGTGGGTCAAAAACAGAGACCCTTCAATTTCTAGCCCGAGGCTTTTCCCACTGTGCCATGCTCTCAATTTTATTCTACATTTCTTCTGTTTCAGATGAATCTACTACATTAAATTTCCTTTTCCTTTTAGGAAAATGAAATACCTCCATGTCCTAAATTGCTTTCTCTTAATAGAATTCCGTTTTGTAGGGACTCCCATCACCTTTCATATGTTTTGTATAAAAAGTGGAAAGATCTTGGTGTTTGATTTTAAATTAAAATAATGCAGTCCTAAGAGAAATAAAAACAATTATGGGGAAATATCTGTGCTTACTGTCTTCACAATTTTTAATCTAATAATCACCTGACATGAATGCTTTGATTGAAGGGAGTACAGGCAGATTAAACATGGAAATTTTAATAATTCAACAGTGAATTTTATTATTACTTGTGGAGTGGAAACTCTTGGTTACCAGCCCAACACCTATTCCCCTGTATTCCTTCATAAAGAGCCTAATTACTTATGTGTTTACCCCTCCCTCCAATGACAAAGGAGCAGATGACTTCACTCTCTACTGTAGGGGTAGATCATGCCTGATTTGGGGCAAAAGGGCAGGCATTCCTCTTGCTTCTCTTATTGATCCAGGGGTAGGTCTGTAGTTGGAGTCCACCCAACAAATGGAGGGAAGGACCTATACTCAGGGCTTGAAGGAGAGCCTTGTCTCTTCATCTTACTAGACATGAACAAGAGAGCACCCAGCTCCAATTTCTCTGACACCACCTGATGACTATAGGGCCACCCTTACGATGAAGTTGGTGTTGAGGGTGGCAGGAAGGAAAGAGAAAGAGACGTAGACGTTGTTGACATTCTTGTGTTGGCGATCAGACTTTGACTCTCTGGACTTGCAATTATGTGAGACAATGAATGTCTTTGTTATCAAAGCCATTTTGTGATGGGGCTTTCTATTACCTGTGCTGAAAATATCATAACAGATATTCGAATGGTGCTAGAAGATGCATCAGGCTTACATAGGGAGGCTTTGGTGTAGTTGGTGCTGATTACCTGGACTAGTATTCTCTCACCTTCTATCCACCTCCCCACTGGGAGTCAAAAGAAGATCTGGACAGCCCTACCACCTGCATCATGGCGCTAGATAGAGATGCCGAGCCAGGAGAGGCAAAAGAGGGCCAGCGAACCTGGGGAGAGTAACCAGTGACATCTTGACAATAAAGGGAATTATCAGAAACTGATAATCCCCTAGCCTATAACATGTGAATACTGTTTAATAATTCTTAATAGAAATAGTTTGAGAATTAATAACTGCCTTGAATAGTTGACTAAATGCAAATGCAATTCAAGAATTTTTTAATGACTTGAAGTCATGGTGGTGCATGCATACTCCATTTTGTGATTGCAACTGTTTACCCTATTAATATCAGATCTTTTGCTATCACTCTTGCCTACAAGGTGATTTTCTTCCAACGTTCTTTCTCCTTCCTAATGCGGGCTTCTAATGTGCTGTAGTCTGAGAAACAGGTGAACATGGTCATCAGAACTGCATGTAGAGAACTTATCAGTAGGGCCCGTGTGAACACCCACAACATGACAGAAGATCTCTCTGGTAAGTAAGATCTGAGCACGGCTCCTTGTGGCCACAGGGACTGGGGAGTCTGGGTTATTAGCTGTATTTTCTATGCCGGTTTTCCCGAAGACTGAAAGAATTCATTAGGTCATCTACTCTGACCCTCTCCTGTCTACCTGAAGACACTGACTCAGAGCTAATAACAATGGCTAATATTTATTGAAGACTTTTGATGCACCAGATAGTATTTTATTTTCTCAATTTTTATATTGATTGATTGATTTTGAAAGGTTTTAATTATTTGAGAGAGAAGGTAAGAGCATGCACAAGCAGGGGGAGCAGCAGAGGCAGAGGGAGAAGCAGATTCCTGGCTGAGCAGGGAGCCCGATGCGGGGCTTGATCCCAGGACCTTGAGATCATGACCTGAGCTGAAGGCAGACGCTTAACTGACTGAGCCACCCAGGTGCCCCAGACAGTGTTTTATACTTACTATCTCATTTGCCCTTCACCACTGCCCTATGA
Source organism: Ursus maritimus (assembly GCF_017311325.1). Taxonomy (NCBI): domain Eukaryota; kingdom Metazoa; phylum Chordata; class Mammalia; order Carnivora; family Ursidae; genus Ursus; species Ursus maritimus. The sequence continues at coordinate 25,421,063 of NW_024425675.1, read as the reverse complement.
ACTAAAAGCAATTATCCTCCAACTCTTATAAGAATGCAGAGGCACGAGAGGCTAAGTAACTTGCCTAAAGTTATGCAACTATTAAGTGGTTGAGAAAGGATTCAAATCAACACAACCTGGCCAGGAGGGGCCCTTGAAACTACCATGGGGTGACTTGAGGTGACTTGCCAGAGGTCAATCAAGGAATCAGTGAAGGGTAAAGATTAGAATTCAGGTCTTCTGAGTATCAGCCCAGGACATTGTAAAAATGTGCCCTGATATCAATTCCTGTAATTACACACACACACACACACACACACACACACACACACACACATCCAGATCATTCTGGCTTACAAACTTTTCCAAAGTTGTTTTTCATATCAATTTTGTTTTTTTTCCCTATCCCCTCCTCACACCACCCCAAACAAATTTTAATACATGTGTAGGGCTGGGATGGGGATTTGGGCTGTTTAGAATTCTGCTCTTTTGCAGAATTATCCTAAGGATAATGATCAGTGAATGTTCGAGAAGAAAACACCTGAAGATCATCCTGGGTATTAGCTTCATAATAAGAGACCAGTATGTAAAAGTTTTTTTTTCTTTTTTTTATCAAGCTAATGAATTCAAATATTTTTAAAGAGGATATCTCTAACCATAAGTTCATCAGCAGCTAATTAAACCATTCGGGTTTTGCCCAGAGCTTTGTGATTGGAGGTCTCTCGAGGTGTCACCTTATTTCTGCTATTGAATTTTACAAAGCAATGGCTGTGCTTGCAACAGGGTGTCTCCCTCTTCTGAGATGGTCAGCGATTGTCCTATGTACCTCCAGGCTTATTGAGTCAAGTCAAATCTCACTTGCGCGAGTAAGGGGCGGTTAACCACTGTTCACGTTTCTCCAGTAGCTTCTATTGAGGGCTCAGAAGATCTCTACAGTGCACAATAATTGTCACTGTGGATGACAATTGCATGTTAAGTTAGCAGCTCTGCAGGTTTCTTTCTGTCAAGTCGATATTTTTTCATCTGTGTCATACCTGTTTCTTTACCTTTCATTTAATAGTGGTGTCATTTTGCAAAAATTTCCAGTAAAATTTTTTTTTTCTTTTTTTTGGTCAAGTTTAGGATGTGTACAGGATTCCTGTATTTGGTATTTCTGATCTCGAATGGTAATGTTTGTACTAGAAAATGCTAGCTCGATTAAGGAACTAAGGCAGGCTTTGGAAGAAAAGGTCATGACCCGTCTTCTGAAATCACCTAGTGAAGTAATGATTGCCGTTATTCTCTTGGGCACATGGGCTCATACTATGGGTTCTAGGAGGGAGATAGAAACATTTTCTTCTGTCCTCCTTGAGTGTTGCCTTCCTGAAGTGGGACCTGCCATGGCCCCTGGGATATGCTCTCGTACATCACTTCGAAACTGGGTGAGAATGCAGTGCCTTCCGTGTGGCTGGTAGTAGATAAATCGGGCACAGTCATGAAAGCATCAGGGAATGGGTCCTCGGCTCTTGCAGGTATGGCCCAGCCATTCTTCTTTCCCCTCTTGTTTTCCCCTTGCTCAGGGCAAGCGTGGATCCCACGTGCATTAGGGGCTGGTGTCTTAAACAGGAACATTGTGCTCTGGAATGCATTTGCGCTTTTCTCTGAGTTAAGTAAGTGTTACGCATGCCCCACAGTCGTGCACGTGAATCCAGGCACACGCGTGGATATGCCCAGCTTACAAGTACGCAGACCTACAGACCCCAAGACACGTCATCCAGACACGACTGATACGGAGATAGACAGAAATGCACAGACATGCGCATACAGGCAGATGCGCCCTCCGACGCACACAGACACGCAGACGGACACACGTATGTTAGGACACATGCCTGTACAGACACATACAAATTCGGGCACACGAATATACAAATACAGGCAAAGACACATGCATGTCTCTGCCCCCCTGTGAAACCTATGTTGGTCACATCTACTTGAATGAAAGTTCGAGCTCTCGCGATGTGTCAGGATGTATGAATTAGGGTAGGTGCCAGCCTTGAGCATTTGCACGGTAATTGATTTTACGTTCTCCGTAGCAAGGTATGCGAAAGACTCTCTTGGGTTGCCCCTGGAACCCAGTGCCTCTGTGACCACTGGAAGGAAGACTCCAACTCTGTTTCTGACGCAGAATGGGAAAGCCAGAAGCAGAGCAATGGGGCAAAAGGAGCCACGCTCCTTCCCGTGATTTGACACCTGCTCTCCTTCTCTGAAGAGGAGGGAGAGGCAGAGAAAATCAGGCTGAGGAGACGACTATGCAGTAGAAAGATGCTCTGATGGCTCCCCAAATGCACGGGGCTCCGTTACCAGACCAGAAGCGTATTTGGATGCGCCTATCTAATTATAACTACGTGGCTGTAGTCAGCGCGCCTATCCAAGTTTCCATCCTTGTGTCTGCTGTAACAGATCTTCCTAAAACAACTCTCACCATCATATGGAAGTGTTTCGTTTGAAAGCTGATTATTAAGTCCAGGAAATACTGGCTTGTGTCTTCACTATTGCCCAACAGGGCTTCTGTTAGGATATCATTTCCTGGCATTGCGGTTTGTTTTGATGGGTGAGTGGGAACACTTATTTGCTTTCTGAAGCGAGAGCAGACACCTGAGTGCAATGCAGATCCGACAGTGAGGAAGAAAGGGAAGAAATCCAATAAATAGTTATAAATAGTAGCTACCCTGTATCGATCATCTCCCATGTATCGGCCACTCTGCCAGGGGCTCGGCCTGCATTACCTCCACCCCCACAACCACCCTACGAGGTCGAGTAGGGTGACTCCCATTACATGGATGAGGAAACCCGACTCAGTGCTTCTTGGACAGGGAACCCACATGTGGCTTGAGATGGAGAAAATCCAATACATGAATCCAGAGTCTCAGAATTTAACAGCAGATGTGGGGAAATCACCTCTCGACCCCGTATGCCAGTTTTTCCCACGACTTTTTCATATTTTGGATTTTTACCTGGATCAGATTTGATAAGTGTGCTGACTGCCAAAAAATTCTACTAAGCAATGCTCCTGGATTGTTTTCAGCGGAACAGGAGGAGGTAAGAGTGTACATCTGGAATCGAGCTGCCTGGATTTCAGTTCTGACGATGCCATTTACCAACTGTGTGACCCTGGGCAAAACAATCCATTTTCTGCATCCAGTGGTTCTGGTCTCTAACATGGGGGTTATCACAGCGCCCACGTCACTGAACTGTGAGGAAGAGTACACGAGTTGGCCTGGGTTAACTTCTCAGAACGGCTTAGCACATGAGAAGTAACATGTCAGTGGCAGTGACTACTGTCATTTTTATTTCTAGTCACAGTTTTGGTTCCTCTTTTCCTTACACGTTACTGGAATGTCCCTCCTCCAAAGGTAAACGTGAAGAAGGGAAAAAGACCTATTCCTTGACACTTGTCTCGGTGGATTGAACGCTGAGTTGAGAACTGACCCCAAGCAACAGCTTTGTTATAAAAGGGAGGACTAAAGAAAAAGAGTCTGTGGTCCTAAAGGATCCCCTAGTCTCAGAAACAGCAGATTAGCCAGATTATCTGGTTGGAGCCCTGAGAGGGGTGGAGGCAGCAGGAGTGTTCTGAGCCACTGCCTTCCTTGCGTTAAATGGGATGGAGGTCGACAGGCTAGTACCTATGGCAATAGGTTAGTCAAACTGAGACTTGACTAAGAGACTGATCGTAATAATGTAACAAGAAAAACGAGCAAGACATTTGAATGGTAGGGCTGTGTGGGTGGGAGGCTTGCCGTTGAAGTAACTGATACTCTAGCTTTATTGCGCTATTATTTCAGTCAAGGGAAATATCTGTGACAAGCCAAGACAGGGCTCCGAAGCCATCACACTCACCGTTCTGCTCTTTCTCTTTCCCTTTCTCCTTTCCTTTCCTTTCCTTTTTTCTTTTTTTCTTTCCTCCCTTCTTCCCTTCCTTCCCTCCTCTCAATCTCTCTCTTCCCCTCCTTCTCTTTCTTTCTCCCTCCTTCTTTTTAATTTTTATTTTTTATAGTGGAGACTCAGCTCTTACGCATTTGCGATCGTCATTGAAATGACCTTGGTAACCCACACGCACTGTGGGCAGCTGCGAAAGTGGAGGTTTCTACCTGCCAGAGGGCTAAAGAGACATTCCCGTCAGGCCTGAGTTGTGAAAAATGTATGGCGGAGAAATTGTCTGAACACATGAAGTCAGTGTTAGAAACAAGTACGGAATTGTGGAGAAAGTTTGGGCTAGAATGGCTAGACATAACAAAGGAACTTAGAAAAAACTATGATGAGCTGAATGTAGTCCTCACGTCTTCATTAACTTTGTTTTTGCGAATGTGCACTGACTTGTTCGAGCTACCATGACTGTGATATCAGAAGGGCATACAAAGAAAAACAGAGCATAATTATTCAGTGTGCTCAGAGGTTTCTTCAACAGCCCTGCCTCGTCCTTCCGACAGAAGTCAGCGGACTCAGCCTGCAACCCTTCCACAGGGAAGGGATAAATCAAATCAAACAAACTGAAAACCTAACAAAAGGAAAAGCACTTTTAAACATTTGTGTCTGTGGCCACTTCCTCTGTGAGAGTATCTTCACTGAAGAAAAGTGGGTCCGGGACGACGAGACGTTCGGGTAAATTCTGAACATCAGAAATAATTATTGTCCGACCTCGAGACTCCCTCGGATCTGCCCCTGCTCAAAATCTGTCATTGCTTCCTCTCCCGCCCGTCAGGGCCCCGTGATCTCACTGTTTTGGGAAATCCCTCGGATGTCTTTAGTGCTCTAGCAATACTTGTTGTATACCTTTCATGTGTTGCTTTTTTGGCCAAGATGTCCTCCTGTCTAAATCCTCTGCTCATGGACATTACCAGCTCCTCGAGGGCCGGACCGTATCTCACGCTGATTTGTACCCTTCTGGCAGTCTCCTGCATGTAATAACAAGTAGGTTCGCGAGAGACATGTGATGCCCAAGTGATAACACGCTGAGCCCTCTGTTGCACGTGGGTTTGTATGAGCAACAGCAGGACGGATGTCTCCTCTCCCGAGGCTGTGTGGTTGCCATTGACGGGGTTTTCCTGCTGTCCACAAGACAGGCATGAGCTGCTGGCTCCTCTGACTCGACTCTCCCCTCTCTTCGTAGTTGATGTCCCCATACACAGGCCTAGTCACATTGGAGCAACTCCAACTTCGTTCTCCTTGGGAGTCCAGGAGACGTTACGCATTTGCCTATAAACTCGCACTGGATTTACAACATTGCCTTGCTCGGGCTGGTGGCCTGGTGAGGGTGGGGAGAGAGAACAGATGAAGGGTAAGCTCCTTGGGCCACTGTCTGGTCTCACTTCCCACCTTTCCTGCAGCCAAACCCAGGGAAATGAGAAAGAAGCAGACACAGCGCGGAGGTTAAACCTGATTTTCACAGTGGATGGGGCTCTCTGGAGGCCGCAAAGCGTTCTCTCCGTCTATAGGTAAAGGGGAAAAAAAATGGAGAGGCAGGTCCATCTCCTTTTTATCTCCATTTGGAAATAGACTTAAGGTGCTCCCGTTGACCTCAGCCTACGAATATCATCTGAACAATTTTCCAGACTCTTGCTTTTAATTTTCAAGCCAATCTTTGGGCGGGAATGTTCAGTCACAACATACAGGTAACAAATAAGCAAACAGACAAGGTCAAATTTATCACTGAGTGTTCAGGTCATCTGCTAAACCGTTCCAGGTATCTGATTCCAAAGCAAACATATCATCTAGCTATTAGGATCCCCGGGAGGCATTTAAGCTAAGTGAAAGGGCAAGCAATGATCTGTGGCACAGACTGCCACCGTAGCCAGCGTCACTACCATTTCGGGACGTGGAAATGTCATTTGGTTACTTTTGCATTAAATTATTCATTATGGTTTCCCCTTGTGAAGTTTTATGGCAATGACAATTATTTAATTGGATGTACAGATAACACATTTAATGACAATAATTACTGTTCACTCCCTGCTTGTGCCTGGGTCTTTCTGGGATATTGACCAGCCTCGCTGGTCTAAAAACGCCTCCAGCCTCCTGTGAGCACAGGCAAGTTGGCCCAGCTGTACCTCAGTTTCTGCATTTGTAATAAGGTGACATGAACCCATTGGTTTATTAAATATTACTATGTTTCTGATAGACAAAAACAGAGTATTGTGATGATCGGCGGCAGAAGCAATTTATTCAGAAGAATTCTCTGGGAAAAATATCTGGAAGATTCCTTGCAATGGTGAGAGAAGAGTGTTTATCTGCACCCCACCACTTCAACTTCACGTGTCTTTGGGGGAGACGGGGGTAGGAAGGGATTTTTGACCCATAAGAGGTATTACTTTAGAGATTGTATTACATTGAGTTTGTATGAATTGGCCCAACTGGACCCATACTTTTTTTTTTCTTTTTTACTTGTGTGTTATGTAAACTCCTGCATTAGGCAGCCTAGATGACTTTGTATTCTCTTAAAAAAAAATCAGAGTTATTAACCATTGTAGTCTGGTGTAGTTCGCTACAGTTTTGTTGACCAATAGATGAAACAAAAATAATAATTTTCAGATGACATAGTGCTTTCTTTTCAGTATTATGACTTCTGTACTGAAAATTATATTCACTGCAAAGCCAAGAAATGTCAATGAATATATATTTTTTGTGATTGCAGCATTTCATCTCACTCAAAGCACTATGCTGTTAGCAGCTGTCATCTTTAGAAGCTTGTTCTCGGAGGTCTACACGAATCTCTACACAGATGCGTCCCCTGCGTAGGCTCACATCTATATGGTCCGTTAAATTCACTACATTGGAATAGATTCTCATGAGATGCCCAGTAGCTACTGGATAATTAGATATTATTACGTGACTGGAGAGTTTTCTGTTTTATTTAACATTATTTAACAATTTTTGACCACTCTGTCTAAGGCTCTTTACCTAATAATTTTTACCCTATATACTTCTCTAAAGCTTGTGAGACAGGTTTTAAAAATATTTGCGTCTGTGTGTTTATGCGTGTTCGGAGTGAATACCAACTGCTGGTGGATTATGCTATCTCTAGATCTATACACCAGATCTCAGAAAGTCTCTAAGGAAAGAGATCTCTGTGCTTCTTGGAGCTATATGATAGAGACTGCTCTCTCTCTCTCTTCTTCTTGGACATTTTGTTATTTCTAACATTGAATCTATTCAAATTAAGCTGCATCTCCCAGACTTGCTTGATCATAAGCAATACTCGAAATGCTTAAAAAATTACTTATGTTCAGGACTCTTTTTTAGAGATTTTGATTCCTTGGGTCTAATAAGACCATACTCAGGAATGTGTATTTTTTAGCAAGCATTCTAGGACATTCCTAGACTTAAGCAGGTTTGAAAAACATAGTGCTGAATAAAGACCAGAGTCACTACATTCTTAGAAATGAAGTAGCCATGGAGAATTTAGCTGAGTTAGCATAAAATAAAAAAATTCTTTCTCTTAAAATAATTTTTACTTTTATTTATTTTTTAAGCTTAAAATAATTTTCATTTTTATTTATTTTTATTTTTTAAGCTTAAAATAATTTTTATTTTTATTTATTTTTATTTTTTACGCTTAAAATAATTTTTATTTTTATTTATTTTTATTTTTTAAGCTTAAAATAATTTTTATTTTTATTTATTTTTATTTTTTTAAGCTTAAAATAATTTTTAAATAAAAAAATAAACATTCTACAGGTGTCATAAAATCGGAGAAACACATTCTTTCCTTTTGGTCTTTGCGAAACGAGAAGTTCTTAGCAGATTGTTAATGGACAGTGGCGGGAGCTATAAGCCCGTCTGGCTCTGACCCTCACTACAGTCACCATAGATGAAGGAATCCCAGCTCGGTTGTGAGAAACACCCCCCCCAGTTCTCTCGGTCCCCAGCTCTCCAGCAGGAACAGACTCAGTGACCACTGTCTGTCTCATGTAACAATGTTCACACTTGGTTTTCCGTCGAGAGCATGGACACTCTCTGGGAGTGCCCAGGGATGCGTGCAGAGTTTTTACTCACTCCTTGAAAGTGCAGAAGGCTAATGGCGAAGGGCAGAAATGACTCTGCCTTCCCGGCTGACCTCGGGCATACTGAGCTGCTGTTTTCACTGTCCTTTGCGCTCTGTTGAGAAATAATGGCCAAGCTTGTTTTTCTTGCCCAAGTTCACCACCGCCAAGCCCACGTGCGTGGAGACTAAACCGACTTCCTTAAAGCACACAGGAAAGTTTACTGGATGTGTTCTCCTCAACTGCCACAAGTTTATGAGTCTTTAATAAGCATTTTCTCAGAGCTTGGCAGTTTCTGAATGTTTTAAAATCATTTTTACTAGCGACTTCCAAAACACACCTGCGTGATAAGTCGGTGCTTTCAGCCATATTTTTACAGGATGTGTGTGACCAAAAATAAAAAGAAGAGAGACGGAATTTCACTTTTAAGCTCCGTCCCTGGTGCTCAACCAATTCATGTTTGGCGTTACAGAAGCGGTGTAATGTGGTTCCAGTATACAGGTGCTTGCTTCTCATTTGGTTTCCATCAAGAAAGCCTCCCCAGAAACAGGTCTTACAGTAAGTTCGGGAAAGCAAAGTCTCCAATTTACAAGGTTGGATGCATGGCTTAAAAACAAAACTGAAACACCCACAAGCTTTTTAAAACACTGTTCCGGCACCTCCGGTTGCTGAGAATCACTTCGGCAATGGGACTTTTCAGTTCAGACGTGTGACACGTTTAGTATAATGATATAATGACACGCGTACACCTTTTCTTTTACAGGGAGGGCGTTTAATTTACAGAAATATAAGCTCGTGATTAAGATCTAGGAATTTTCCTTAATAACTTTCTGATTCTCCAGCCCACTCCTGGAAGCAGTCCTTTACACTTGGTCTCCTGGAAGCTCTGGCGAAAAGTAATTATTGCAATTCCAAATGAGTTCTGAACATTCCATTATTTAACCCTTCTCTAGCTCAATAACTTTCTCTAATCGCTTAATCACGTCATTTATTGGGTATTTGAAAACATGAGCGTAAAGACCTAATAACCCCCTTTATGCCTTTCTTCCTCCTACTACTTCAGATCCATAACCGGGAGGAAATGAAGCTGTTAGCACCGAATTAATAAAGAATATACTCGTGTAAAGTAACTTCTCTAGTAAAACTTATAAGCTTATAAAAAGCATAGTTTTTCTCTCCCCTCCAGTCGATATTGAAATGAATGGATAGCAGTTCCTTGCTTATTAAAAAATGTTTCAATAATAAGCAATATTTTGACAAATGGAGGGGAGACTCAAGCTATTGAAAGATTTGTGAAATTATTTTATTTTTATACACATATATTTCTACTTTATGTGCATAATTTTTTTTTACAAAGTCATAATGTGATTTTCATGATATCAAAAGCTGAATTTATCTCTCTGCCTTAGCTGGACTGAAATTAAAGTTGCTTCTTATGCTTTACCTTTTATGTGTAAGGTTATAAAACACACACGGTCCAGCAAATGGGAGCCCAAATCAATGAAAAATCTCTGATATGTGGAATTAATGAAAATAGAAAATATTTCTTTATAGTTAATACCTTGTTAATTGAGGGAGTTGATTTCCTTTATCAAGACAAAAATAATAACGTGTCTTTAGGAAAATTTATTTTCTCTTTTTCTATTCACTGTGAGTCCACAGATTGAAAAGAGGCAAAACATATATTTTTGAGAAATATGAAATTATGTGCATGCATCTAAAGGTTAAATGTATGACAAATAGGTTAACCGATTTTTCTAAAGTTTTTCAAAGCAACTACACATACCATTATGTATATTAGCATGTTTTATTTCTCTTGTTCTGATAATGTTTTTACTTCGTATATTTTAAAAATGCTTTATATTTGTCTCAAATTGTGCATTTCCAAATGATGCAACAAAAAATCTATATTTTAGCAATTATTCTTTTGAACAACTTTTGGAGGGGTAATGTGAGATAAGATAATTTCACCCAAAGAAACACTATTGAATAGGCTAGAATTTCTTAAGTGGGGTTTGGTGAGACTTATAAATTGAATAGTGGCAGAGTCATTCCAGGATTACTTTTAGATCAAGTATATGGCCCTGAGATTAATTGTTCTTTTTTGTCTGCCTCTCTCTTTTAATGAATGTGGGTCATCACCATTGTTATTGAAAAATGGACATTCCTAATATATTGTCTTTTCACAGAACTTTCTTTGCACATCAGCGGACAGGCCTGAGGGCTGGTGGCCTGTTCTATTGCTGTGACCTCTTCATAAGGCAGAGTGGCCTGTGCTCTGACTGTTTGAATCTTGGCTTAGGTTTTCTTAAGTTTTCTTCTTTGGCAAAACTTCCAAACCTGTCTTTTAGCAGTAAACACTCAGGGGCGATGTCTGTTTGGTTTCTTTCTGTTTAACTGAATGGGAAAAAGAATAAGAGAAAAAACATGGAAGCAAACTACATTGTACAAAATAGGTGATTTCACTGGAACTGGGACTGGCTTATGCAGTATCTTCTAGGCTCTTCATTGCAAGGCAAGCGGAAGGAGAAATTTCGCCAGATACTATAGGATCTAATAGTTGAGCACACTGTCCAGGAGGGACAGTGGTAAAGAAATGATTAGCCATCATTGTAGGCAGGTTTACTCTACTTCCTAGGAGCAAACGCATTTACGTTTTTCAGTATCTTTGCAACTCAGGTCCAGTCTGTGTGAATCAATTGCTCAGACCGATCTTTAGAATGAGAGCTCATTTCCTAGGGCAGAAGAATCAGACTCGGAGAGTTAATTTACCTGTAGTCATAAGCCTGACGGAACGAATCCAAAATGCTAACCGTGTATCCAAGGAACACAGAATGCAAAGTGTCACAGAGACCAAGCTGGTAGCAGTGATTCAACACATATATACCAAAGCATTACCCCGGAAAGAAACACGCAGACCCCTTCCAAAAACGCACTCTCAAGGCATATGCACATTCAAACAAAGAGAAACCCAAGACTCACAGTTCATTTGAATTCACAAGGGAAAATTTTCGGGATGAATGTTGCTTTGACGTTGTCTAACTGATGCAGAGGGAAGCCAAACCTGTTTTTAATTGCAAAGCCAAATGGTTTATGCATGGGCTCTGCCATGCTTGTGAGAACATGTTGCTTTTATAGCCCCCTCCCCCTCCGTGAACACGAGACTAGGCTTGCCAACACTGTGTTTGAGTATAGCTACATTTAAAATGAGAAGCCTTGCAGGTATTTTTAAGGGGGGGGGTATCAATCTGTCAGAGATGTCACTCTAAGTGGGTCTATCTGCCTATCTGTTACCACTTGCTAATTATGGATTTGGGTGATAATTGTCATAAATCTTGCCACAAAACGTGCAATAAAATGCGTGTTCTGGGGGCCGAGGGTGATGTGTGCAGAAGGATAGAGCGAGAATCTAAGGGTTTGTGATCAACGGATCACGAAGCCTGCGCTGCAGAATTGTTTCACTGTTGAATATTCCAATGAATACACACATTGTTGTGTGTGTCGGGTTGCTTTAGGCAACATTGCTGGCATTCCATTATAGCCATGGTGAGCGTACACAGAACAGAGTCTGTGGAGAAGTTTCTCTCCCTATGGCCAAAAAGGGCCTTCAGGAAGACGCTGTCCTTCTTAGAGCCACCCTAGAGAGGACTAAGAAAGAAACCGAGTAAAGGACTAGCGAATTAAGAAGTTTTCTTTTGTTTGTGAAGCCAGACCAATCACAGCCAAGGTAGATCCTGCAAAAAAAATCTCGAGATGGGTCTGAAGTATCTGTTGATCCAAAGATGACTTACAGGTAAGGACGAGAAAAGTCCAGAAAAGGAGGCCCACGATTTGTAAAGACGATCTATGCTCTTTTGCAAAGAGTTGGCAGGAACAGAAAGCGGAGCCTAAAAATAGTTTTTGCTTCTGTGCCCAGTTCTTGAAGTCATTGCCACCAGCAGCTGCTGACTCATTAACTGCCACAGTCACCTTATCTTCTGATCTCGGCTTACTTTCCCCTCGTCAGCTGTCATCTGTATGCGCACACACACACACACACACACACACACACACAGCCTCAGCCTGTGGCGAAAGTATTAATTTTACAGTTGGCAACATGAGTCCAAATGTTAAGTTGAAGAAGTCCACGCTGTCTTTAGGGAAATAAATTGGTACCTTTTTCTGATATTCTGTGAAAGACTGAGTTTTCTTAGGGGCAGGGCAAGTAACTTATTAATCTTCTGTTCTCAAAGGAGGTGCTCACTAAATATTAAGAAATGAAGGATTCTTCCAAAACATGCTTTCTTCTGAGAAGGTGAGTCAGAGGGTCACCTGGCCACCAGAGGGGAGAGGTGTCTCCGGACACTGATGCTTACTACCGTTACTGTAATCAAGCAAGCAGCTCGTGGCCGGCTGGAAGGGAGACCTAAAATAAAGGAACATAATCTCTACCTCTAAGTATCCTATGTCAGATTCAGACCCCAGGGTCTAAGTCCTATATGCCAAATTCTCAATGGACACACACGTACATTTAACAGAATTCATTGGCCAGGCCTTAGTAGCGACTGGCTCCTACAACTCCGAAGGAACAGGAGCCTAGAGCATTCTAGCCCAACATTCAAAATGAAATGTTCTTGGCTTGCTCATCTGTTTGCCCCCTGCTATAACTGGTCTTGCTTCTCCAAACACACCAGGACTTTCCTAGGCTAAGTAGTGACTCAGGACATGTGGGATGAATTCAAACAAGAAAAGGGTGCCTCAGAAACACCGTGGCTCTCGGGCACCAGAAACATGTCAACAAGGGCGGGCTACCTCACTTGCAGACTCAGTGCAAGATAAAAATAGGGGCCTCTTGCTCAAAGAGCAGGAAAGAAGTGCTATTAAAGGCATTAAAATATAAAACTCTTTTTCTCTTCTTCCATAGACTCTCTCTCTTGACCAGTCACACCGTTATTTGCTATTTAATGTCATTCTACGTAAAGAAAATTTAAACGTTTAAACTATTAGCACAGATTATACCATTCATCTCTATAGTGGGGGATGCCAGTTTTCAAAGCAAGTTGAAGAGCATTTAATTCAAAAGCACAGAAATCACACGACGCCTATTTCAGTACTCATATATGGCACCCGTAGTTTGTTCTCATCAGAACAGTGGAAATGCTGCACAAAACTCACTCAACTGTTTTTATTTCCTTCTTGATACACGCACCTTCTAGCCCTGCAACATCCAGGGTCATGGGGCATCACAAATGCTATACATGAATGGGGCCACAGGGAACGAAGGAGAAATCTGTGTATTTCCTCTGCTCACACATTTTTCCCATTGTCTCGTTGGATTTCACTTACAAAACATCCGTCCAAAGATAAAATTCTTAAGGAGTTGCAAGACAGTGACAGCAGAGCATTAAATCAAGCTCAGGGTCCTTCTGAGCACAGGGTCTGGGCTGATTGCACAGGTTGCTGGCCCATGAAACTGGCTTTGCTGTCAACACAATTTCATCTTAGACAACAAAGCAAGGTCAAAAGATCAAACAGGAATTCTCTGCTCTTTGATGCAGGCTGAGAGGCCAACCATCCTTCATCTTACAGAAGTCCAAACCAGGAATACAACCTGATTATTCAAAAGGAAGGAAAAATCATTGCCCCACATTTATGAGCATGAACTTGAACAAGAGACCAGCTGTAAGTACACACAGATTTGACCCTTCCTTCCATCCCCTGGGTTCTCTGCCCCTATGGCATGGATTTTTCTTCCTTGATAGTAAGAGGGTAAAGAAATTTGTCTCTCTCTTTTCTGGGCACTTGGAAGACAAGGTAAGGACCCTGGGCAATGATGGAGATGAAGCCCTAGAAATATGTTACACTAATTTCTTTTCCTCAAAAAAACACAACCTGCTGGTATAAGTTGATTTTCCTTCTGTGCTGGATTTCCAGATACAGGCTCTATCCTGGGCAACTTTTGGTTCAGTTTCCTCCCGGTCAAGCATTCTCCTTAATTTCATGCCCAGTATCTTGGATGCCTTTCCTCTGAGCATTAATACTCTGGTCTTCAAATCCAAGTTGAGTTACCCTTGAAAAACCCCTATTTTTATAGATGCTGTTCATTCTCTTATAATGAATTTTTCCTAGAACATTGATCTTTTCACCAGATTCATAGTTTACATTTTGAGAAGCAGCAGGGTGCAATCTTATTTGTACAAATATAAATAAATAATATTTCTGAAATGCTTATTATGTACAAGGTGCAATTTACAGACGTCAACTAATTTGATAGAACAACTTAATGAGGTTGGTATAATTGCTAACACTATTTTAAAAGCCAGGGTTCTTCGGTCGTGGTTTGAATCTTGATTTGGCCTTGCATTAGCTGGGAGGCCATGGACAACTGAACCTCTCTTGTGTCTCAGTTTCCTCATTGATAAAATAGTGGCTGCCTCAGATGTTTTACTAAATGAGATAATACATGTGAAAGGCTTAGAACAATGCTTGGCACAGAGTAGCATTGAATAAATGTTGGCTCTGTTTATTTTTTTGCTCCTTCTTCTTCAGAAAGGACTTTCTTTTCAGTGGCTGTGTGCCTTTGGGATCGCTATTTGATCTCTCTGGGCCTCATTTTTCCTCATCACTGAAACAGTGATGATACGGGAAGCTGATAAAGATGAATTGAGGTAGAGCATGGAAAAGGCTCAGCACAGAGCTGGACAGAGTCAACTCTTGTCGAGGATTATGAGTGTTATTAGGGAAGGCCTCCCCCATTCCTACATCTTCCCTGATTCTTAAAGAAATAATGATGTTTCTTCTTATTTTTATTGAGATTTGCCATAGAGCATTGTGCAACGGTAAGGTGTACGATGTGTTGATTGAATACGTGTACATATTACAATGTGATCACCGCCGTAGTGTTAGCGAACACCTCTATCACATCGCATATCTCTTTGTGGTGAGAATAATTAGGATCTACTCACTTAGCAACTCTGAAGCTTACAACACAGTATTATATTGCAGTGCCCTGGATCTTCAGAACTTACTTATCTACTAGTTGCAAATTTGTACCCTTAATGTTTATTTCTTTTTAATCTTCAGATATCAATAGTATTCTGCATGCAGTATCATGCTTAAGATTTTTTTCTCCTTTCTATCTAGACAGAAGCTCTTTTCAGTTTTCCCTTTCACTGTTTCCCTCCCTGCCCTCCACCTTCTGCCCGCTGTCAGAGAATTCCACCTGTATTTTTATAGCACACTTTTCTGGCACCTTCCACCATTCCAACGCTCTGTTTTCTGTTTGGGTCCAAACAATGACATGAGTTTGTGATCAGTAAGTGCCTCTGAGCTCACTAGCGTGGCCGGCATGCCAAGAAAGCACTAGGGAGGAGGCAAAGGATGGAAATTGGGCGCAGCAGAAGGAATTCAAAATATCAAAGTGCATTCGTAGATGATGGTAGGTATTAAGCCTCCAGCCTTTCATGGAGATCTTCTGTTCGCTTCTGGATGCATGAAATACAATGGTGACCACGCACATTGGTTCGCCACCTCTTTCCTTCACCATACCTGCCTTTTCTTTCTCTTCTTCAAGTTAAGGCCCCTTCCCCTTTTTTAAAGTGAAAAAAAAAAAAAAGGAAATCTTATTAGATAATTTCCTGAATTATACTTTGAGGTTGACATTTCTGTATGTATTTAGCCAAGGTTTAAGCCAAGAGTTAAGTTTATTTCTGTCTCTTAAATAGTTACTAATCAGTAATTCATAAACTAACAAATTAAAAAACGCAACCATTTACATTCTATTTTAGGCTACTTATTCAGTTTTCTTAGGAGTAAAATGGTACAATAACACTTCGTTGTGGAACGTGATTAAAATAAATTAATTCAGGTCTGTAAAGTACGTTAGCTTCATGTGGACTACATAAAAAAGCTACTTTGAGTAAAACCATCACCATATTTTACAACTCGAAATGTAATCCTGCCTCCAGTGCAGCCTAACTCATAGCTTTATTCCAGATCACTGGCTTTAATTAGGGATCTCCTTTGGCTCCATCCTTGCCTCACCTCCTCACCACCCCCAAGGCCTCATCTGCTTAGACTTTACCCCAACAGGCTTATCAAGTCACCTAACTGAATGACAAGGAGTCACTTTTTCCACACCCACAAATTTATATTATGAAGAACATAAATGATCAAATCCATTCCAAATGAACATTTAGAATTGACAAGCAGCCTCGCGAAAGTGATACTTAGAACCTTCACCGACAACTTATATTCAAAATACATCAGCAGCTATAAAAAATTATGATGTATCAGGGTTCTCTCTTCGGAAGCAAAGGTACAGTTCAACCAATATCCAATTACGTGAGCTTGTGTTCCAGTCCCCTAACCTGTGAAATGGGGAGAATGATAATGCTTCCTGTAACTTTACCCAGATACTATGACAATCCAAGAACCTAAATGTGTGTGTGGGAAGGGAGAAACTTCTGCAACCCACAAATCCATAAGCCCATGGCAAGCATTACTGGGATGCCCTGCTCTAATCTGAATATAGCAAGCAAATGAACAAGATTTGAATGTTTCTGAGGTTGTTACTGCTGGATTCTTGCTTAATTGTTCCTGGGAAGAGAGTCCTATAAGTGAATTCCGAAGTTATCTCAAACAAAATCTAACTTGCCCATCTTTGCATAATACAAATTCCATTTGATTGTTAGTTTGTTCTTTCCAGAAGGGACATTTAATCTAATTGGCCATTTTAGAGTTAAGATTCCTCCCCAGAGAGCAGAGCAGACCTCTCCTTATCTCTAGAACACGAGTTTGCATAAAAATAGCAGCAGTCCAGCTGCTGGGGTGGTTTTTCACGCGCACGCCTGAAGGATGGCCATCTCCGTCTGAGTGTTGGCCTAGAGTCTCTCATCCAGACAGAAGGACAGCCAGGGGACATGCAGTGGAAACTCGATACTCAGGAAATCTGTTGATATCCAAGATTTTGGAAACTTCGATCCCAGAGTCTCGTACCAGGACAGGAAGGATCTTAGCTATGTTCCTGCTTCTCTTTTTAAAAACGTATTCTTATGAAGGGTATTGGAGACAACTGGATTAGTTATGTCATCTGTGAGAATGTGTAAGAGTCATGATTTTTGTTTAAGCAATTTTTTTTTTTTTTAATAGAGGGTGGTCAGGAAGGAGAGAGGACAAGACTCACTGAATTCAGTAAAATCCATTTTGACAAGATAATATGCACTGAACACGAATTTGGGGACAGGTGACCTTCACAC
Source organism: Ursus maritimus (assembly GCF_017311325.1). Lineage (NCBI taxonomy): Eukaryota > Metazoa > Chordata > Mammalia > Carnivora > Ursidae > Ursus > Ursus maritimus. The sequence continues at coordinate 25,403,833 of NW_024425675.1, read as the reverse complement.
TCATCAACAGAAAAGGTGGAAAAAGTAAAACTGGCTTGAGAAGATGGACAATCTTCCCAGTCAGAAAAAACTGAGAAATTTAAAGGATAATGAGTATAATTTATGATATTGAATGCATCACTTCCTCCTGGGCTCCTTTTATCCTGCCCATATATGCAGATTGGGGTGTTAAAGCAAATATATGAATCACATTGTCCCCCAAAACATTTCACCTGAAATACCTAGATGAGGGAGATAAGATGATTTTCGAGTTGCTGTTATTATGCCAGTTGGGGAGATAGTAACTTGAGTTCTTAGACTTTTGCTACTGAGTTTGGTGATATAAATGGCCACTGAGGAGGGACGCTTGATTAAGGAATTCAGGGGCATCTGGGTGGCTTAGTCGGTTAAGCATCCGACCCTTGATTTCGGCTCAGGTCATGATCTCAAGCCCCACGTCTGTTCCGCACTCAGTGAGCAGTCCGCTGGACGTCCTTTCTCCCTGTCTCCATCTCCCCACTCATGTGCTCTCTCTCTCTCTCAGATAAATAAATCTTAAAAAAGTAATTAAGGAATTCAGTTGTTTATTTCCAAGGTTACCACCCAAAGAGAAGACTCTTCGTCTCCTTTTACATGAAGATGTTCCACTGGGTCTTAAATGTGTTCCTGACGTTTAATCAAAATTCCTGTCCCTGTTTTCGAAGTGACCTCCTTGGCCTAAAGCTTACATAACCAGCAGGTATCATCTGATATATTGGTATATGGTATAATAATAATAATAATAATAATAACAACAATAATAATAATTTAACGGTTGTGTACTGCTTTATACTCATCTCTACTTTCATATATATTATTTGATTTGATTTTCTTGTGTTGATTGGTTAGGTAATAACCTTATTTTACAGTTGACAGATCGGACTTGGAAAATCTGAATGACTTTCGGAATGTCAAAGAGCTAATATGTGGCAGATCTTATGATTTCAAATTAACTGCTTCTCCTACCATTCTGCTGTTCTGGCCTCTTGTACCTTATCTTTGGGCCATTGTCTTGACTGCCAATTTTTTTCCCAGTTTTACTGAGAAATAATTGACATGCAGCACTGTATAAGTTTAAGGCACACCACGACAGCTTACGTTGCGTACATTTGTGAACGATTACCACGATAACTTTAGTTTTAGCATCCCTCATCTCCTATAGATACACTAAAAAGAGAAAGAAAAGAAAAAAAATGTTCTCCTTGTGATGAGAAGTCTTAGGATCTCTGTTCAGATCTTCCCTGTATATCACACAGCAGTGTTAGCGCTAGTTGCCACGCTATACATTCCGTCCCCAGGACTTACTTATTTTATAACTGAAAGTGTGTAACTTTTGACCGCCTTCCTCCAATTTCCCCTTCTCCAACCCCCATTTTTTGTGACCACGACTCTCTCCTTTCTTGCTATGAGTTTGGTGGTGGTGTTCTTTTTTAGATTCCCTATATAAGTGAGAACATATAGTATTCATCTTTCTCTGTCTGATTTATCTCACTTAGCGTAAAGCCTTCAATGTCTATCCATGTTGTCGCAAATGGAAGGATTTCCCTGTTTCATGGCTGAATTATATATGTAATGCAACTTCTTTAGCCATTCATCCATTGGTGATACAGGTTATTTCCATTTCTTGGTTATTGTAAATAATGTTGCTATAAACATGGGGGTGCAGATATTTTGTAGAGTTAGTCTTTTCATTTTCTTGGGGTAAATACCCAGAAGGGGAATTGCTAATCATAGGGTCCCTCTATGTTTAATTTTTTGAGGAATCTCCATACTGTTTTCCACAGTGGCTGCCCCAACTCACGTTCCCACCAACAGGGCACGACATTCTCTTTTCTCCACATTGACACCAACATTTGTTATCTCTTGTCTCTTTGGTGATGGTTGATGGCCAGTTCTCATCTGAACCCCAAACCTGATTTCTAACATTATTCTCTTTTATTTCATCCTTTTTAGTTGCCCACTCCATCAAGCTATCTCTTCCATCTTTTACTTTCCAGGACCTACCCCTCAAACCTGCTGAAATTGTCCTTTCATTTATTTTTTTTTTTGAAAAGATTTTATTTATTTATATATTTATTTGAGAGAGAGAGAATGCACAGGGGTAGGGGCAGAGAGAGAGAGAGAGAATCTCCAGCAGACTCCACACTGAGTGTGGAGCCTGACACAGGGCTTGATCCCAGGACCCTGAGATCATGACCTGAGCCAAAATCAAGAGTCAGCTGCTTAACCGACTGAGCCACCCAGGCACCCCTGAAATTGTCCTTTAAAAAAAAAAAATCCTACATGGCCCTGATGAGCAGCTCATCTCTACATGTTGCTCCCAGACTTCTTTATTACTTTGAGTTTCCATTCAATGTCTCTTATTCACCTGCACCTTCCAGATATTCAGCAAGAGAAGAAAACATGGGTAAGAACAGGTGGGCCGGTCTTGTGAGTGCAAGTAGATTTCATGAGACAGAACAAAAAGAGGGAAGTTTGGGTTGAAACGATTACATCACCAGCTGAGGAAGTGGGGACAAGGAATAGTAGGGCTGGGGCCGGCAGCCCACAGCGACACAGAGCAAACAGATGATAGGAGCAGATGTCAGGGTATTGATTAGCAGAGATCTCACTCGGGAAGACAATAGAGGCAGTGGTGGTGGGGGGCAGAAGTGACAACACTTCTGGGGATACTACTAGAGACTTGGCACTTTAATTCATGCGTAACGCAATCTCTTTAATATGAAGAGAGGTTGTTCACAAGTATTTATTTGCTTGCTGATCCATTTGTTTTATGCCAAGTAATCCTAAGCAGAGACGCTCCTTTGATTCCAAATATATTTGCAGCAGTTCCTGTGCAAACTTATCCTTTATTACATATGTGTCTTTTTTTTTTTTTTTTTTTTTTTTTTTTACCTTTCATTTTAACTGTAAAAATTTCAAATGATCCCAGGCCCCACCACAAGGCTTCTTGCCAGTTCTGTTCTCCTGGGCTGATGTTAAGCCATTGACAACTGCTTTCTGGATGTCTCTGCCCAGTCAGCTGTGCACCCACTGAATAGTTGTGTGGTTTAGATTAGATCTCCCCAGTTTGTTGATGAGAATGTCAGGTAGGACAGAATCAAAGGCTTACAGAAGTCTAGAGAGATTACATCTATTGCATCCTTTTTATCTACAAGGCCTGTCACTCTATCATAGAAGGAAATTAAATTGGTCTGGCATGATTTGTGCCTCTAAAAGCCATGTTGGTTGCTACCCAGTCGGTTACGCTCTTCTAGGTGATTGCAAATTGACCATTTTGATGATTTATCTTAGTAACTTCCCAGCCACTGTGTTTTGGGCTGACCAATATTTCTTTTTCCTTCTTTTAAAGATGGACATTACTCTTACCTTTTTTTCGTCTTTAAGGATTTTCTTTGACATGTTTAGTTTTTGGTAGCATAGCTCATGGAGGTCTGATGACATATTCTAAAACATTCATTTGCATATTGTTACAATCCATCATTTGTGTAATTTTCAGCAATCGACTGTTAATTCAGCATATTCACTTCCTTTATCTCTGTATTTAGTCACTTATTCAGTATTTACTGAGAATCTAGGCTCCAAAAAAGCAATAAGTATATAGACAATGAATTCATAAGCCCTTTGAGAAACTTATAGTCAAGTGCAGGAGACATACAGATAAAGAGATTATTATAATATAGTCCTGAAAGCACTGGAATGGGGTTAAAACGAAACACCTATAATCAGCATTTACTGCTATAAATCAGGAAAGCTTCCTGGAGGAGGTGATGTCTAAACTGAGTTCTCACAGCTAAGCAGGAGTTAGTAGGTGTTATATAGGGAGAGTAATGGGAAGAGAGAGTATAGCAGAGGAAGAGCGTCTGGGTAGAAAGAGTAGAATTTACAAGCTACACTCTGAGGACGCAGTGAGTGTGGGGATGCAGGGCATGTAAGCAGTAGGATTAGAGCACTGACTTTCTGCATCCAGGCATCGGGGAAGCAGGATTGTAATATACAGCTGGGGAGTACAGCAGTGGCAGACCATGAAGATCCTGAAGGGCAACAAAATAACCTTGGGATTCTTCTTGAGTGCAACTGAGGGCATTTGAACCTCCCTCAGGTATTTTTTTCTTGAGTACCCATCATTTTAATAATGTGGATGGTCTTAAGTATCAGAAGGAGATAAAAGAAAAATTTAGGATAAAATCTTACTCCTAAAGTACCTTGCAAACTACTCAAAGAATGAGGACTTAACAGACACAAAACAATTAAATGACAGTAGACGTAGTTCAGGTGAGGTCCAAATAGGTCTCCCAGGAGAGTTACCGGGAGTTCAGAGAGCAATGTTCAGATTGGATTTATCTATTTTATTTAAATTGAGGATGAAGCAAGAAGCATCTATGGCCTCATTTATTTGGGAAGATTACAAAAAGCATGCACTCAAATTATAAATAACACTTATATTCCTACAATTGTTCACCACCAGCCACAATTTAGTTTGCCAATGTTCCCCACTGCTATAGTAACAACTGAAAACAAAACAAAACAAAACAAAGGCAAGTGGAAAAAGAGTTACTTCTGATAATGATAAATTAAATATTTCAAACCAACTTCCATGCTGAGAAAAAAATAGACTAGTTAGAAAAAGAAAAGTTTTAAAAGTCTAAATGCCCTGGAGAGAAGACAAATAAGAGATAAGTAATAGAACCAGGATTTGGGAGAGGATGCAGGCTTAGGGTAATAACCTCAATATTTGGGGCTGTTTTTAACCCTACGGTTTTTCCTTCTTTCTCTCCCAAGTGTGGAAAGACTAAGTGCCATTTTTGACAGTCTTGCAGAGCTAAGTAAGAGGTAGTGATGAACTCACTCAAGCTATGAACACCCGTGAACAACTCTTACTCTAGCTAAGATCCTGAGGGCTGCATCCTGGGAATATGGATGAACCAGGAATAAGTCCTACAAACAGAAAAGCCCAGCTTTATACCATCTCAATCCCTAATATTAGGTTAAGCATTTCCTGGAGTATTACTACTTCCAGGTCCCTTTCAGATTCAAACAAAAAGATCCTTTCTCAAGAAAGATAACATTGATTTTGGTCTTAAATTATTTCTAGAATAATTTGAACATGAAAAGACAAAACAACGTGAAAGAAAACCAGCAGAAGTGTCAGATCACAGAAATACAGCCATAAGGACTCCAGATATTGGAATATTCAAACATAGACCTTAAAGAAGCTCTACTTTTTATGTTTAAAGAGATAAAAGATAATTGAGAACTTTGTTAGAGACTGGGAAGTGTAAAAAGAATTAAAATAACTCTAGAAAGTTATCATGTATGATTTTAATAGCAAATTATATTTTGATTAAATAGTGCATAAGATATAGCTGAGAAAAGATAAAAAGGATCATGATGCAGATTCAAGAAGCCCTACAAATTCCATGCAGAATAACTAAGAAGAAAATCACACTTGGAAATCACACACTGCAGCCAGAGGGGGAAAAAAGAAACAAATTGCTTTTAAAGGAATAACTGTTAGACTAGCACCTGAGTTCTCAATAAGAAAATAAATCATAAAACAATAGAATAACAAATTAAAATGCTGGAGAACAAAGAAAAATAACTGGCAACACAAACATCTATACCCAGTGAAAATACCCTTCAGGAATAAAACGTATTTTCAGACAAAAACAGAATTAACTCATCATCAGCAAAACAGCAGTATGGATATACTAAAGATTATTCTCCAAGTAGATAGAAAATGATTTTAGAGTGAAGACCAGGAATTTGTTAAGAAATAAAAGGATTTTTAAAAAGATGAGCAAATGTGAGGGTCTACCCAATATTGGTTGATTAAAATAAAAATACTGTCCTGTGAGTGTTAAAGTATACATAGAATTAAGATACATGATAGTAATGCCACATTGGTTGTAGAGGTGATAGAGTTAAAACGTTTCAAGATAACTGCACTGTCTAGAAAGAATTGCAAAAAATGCCCATTATATTAGAGTTAGCTAAGTCAACCATGCATAGTAGAATCTCTAATAGAGCCACTAGAAAATGTGTAAAAGAGAGTATAACTTGGTGAACCTGAAGGCATAGCAATAGAAACTATTAAAATAAAACACAGAGAACAAAGCCTGGGGAAAAAGTAATTGGAAGATCAATAGTCAATGAGAAAAGTTGAGAGAGGCTAATATATATGTAACTTAAGTCTCCTGTAAAGGAGAAGAAAGAGAGAGGGTCATAAAAACATAAGAAAAAATAATAGCTAATTTTTTTTAATTAGATGAAAATGGTAAACACAGAAATAGAAGAAGTGCAAGAAACCCCAATTACGAAAACATGAGGAAAAAACCAAAAGAGATAAAATGAAATCATAAAGAGTACCAAATTCATTCAAAAGAAGTAAGAGTGAAAGAACAAAGAATAGATAAGACAAACAGAAAACAAATAAAGAATATGAAACTAAATCCCAATATAACAATAAACATATTAAATGTAAATGGTATAAATACTAAAAAACAGAAGATCAAACGAATGAAAAAGCAGGCCCCAACTATATTTTGCCTACAAGAAGCCTATTTTTAATATAAAGACACAAATAGGTTAAAAGTAGAATAACAGAAAAAGTATTTAATGCTAAGATGAATCAGACAAAAGTTGGAATAACTATATGAATATCAGAAAAAGTAAATTTCAGAGGAAAGAATAAAAATTTAAGAGGTTGATTCATAATGGTAAAGGAGGCAATTAATCAAGGGGATACAAATTTTAAATGGTGCACCTCTTGACAGAGTTTCAAATTATATAAAGTAAAAACTTACAGACCTACAGAGAGAAATAGATAAATTCATAAATATAGACAGAGGTTTCAATAACTGAAAGAAAGTAGACAGAAAATCAGTAAAATTATATTTGACTTGAATAACACTATCAACAAATCTAATTTATATTTATAGAAATACTTTCAATCAACCTAATTGACAGTTTCAGAAAACTCTACCAAGTAGCAAAGAACACACATTGTTTTCCTCAGGGATCATGGACTATTTTCCAGATAGAGGTGAAATTATTATGAGAATAAAATAAATTTCAAAAGTGTAAAATGATTAAAGTCATATAAAAAGTATTCTCTGGCTAAGTGAAACTAAATCAGCAGAAAGATTTCTGGAAATTTTTTAGGTATTTGGCAATGAAAGAGTATATTTTAACCTAAGGGTCAAACGAGTAATTAAAAAATAGAAAATATTTTGAATTGAATTAAAATGAAAACACGATTTAAAAATTTGTGTGATGTAGCCAAAGCAGAATTTAGAGGAAAACTTATAGCATTGAGGACAAACTAGAAAGGAAGAAAGATCACAAATCAATGACCTCAGCTTCTAAATTAAGAAATGAGAAGAGAAAGGACACATGAAATTCAAAATAAGCCCAAGATAAGAAATAAATCAAAGAAACAGAAAATAGGAAAACAATAGAGAAAAATCAATAAACCCAAAATCTAGTTCTTTGAGAAGACCCATAAAACTTATAAAATAAGATCCATAAAAAACTTATAAAAAAAGATCCATAAAACTTATAAAAAACTTAGGAAATAAAAGCACAAATTACCAATATCAGAAATGAGAAAAATGACATCCTTTTCATTTCTATTACTACTAAAAGAAAAACATGGGAGCATTATGAGTCATCTTAAGTTATTAAACTTGAAAACTTAAAAGTAAGGGACAAATTCTTGAAAGACATAAAGTACCAAAGCACACTAAGGAAGAAATGTCTAATCTGCATATGCTTTTATCAATTAAAGAAATTCAATTGCAGTTGAAAAACCTCCATCTTTCAACGTCCTATAGGCAACATTGTACTTATGGTAGAAGACTGAATGTTCTTTCTTAAAGATTAGGAACAAAACAAGGACTTTCACTTTTACCGCTTTGATTCAACATTGATTGTACTGAACGTTATAGCCAATGTAATAGGCAAGATAAGGAAAGGCATTCAGATTAGAATAAAAGAAGTAAAATTGTGTTTATTGGCAGACAACTTGTTCCTCTATGTAGAAAATCCTGTCTATAAAATAGCTACTAGAAATAATTGGTGCATTTAGCAAAGTTGCATAATCGATGATATTTCTCAGTGCTGGTGATGATCTACTAGAAATTGAAATTAAAATACTGTTCACAATAACACAAAAAATATGAAAAAAATGAAATACTTAAGGATACTGAAAACCACAAAATTTTGCTGAGATAAATTAAAGATCAATACACAAATAACTCAGAATGGATCATAGACCCAAATGTAAAAAATCTAAAACCACAAACATTCTAAAAGGAAATATAGAACAAAAGTTTCATCATCTGGTGTATTAGTCTGCTTGGGCTGTTATAAAAATATACTGCAGTCTAGGTGGCTTAAAATACAATTTATTTCCCACCTTTCTGGAGTCTGGCAGGTCTAAGATCAAGGTGTTGGCTGATTCATTTTCTGGCAAGACCTCTCTTTCTGGCCTGTAGATGGCCGCCTTCTCATTGAATCCTCACATAGCAGAGAGAGTGCAGGTTCTCTGGTGTCTTTTCCCATAAGAAAGCTAATCATCTTGGATCAGGGCCCCCACTGTTACGCCCTCATTTATCCTTAATTACCTGCTTATAAGCCCTATCTCCAAATATAGTTATGTTGGGTGTTAGGGCTTCCATATAGGAATGGAAGGGGGCATAATTCAGTCCTTAGCACCTGAGGTTAAGCAAAGATTTCTTAGACACAATGTCAAAAGCATGATTCATAAAAGAAAAAAATTGATAAATTATAATCCATCAAAATTAACTTTCTTTTCTTTGAAAGAAATTATTAAGAGAATGGAAAACAAGCCACAGAGTGGAAGAAAAGACATTCAAATCAGGTATCTATTAAGGGTTTATATCCAGAATAAAGAACTTTCACAATTCAATAATAAAGGAAGTCATTCAATAATAATAATAAAAAAAGGGCAAATGACTTGAAAAGACACTTCCCAAAGAAGATATGCAAATGGAAAAGGGTACATGAAAAGATGTTCTACATCATTAGTTATTAGGGAATTGCAAATTAAAAGCTCAATTAGATATGATCACACACTTCTTAGAGTGGCTAAGATTAAAAAGAGTGGTGTGGATATGGAACAACTGGAACTCTCGTGCATTGTTTGTAGAATACTACAAAATGAGTCTGATATGCAAAACCAGTTCGATACTTTTTAAAAGGTGAACATATGCCTACCATACACGCCATTAAAAAATGAAAAGTGAAATCCTATGTCCATACAAAGACTTGTACACAAATGTTCATAGCAGCTCTATTTGTAATACTTCCAAATTGGAAACAACTCAAAGGCCCATCAACGGGTAAATAGATAAAGAAATTGTGGTATATCCATACAATGCAATGATCCTCAACAATATAATGGATGATTATTAACACATGAAACAACATGAATGAATATCAAAATAATAATGGTGAGTGAATGAAGCCAGATAAAAAAAGTACAGACTGTATGAACCCATTAATAACAAGAGACTAAGAAAACCTAGAAATGAACCCATAACTATATGGCCAATTAATCTTTGACAAATCAAGAGAGAATATCCAATGGGAAAAAGTCTCTTCAATGAATGGTGTTGGGAAAATTGGACAGCAACACACAAAACAATGAAACTAGACCCCTTTCTTACACTATGCAATAAAAATAAATTCCAAATGGATTAAAGACTTAAAACCATGAAACCTGAAACCATAAAAATCCTGAAGGGGAACACATGTAGTAACTGAATTAACATGAGACATAGCAACTTCTTTCTAGATATATCTCCGGAGGCAAGGGAAAGAAAAGCAAAAATAAATTATTGGGACTTGATCAAAATTAAAATCTTCTGCACAGCGAAGGAAACAATCAACAAAGGCACCCTATGGAATGGGAGAAGATATTTGCAAATGACATATGTGAAAGGGTTAGTTTCCAAAATATGAAAAGAACATATAAAATCGAACACCCACAAAACAAATAATCCAATTAAAAATGGGCAGAACACATGAATAAACATTTTTCCAAAAAAGACATCCAGATGCCAACACACACATGAAAAGATGCTCACCATCACTCACCATCAAGGAAAGACTACAAAAACTACAAGGAGATGTCACCTCATACCTGTCAGAATGGCTAAAGTCAACAACACAAGAAACAAGATGTGTCGGCGAGGATGTGGAGAAAGGGAAACCCTCTTGCACTGTTAGTGGGCATGCTAACTAGGACAGCCACTGTGTAAAACAGTATGGAGGTGCCTCAAAAAGTTACAAACAGAACTGCCTTTCAGTCCAGCAATTGCACTACTAGGTATTTACTCAAAGAATAGAAAAATACTAATTCAAAGAGACAGATGCATCCTGATGTGTATCGCAGCATTATCCACAATAGCAAAATTATAGAAACAGCCCAAGTGTCCATCGACTGGTGAATGAATAAAGAAGACATGGTATATATACCCAATGGAATACTACTCAGCCATCCAAAAGAATGGAATCTTGCCATTTGCAATGACATGGATAGAGCTAGACAGTATTATGCTAAGCAAAATAAGTCAGAGAAAAATCAAATACCCTATAATTTCACTCATGTGAGGAATTTAAGAAACAAAACAAATGAGCAAAGGGAAAAAGAGAGAGAGACCAAGAAACAGACTCTTAACTATGAGAACACACTGCTGGTTACCAGAGGGGAGATAGGTGGGGGGTGGGTGATAGGGGATGGGGGTTAAGGAGTGCACTTGTGGTGAAGAGCAAGGATTGCTGTATGGAAGGGTTGAATCACTATATTGTACACCTGCAATTAATATTACACTGTATGTTAACTAACTGGAATTTAAATAAAAACTTAAAAAAAGAAAATTCTAGAAAATGCCAATTTACCTATAGTCCAAAAAGCAAATCAGTGTTCAAATAGGGATTAGAGGTCATAGGAAGGGGGTAGGAGAGTTACAAAAAGGAACAAGGTAACTTTTGGGAGAGATGGATACGTGCACTCTATTGATTTTGCGATAGTCTCTTAGTTGTATGCAAATGTATTATCAAATTGTACATTTTAAATATGTACAGTTCAGTGTATGTGAATCAAAGCTGTTAAAATTGGGTGCCTGGGTGTCTCAGTTGGCTGAGAATCCAACTCTTGGTTTCAACTCAGGTCATGATCTCATGCGTCATGGGATCGAGACCCACGTTGGGCTCAGTACTCAGCGGGGAGTCTGCTTGAAGATCCTCTCTGTCTGCCTCTCCCCCCGTGTGCTCTCTCTCTCTCTCTCTCTCTCAAGTAAGTAAATAAATCTTAAAAAAAAAGCTGTTAAAATCAATTTCCATTTCTATATATAAGAAACAGAATGTAGAATTTAAAAAAATGTAAAATTTATAATAGCATTAGTAACATGAAATATATCAAAATGAATCTGAGAAAATACTTGCAAGTTCCCTTCACTGAAAACTTCAAAAAACTACTGAAAAAAATTAAACGCCTAAATAAATGGAGGGACATATCATTGAAAGACTGAATATTAAAAAAAAAGTCATCTCTATCCAATTCTGATCAACTATAAACTCTGTGTGTGTGTGATTCTGAAAGAATTATACAAAGAAAGATCAATAGAATGAGTTAAAGAAGAAGTAGATGAGAGAACTTGCCATAATAAATATCAAGACATATTTATAAAGACGTAGTAATTAAGATGGTCTAACATTGTCACAAAGACATGGGAATGATATTAAATACAGAGCTCAGAAACAGATATACGATTGGACACTTGTTTTTGACAATGTTAAACTGTAGAGCAGTGGGGGGG
>NW_024425675.1:25214619-25391959 GCF_017311325.1 Ursus maritimus | reverse complement strand
GGGGGGGAAGGTGGTCTTTTCAATGCCTGGTACGGGGTCAATTGATTAGTCATAGGGCAAAAAACCACTTTTGACTCCTGTCTTTTACCATATGCAAAAAGTTACTCCAGGAGGCTCGTACTGAGCAACTACACCTGGAAGACCATGTAGGGAAATAGTTTCATTGATACATAAGGATTTTCTTTCTTTCTTTTTTTTTTTTTTAAAGATTTTTTATTTATTTATTCGACAGAGATAGAGACAGCCAGAGAGAGAGGGAACACAAGCAGGGGGAGTGGGAGAGGAAGAAGCAGGCCCACAGCGGAGGAGCCTGATGTGGGGCTCGATCCCATAACACCAGGATCACGCCCTGAGCCGAAGGCAGACGCTCAACCGCTGTGCCACCCAGGCGCCCCAACATAAGGATTTTCTAAACAGTATATAAAATCTACTAGCCATAAAGGAAAAAATTTAAAAATTAAATTGCATTAAATTTAAGAACTTCTCTTCATCAAAAGACACAAGAAAGTAAAAACGCAAGCCACAGAACAGGAAGATATTTTGCAGCACGTGTAACTACCCAATATTCACTGTATAACGAACTCCAACAAATCAAGCATGTAAAAAACAAAGAACCCATACAAAACGGGCAAAAGACTTTAACTGGCACTTCTTAAAAAAGGATATCCAACTGGCCAGTAAATTTATAAAATGTGTCCAACCTCATTAGTAATCAGGGAAATGTTCATTAAAACCACGATTATATGACATGATTTATTCACCAGAATGGCTAATATTTTAAAAATAAAATAAAAAATAAGTGTTGAAATAGACAGAAACTCTATACACTAGGACTCTAATACATTGCGTCAGAGAGTGAAAATTGGTACAACCCCCTTGGAAGCATTTTGGCAATATCTATTAAGCTTAAGCATTTGCATTCACTACAACCTACAGCTCCACTTCTTGGTATATACTCAGTGAAAAGTGTGACTATCATAAGCAAGAATGCTCATTTTAGGATTTTTTTACTTGTTGAAACCCCAAAGCAATTTCAGAACCATTGCTACATGTCCAGTGGAGTTGAAATAGCAATGGAAATAAATGAATTAAAACCCTGCTCAAAAACAGTTGAATGTTGCAAATGTAATGTTGGTCAAAAGGAGGTAGACTCTAAAAAATGCTTATTGCATGATCCTCGTTATATAAAATTTAACAAATAGGCAAAATTTGAGTAAGGGATTTAGGGATGTCTGTACAGTTAGTAAGAGCAAGGGATTGCTGGGGCACCCAGGTGGTTCAGTTAGTTGCTTAAGTCTCCTACTCTTGATTTTGGCTTAGGTCATGAGGATTTAGGGTATGCTCCCTAGATTTAGGATCTAAGAACGGGGACCCACATCATTTGCAACCATTACTGGACATTGAGGAAGGTTTTGAGAATTTTTCTGTGAAGTCTTCAAGCATAAGACAACATGGATCTATTAATTTATTCACATTTAGTGTTTTGTATTTTTAAAAGCAGAGATGGTACCATTGACCTTATCATAGACATTATGAAGTCCCAAGCCTTTATGAAATTATAAAAAATCTATTTTTATTCTATTTGTCCAGATTCATCACCATCCCTGTGACATTGAGAGACTCCTACCCATGATGAGGGGATGTGCTGACAGTCATTTCACAGGAGTCAAAGCTGGCTGGCCTGTGGGGCAAATGGTACTACTACTACCTTGCTCTCCTTAGCCCCGTGCCGGCCAAGCCAACTGGCAGTGCCATACACAGCTGGAAGCCGGAGAGGATTGGAAGCCACACACATACTTTTATTTATTTATTTATTTTTGGTCACAATAAAACATATCCTTTCTAGAAGGGAAGTAGTTTCATAACTATGTATAATAAAATAAAAATATTTGGCTTTTCCATTCCTCCGAAACTTCGGTTTCAAAGTTTCTGGTGTAAAACACCTAACCTCATACATAGATCTTCGAGATGGCTTAAGAGCTCTTCTCGCTGTGGCTGAGCGAAAGAATGGCGCCCGTCAACTCAGAATCTCTGATAATATCGAGGATTGAATTAGCTCTGTAGGCTGTTGAGCTTTGGTCCGGAGAACCATTTGGACAAATAGAAGAATCAATAGGACATTGCCCAAGTGGCCGTTCCTCCTGGGAATTTTCCAGCTGTCTTTGTGGACCGCTTTTCTAAACATCCTTCAATAAACTATTTAATTTACCATTTAAATTTAAATCAGAGGGGTACTTAACCCTTGGTCCTGGCTTTGAGTACTGAATTAATCAAGAGAAAAGACACGTTACATTATCTGGATCTGTTAACTTCACAAAGTAGATCTTTTCTCTCCTATAATTATATTTTTAGAGGAGAAAAAAAATCTCCATGTATTTATTTTAACCTCGCCCCTGTAGGTAGTTTACCTTTTAGCTAAGGAATGGCCGGGAGCTGGGAGGGGGTGTAAAGATGAGCTGATTCTTGGGTGGTTAGAGTTTTTTGTAACTTTCCTGGAGACTCACTGGCAAAGAGCTAACCCGGTTGTGGTTCTATTGTTTTTGGTCCAAAAGGTCAGGATTGCTTGTAGATAGAAGCATAGTTGGTTTCGTGGTGACCCAAAATTATCCTGGACTTCAAAGAACTTCCTCTTCTCTCTGCATGAAGAACTCTTTAAAGAAGTCCTTTTTTCCTTTTACAAGGTGAATGCTTCAAAGCACGTGGGAGGAGTATTTCCTTCTCGGTGTTTACCTTTCAGAGGTGAGGAGTTCAGAGACATTTCCCTGTTTGTACAGTAGAATCTAATCGTTGGCTTTGAGGCAAAGGCTCTCCCGCTCCTGTTCTACTGTCAGGAGTTTCCCGGGCTCATTTTTCACTTACTGATGCACTAGAGAAGGGGTGCCAGGAACCAAAAAAAGCTGCATTAAATTCCTCTGGAGTATATTTCTGTCAACGTTGTATATCACTAAGAAAAAACCTGGGTTCTGTTTTCAAAGCCTTCCTTTCTTTCCCAGGTTACAGAATGTTCACTGAGAGGCCAGAAATGACAGGCAGAGTGGATGAGTGGGGGAGCACAGATACTCTCACCAGGCAAAGGGGAGGAAAGACTGCAAAATAATGTAACAGATTTTTAGCATATCCACTTGCTGGATACGTCCAATTGAGTCGGAGCTCGGGATGCTTTCCCCAAGATACCCAACACCGTACAAGATGGTACAAAAACAGCTACTGAAATTGGACACAGGTCCTGCAATGTATCCTTCTAGATCACTTGTAACCTTATTTTATCTGCCTTAGGAAGCTCCTTGAATGTGAGAGCTGGGATTGTCTCTTATTAGTCTAGAAACTTCCTTCAAGGAATAGAACAATCCACTTATACTCTGTTGGAATTTTTTTTAAAGGTGTTTTTCCCATTAATATGGAAAAATCTCTGGCTTTTGAGTGAAATTTTATTTTTGAAAACAGCTGAAGATAATTAGAACAGAATCCGGTAAATAAATCACCAATCCTTGTAATATGGTTTAGCAAAAGCAACACATACATTAAAAAATTAAGGTCAAGAGTTATATACATCCTATGATCATGGTCAATAAAAGAATATCACCCCTGGGGAAGACCAAATGAGAGAAAACACACCAAAATGTTAATATTAGAGCTTTTGGATTCCAAACAATGTTTTCGCACATTTACAGTAGAAAAAAATAAATTCTTGTTTAGAAAAAATATTTTTTTTTTTGCAACGAATACACGGTCTCCACCTGAGGGAAATGATATGCAAAAAGATCAAAAACCATTTTCAGCAATGGAACCATCATTGCAACAATGTGCCTTAAACCTAAGAGAAAGACAGTGGCAGTTTATTGAAAAGCTACTTTGTGCGGAACATATGATTCTATGCTGCATGCAAATGATCTCGAATCCAGAAAGTACCCTGCAAGGTGAAAACTTTAATTTCGATGGGCATTTTACAGAAATTGAAGTGTAGAGAGGTGAAGTAACTGGCCCCGGGTCCCACGTCATGTGTGGGGTTGAGCGTAGGACTTTTGACTATGAAGCCCATGATCTCTCAACATCAGAAAGCCTCTTCCTGTGTCCAGTCAGTCTTCACGTTGGCCAAAAGCAAATACCCTACATTCAAGGCGTCTTACAGACCCACCCCACCTGACCATCTTACCTTACTGCCCCTCCCCGGGCTTACCAGGGACCCTCCCGCCCTCAGCCACATTCCCTGCAGGGTCCTCCACACTCTCGTATCCTTGTACAGACAGTTCAGAGTCTCCACAGCCATAAACATTTCTGGACCTCTCCGGTTTGCTGGAAGCATGCCTACCTTTGCATTTTTATTGACTCTGCTCTTCTTTGGGCATCTGCTTTTTGTCAGCTCTTATATTTTTTCGTATTAGTATTCAATATTTTATGTACACATGGCTTTCTCCACAGCTAGAATTTTCTCTTCTCGACGTCAGGCACACATATTTTATTTTGCGTTCATTGTGGCATAGCACAACGGTTAAAAGAGAACCTGGAGTAAATAAGTCAGTGGCTCTACCACGTTTTGGTCTTAAACACGTTATTTAATGTCTGTATGTCATAGCTCCCCGCTCTGTAAGCTGTGGTTAAGAGTCGGTATTAAAAAATGTAAAGCAAGTATTGGGACCTTCATGAGACATTGAAAGCACCTAGTAAACATTATCATTAGTAGCGGTAACCCTATTTACAAAAAAAAAAAAAAAATCACCCCCCAAATAAGAGAATAAACAACACTTTAAAAATAACCTCAGAGGGGCGCCTGGGTGGCACAGCGGTTAAGCATCTGCCTTCAGCTCAGGGCGTGATCCCGGCGTTATGGGATCGAGCCCCACATCAGGCTCCTCCGCTATGAGCCTGCTTCTTCCTCTCCCACTCCCCCTGCTTGTGTTCCCTCTCTCGCTGGCTGTCTCTGTCGAATAAATAAATAAAATCTTTAAAAAAAAAAATAAAAATAAAAATAAATAAAAATAACCTCAGAAATCTTTTCATATCTTTTTAGATCCTTTCAACATGCATAGCTATCTTTTTTTTTAATTCAAAAAATAGTAGACATGTATTGGTTACATTCATATTACTTAACACAGTGCTAAATGTTTAAAAAGCATTTGATGCATATTTCAAAATGCCTGTGAATGAATGTGGCCACCCTCAAAAAGTAATAAAAAAAGGGACAAATGAAAAAAACCAGAAAATGCACATTTTCAAAATAACACTAGGCTGGTGTTGGAGCCCCGATGGATTTACACACTTAGGCAGACCTGCGCAAATAAACTTAATAGTAATAGTAATAGGTGGGGGTTCTCGAGCGCTGTCCTCTTTTTAAACTAGCAGTTCCTCCACTGTGGACTGACTCACAGGGAAGCAGGTGGGACTCAGGTGATGTTCTTGCCTGTCTGTTGGCGATGGTCAGTGACTTGCATGGATCTCTCTTGGGATGCTTACTGTTCTCGACGAGCGTTGCAAAGCTAATAGGCGATTCTAACATATTTTCCAAAGAATCAAGATGCTCGGTGATGCAAGCCCATCTCTTATGAACTTTATTGGACAAAATAAACGACCTGACCACTTTTCTCCTCAACGTACTGTAAGTGGTGCCCTGCTAGAGGGAATTCATTTTCAGCCTCAAAATTTAAAAAAGTCACAGCCAAAGGCAATTCTGCGCTATTGACATGAACGCAGAGCTGCCTAGCATCACAAGAAGACAAGCAAAAAGCTTTGGAATTTCGAGCCCTGCAGGATCCGCTCGCACCTGGGTTTGCGTGGGTTCCTTTTGCTTGAGGCTTCTGCGTGAGGTTTTTCCCTCTCCCGTGAACGGCAGAAGAAAGGTGACAAGTTTAGGTTACAAACATGAGTAATGAGAGTGATCAATCCGCCGTTCTGGCGATTGCTGCAAACAGTCGAGTACTTAAAACACCGATCTGCATTGCAGCGGTTCTTACCATGAGAGACTTACACAGAACCCGTGCATTAAATCCTGGGTGTAGTGGGAACAGCATCAACAGGTAGGGAGCTGTCTTTCCCGTGTTAAGTTGTTACAGTATTTAGAACGGCTTTCACTGCTCTTGCTGATGAATAGAATGCCGGTAACAGAATTTATGACAGATGCACGTGAAAAATACTCCCGAGACAGAACACGTGGCTTATTTTCATGTATAAGAGGCAAATGATTTAATAAGTCATAGCAGCGATCACTGAATGGAAACTGCTAAGTGCAGGATACTTTACGGGATGGGACAGGTAATCCTCACTCTAGTTAGAGTGATCTTCCTAAATTCAAAAGCAGAGGGTGTCCCTTTTCTGAGGGACACTATTCAGTGGCTTCTCATTGTCTCCGGGGCATGAATGTCACAGAGCCTGGCACAGGACATGCCCTCCTGGTCTGCTTCTCACTTCCACCACCTGGAAGCTTGGTCTCACCTCTCTGCTCCTCCCCACCGCGTCCGCAGGTCTCCAAAGCGCCTTGTCTGGGCAGCTCCCAGGCCTTGTTCTTGATGTCCCTTTTGTGCGGGGGAAACCTGTCCTGGATCCCATCCCTTTTTCCAAACACCGACTTCTAAATTTTAGGCGTCACCACCTCTGCAAGGCCTTCCCTGAGCCTTCCTTCCTCCTAAGAACCATTTAGATTTTTCTCCCAGGTCCCACAGCCTTTTTATTTCTTTAAATGAGATATAATTGACATAGAAGATTGTATTCGGTTTAGGTGTACAAAATAATGATTGGATATATCTGCCTATCACAAAATAATTGCCAGAATAAGTTTAGTTAACGTCCATCACCAAACATAGTTACAATATTTTTTCCTGGGATGGGAACTTTTTTTAAAATTTTTTTATTTTTTATTTTTAAAGATTTTTATTTATTTATTTGACAGAGAGAGAGACAGCCAGCGAGAGAGGGAACACAAGCAGGGGGAGTGGGAGAGGAAGAAGCAGGCTCATAGCAGAGGAGCCTGATGTGGGGCTCGATCCCAGAACGCCGGGATCACGCCCTGAGCCGAAGGCAGACGCTTAATGACTGTGCCACCCAGGCGCCCCAGGGACGGGAACTTTTAAGATTTACTCTTTGCATCTTTCAGATATGCAAGGTGCTTTGCTAACTACAGTTATCATCCTGTACGTTAGATCCCTAGGACCTAACTGAGCTGGTCACTAGAAGTTTGTACCTTGGACCCCCTTCACCCATTTCAACCACTCCCAGCCCCCTGACCGCCTCCTGTAGTAGGTCTCTATTTGCCCCCCAGCCTGCATCGGAGCACGTAGCACCCGGAAACAGATCTGCTTCTCTGCCTGTGGATCTTCCCCAAGACACAGGGTCTATGTTGAAGAGTTCAGTAAATACCGGTTAATTAAATCCTCACAAGAACCCATTCCAGATAGATAATTATCCTCCTCATTTCATGGATGTGGAGACCAGAGCTCCATTAGACTAAATAAGTTGTTTCAAATCATGCAGCTAGGACTTGGTAGAGCTTGATTTAAACTGAGATTTCTTTGCCTCCAGAGCTCAAAGGTTTTTGGCATACCACCACTGACCTCTAAGTTGAGAGGCTACTGAATGCAGAAAGGGCATGCTAAAACCGTTTAATTACTCAGAAAACTGATACTAATTTCACGTAGGTAATCTGAGTGAATGACTACGTGTTGGCTCTATTTCAGGCTGACTAACAGAAGACTGTACAAAGTTCATATTACGTCTGCTCTGTGAGATGCTACTCATGGAATTCTAGAGTCTTGATGAGGGGTCTTTGTAGGAAAAGGGCCAGAGCTCCTCCTGGGAGCAGCAGAACATTTCCAGCCCGGGAGAAAATACTCCTGCCCACTCCTGCCTTGCCACTCCCCACTGAGCAAAGGGTTGGATGGCCTCCAAATTCTTCCGAGTCATCTTGCCAGCTGAAGCATGGAGTGTGATGATGGGGTGATAGGATTAGCAGGAATTGAGGGCTGGGACTACGAAGCAAGACATTGGAGGTGGGGATGGAGACGAGGGCCCTCTTGCCAGCAGACACCCCGATGGCAATTTTGGTCAAGCTTGGATTCTCTGGCCACCTCTTTATTCGGAGTGGTACAAGAATTGCATTTCTTATTTGTCCTTTATTTTGTGATGTCCCGTTGCTTCCAGTCTCTCTCCCTTGGGAATGAATTTATTTGACTATAGCCTTAATAGTGATGAAACAAAAAGGAATTTTAAAGATTCATTTTTACGATCTTGCCTCTTCTTTGTCCACTTAGATGTTGTATGTGGAGGAGGGATGGGCGGGTCTTTGGACATAAAATGATCCTTTGGTGTCGGCATCCTTAATCCAAGGTTTCAACAGGGGGTGATGGAGGGCTGCATGGAGTGTGAGAGCCAGGATGGGTAACGGAATGGAAGCCCCATCAAGAGGAAGTAGCCATAGTGAGACTTGGGAATGCACACCTCTCTCTTCCCTCACTTGTACTCAGCCTACAGAAACCATGCCGGGCTGTCGTTAGGGTGAAGAACAGGGTGAGTGTGAGTGTGGGATCTCCCAGAAAGTGAAAAGGGGTTTTAGTGGTAGGGAGGAGGGAGAGAGAACAGAGGAGAAAAATCCCAATCTATAACAATGGGGGAGAAAAGGGTATTTCGAGGGAGATCCACTTTCTTAGGATGACATTTTCTGGGGAGTTCCAAGGAAGGACACGAATCAACAGTTGTCAAATTTTAGTAGGTTTATTACCTACGAAGTTGTTAAAATGCAGATTCCCAGACTTTACCCATGCATTTTTGATTCAACAGGTCAGTAGGGTCTAAGAATCTGAATTTTTAAAATACCACAGGTAATTCAAACCTAGGTGGCTTATGGTCCCAACTGTGAAACATATTGGCTGTCCTCGTTTTTTTTTTTGAGTTTCAGAAGTAGCTCCGTGGTCTAAGACAGTCATATGACCTTATGCTTTTCTTTAATGCATAAAGTTACAGTCTATTAATTAAACAATGGCATTTAATTTAAAATATATACTGAGAACAAAAGACCTATTTTTGTACATCTAAAGCAGATATCATTTATCTTATTGTTGAAAGTTCTATGGTAACGTTGTGCTTTTTCTCCAAATAATTGGCATTGTGGTGTTCTTCTATCTTCATTTTTTAATGGTTTAATATGATTTTTCTCCCTGTTTCAGCTTCCTATTGAATCTGCTATGGCCTGTTAAATCAGCTTCCCTTCACAGCAAAGACTGAGGCTGCTTTTGTTAGATTAAACATTTTTTTTTTTTTTTAATCTGACCCAGCTTTCAGCTCCATCTACTTAGTTACACCGTTGGTTGGGTAACAGAAATTGCCAGGATGTCACCCAGTGGGAAAATCAATTCGTGAAGAGGCCGAGTGCTGGGTGTTTGACTATAGAGCAGCTCTTTTTCTTCCTCCGAGCGTATCTGTCTCAGCACACCTGGGTACTCCTCCCCGGGGCTCAGAAGAAGTTCGAATTGCCCCGCTCCTAATTAGCAACATCCCTTCCCCTGATATTGCAGGTGAACATGATTTATTCTCTTGTATATATTCCTAAGAGAGAAACTCACTGAAAAAAGACGCCTCACCGTACAATGAAGAGGAGGCCAGTGGTGAGGTGCTGGAGAGGTAATTTCTCTCTATTGTTCTAGGAGGCTTTTAAAATAAATGTTTCTCAGGATAGAAGCCAGCATCCAACTAGGCGTTGGGAATGCTCTTGTTTTGTGAATTTAGATGTTTCAAAGATACATCCCCACCCCCCTGACAGTATCTCTTAGCCTCGCCTTTGGTGTAACTCAATTGGTCTTAATTTACGTATATGATATCTCACAGGAGTCACAGGCTTCAGTAGGTCTATAAAATTCCCCAATTTGTGCCTTTTTGGGAGGCAATCTTTATAAAATTCCATGAGCTTTCTCTGTGGAGTGTATGATACCAAAAGATTAAGAACCACGGAACTAATGGCCCAATGTGTCGCCCTATAAGAAATTAATCCCCATGTTGCAATAGTGGTATTTTTCAAGGGGACTCAGTTAATTTCCATAGGAAGCTAAACTTAAAAGGGAAGGTCCTTCCTCTTGAGGAGAACTCTTATTTTAGAAGACCTGCAAGATGATCTGTGCCCCTAAGGAGCCTAAGGGGCCATCTACCTCTGAATTAGCTCCTATGAAGTGGTCTGTGATCATTCACATGAACCAACAGCAGGGTGTTTCATCGTAATTAACTCTCACACTCAATTTTAAAGTCTAACTTTTTAAGTCCATTCTGGCTATGAATCAGTTTTTAAGGAATGGAAAAGAGAAAGTGGATAGTAAAAAAGATACAATACATAAAAATTTACCCCATCCCTCTCCTACCTTCTAAAGCTTTCTGATACAAGGATTCTTTATTTTAAAAACAATGCTATAGTCAAAAGGGCAGGTTAATGCCTCTTGTGTAAAGGCATCAGATTTCAAATGGACACTGAAGAGAAACAGGGGATCTTAATGATACCTTAACATTTTTTCATTACTCTTGACTAGCTGAGTCGACTAAGTTTTACCTTAAGAAAGTGATCTTGCATATCCTCTACAATTTAGACTGTGATAAAATCAAGAGCTTCAGCTTGTCACCTGCGTAATGGGACTAATGAGACCATCTTTTGCACAGGATTTATGTGAGGATTCAATAAAATAATCCGAGCACATCATTAGAGCAGAGCTTGGTCTCTGTATGCACAAAATACGTTTGCTATGATTAGATTACAATATCTTTTGAATATAAACATTGAGAAATGCGAAAATGAGTTGCTTGGATTAAGAGTTAATTGTCTTCTACTTTTTGTTTAATCTTCATTGGATTAGAGTGTTTAATGCCTTGCTGGGTTTGACGGAGTGAACTTTTGGCTAAATCTATAGATGAAGGGTCCTGTCTTAATCTTAGCTTATTTGCATTGTTGTACCGTTATCTTTCTCTTCTCTGACAGCTTGATGACAATTCCATATTTTTTCTGGATCTCTCCTCCCGACCTAAGAAACGTATCCTGTATTCAGTTTCCTCAGGATTCTATTCCTTATAGTGAAATGAGTTTTTAAAATTATTGTTATCAAAGCTGGTAAACATTTTGTGCTACTGGGTAAACAATGCTAGGTTTTATGCCTTTCCGATAATATTTGCCCTTCATTAGGGCCCCTCGGAGATTATGGTCATTGGAAGGAGGGACTCTACTGATAGCAGTTTGGGACACATTGAGGAAGTTTTTTTAAAGGCCAATAGGACTTCCAACTTAGGTACTTTATGGAAACACTATGCTGCCCACCCCTAGGCATGATGACCACACATTACAGAGACAGTTGGGGGTCTGCCTCTGGTTCCACCCTGTCTGGATTTTGTATCTCAGCTCCAACTTACAGGCTGAGTAACCTTGACCAAGTTACTTAACCTATCTGTGCCTACGTTTTCTCATCTATCAAAGAGAAGACTGAAGAGTACCTACATCAGAGGGCGGAATTAAAGCTAATACAATGCAAAGCACTTAGAATAAGAAGTACCTGATACATGTGCTTAGATAAGGGTTTGCTCTTGTTATTTCTAGAACAACTCTAATTTCAAATCTGTTTTCACAAAATACATTGCAAATCAGGAATGAATCCTTTGTCAAACCAAGTATCTTGACTCTGAGTACTCACTTATCAAGACATCCTTCTATATGAAAGTTGGGTTTTGCATTTTTCTTTATCTCTTATGTTCAGATGAGAGGATCAAAGACTTAAAATAAAATTAAAATCACCTGAAGTTTCACCCACACAGGGCGCATTGCACTTACTACTCAAGAAAGTATGGACACGTTATGATTGTGCTTTAAGATGGTGAAAATATCTGAGGCCATTCTTCTCCATTGCCCGTTAGGATGGGCAACAGGCGTTGCCCCTCGAGGACACAGACATTGGCAGCACAGCAGATGGGCCTTTTTCTAAAGCAAAATGAGTAAAACAAGGAACAAGGACAAACCAAATTTGGTGTTGTTCTGTTAGGTCTCAACCTGAGTACGACCAATTTCTTTGACTCGAGAGTTTCTCTTCCAGTTAATCTCTCCTGTGCCTCTCCTTCTTATATACGTAGAGGGATGAGCTGAGCAATGATAAATTACTTACCCAACACTTTAACTCTAATCACATCGAACTGCCCACTTACATGAGAACTGTACCACACCCCAAATGTATGTCCAGTCCCAACCTCTGGAACACTTCCATCCCTTACCTTACCCCTTTTTCCTTGCTTAGGAGTGCAGGAGACAGGTCATCTGGGTACAGTCTTCTATCCATGACCTAATGAACTGGGCCATGGCGTTTCTTCCCTGTTTAGCAATTTGTAATTAATCTGTGAAACCCATGATGCTGGGGCAGGACTTTGGCATGTCGTATCAATCTTAATGCCATGGAGCATGAAATCAGGAAGTATTTTTCCCTCCACCGAATAATGCATTGCAGAGTCAGGTGTATTTTGGGAGCAGTGCTTCTGCATGGGAGGAGAAGACGGAAGGTAGAACGCACAAACGACAAAGAATTCAACCAACCTTCCGATTATGCCTTCTGTCTTAGTTCATATCGTGGGTTTTCAGTCTCTGCCCTTTGGCCTGAGGCTGACGGATCACATCCAATTCTTTCCTGCTCCTTCCGTGTCGCTATCGCTGAAGTTGCTGACACGTATCTGTAACAGCAGGACAATATGGAGATACCCAGGCCCTGGTTCCAAGACAACTTAGGTTTTATGGCGGTTGTTCTTTTGTCTCCTTGCTTGAGACGGAAGACAAGGATGGAATCAGTGATTTGATGGCTATCCTTTTGGTCATATTTTTGCAAGTATGGAAGGCTGAGCCCCATTACTGGCACCAAACTGAGAGAACAGATTTTTTTTTTCTTTTTGGTTTGTTATTGAAGGTGTTAACTGATGTATGGTAGGGCATCTTTTTGTAATGAGAACTGTTGGCACACAAAGACAAAGCCAGTCTCGATTTGTTGTTGTTACTACAAAGGATGGCAAGAGAAGCTCTAGACCTAAGCGATACAGTGCAGCCCAGGTGGCTAGTGAGCACTGGAAACGTGGTTCGTCGGAATGGATGTGTGTTGTATGGGTGTATTACACACAAGATTTCATAGACTTAGTATTGGCTTGGTTATGGCTCCATTATTTTTATATTTATTGCATGTTGAAATGATAGTATTTTGGATATATTACGTTAAATAAAATGTATCATTAAGACTAATGTCATATATATTTTTTTTGCTTTTTAAATGTGACTATGTAGAAAATCTAAACTTATACATGTGCTCATATTTGTGACTTACATTATATTTCTATTGGACAACGCTGCCCTAGATGGAGTCACGTGATTCAACGGCTCAGTGTTCCAAGTTAACAATTTTAGCTGAAACAAGTACCAAAGAAAACTTCTTGACATAACTGCAACTCAGAACATTATTTGTGTTCTCAGAGCTTGAAAGGTACAAGATGACTTACCCCAAAGGACTTCCTTGGTGCAAGTGCTTCCCATTTTCCAATGTCACCTGTTGAATATGCACATAATTGCAAAGACTATTTTTTTTTTTTAAATTGAAATTCTGGAGGCAACGTAGTTCTGATTTGTGAAGACGTGAGTTCTACCTGACACACACAGTGCCATTAGTTCATGAGTGAGAGAATTGTTTAGGAGCAATCATCAGACAATGTGAATCAAGGTCGTGTGTGTGTGTGTAACACAGATGTTTGTCAGCATTTCTTGTAAATCTTCTACAAATCAAAAAGTCAGGGGATTTCTCCATTAAGGTGTTGGTGGTGAAAGGAATTTCTAAAAGTGACACAAAATGGGATAACCAAAGACTCATTTGAAAGTTAAGAATCAATGCTCAAGTAACAAGTTAGCTAACCATCTGCATAGGTTGCATTAGCTTAAGATAATTTTAAATTAATGTTTGATTGTTAATATTCAACTGAAGTTGAGGAACTAACTAGAACCATCCTTTTAACATTGGTACAATTATTATGTGTTACCTATATTTGGTATGCCAGTCAAGCAGATGATGTCTGGTCCATACCAGGAGGAAGAATATGTCAGATATGGTGGCAGTTTTAAGTGATTATAGACTTCATTGTTCAAGATTCTTTGCATCTTCTAACGCAGGGAATAAACGAGTTAAGACCTTATGTTCTGCACCATTTGAA
Organism: Ursus maritimus; assembly: GCF_017311325.1. NCBI lineage: Eukaryota > Metazoa > Chordata > Mammalia > Carnivora > Ursidae > Ursus > Ursus maritimus. The sequence continues at coordinate 25,377,784 of NW_024425675.1, read as the reverse complement.
ATGCCCATGAAATGCCATGAGCTGTGTCAGACAGCTCAATTATATCCCATAGAATTTCAGGAAGTTTATAATTAACATTCCAAAATAATTTTTACTTGTAGCTGTTTTAGAGATTCAATGGCAAGTCTTTTTTAAAACTCCTCTGCATTTTTTAAAAGCAAGTTTTATTTACTATTTCAGAGGAGATCCGCACCTTAAAATAACACACTGACAGCAAAAAGACAATCAAAAGGAGAAAACACGCATAGCATAAAAGTTTAGCAAACTGAACAATAGACGGGCTTGGGGAGTTGTAAGTTCTCATTGCAGTTTGATGGTAGGCGAACAGTTTATTTCTCTTATCTGTCAAAGGTTGATAAACTCTGTTATCCAGTTCCTGGGACTTTTGTGAAAGAGAACTAATAAAGCTCCCAAATATTAAAGCACTTGGCCCAAATAAAAGTTCTATATAAACCAAGAGAAAAGCAGTGACTGATGAAATGAGGAGTTTCCACCTCTGCTTTACGCTCCAGTGAGATGTAAGGTATGGTTGGAGGGTGACAAGCAAAGGAGTTTATTACAGCGAGTCAAGAATGGTCTGCTTCTGAGTTGGTACAATTCTGAGTGAAAGAGTAGAAAATTTACTTTAATTTCACTATAATTAGTTGCCACAAAATGACTGTTTTTCCCCCTAAATTACATGCAAGGACCAATATATAGTTAATTTCCAAATATCAGTATATAAATAATAATGATAAGAAGTATGTATCAGGACCCCAAATCCCAATATATCCCATAATACAGGATCCTAGGATATTATAATATGTCAAGAATAGAAACTATAGAAATGTTGTTGACATAAGAAGTACACAGTATTCGTGCTTTCCAGGGAACTTTTATGGCTAAAAGCTGAGAGACATCTGGGGAGGAGGTTAAGTGCAACCATGCAATAATCACTGAATTCCTACCATGGCCTAGCATTGTGCAAAAATTGTGGACAGTTCTCATTTAGATGGGGAGTCACGGCAGAAGATTATTAAAAAGTATGAGACAGCATGTAATTAAATATACACTTGTGTGGTAAAGTCAGATGATATGAATGATGTGGTGATCAAGAAACAGAGAGCATTACATGCAGAGGAGATGGGAATAGCATTTAAAGGGTCTGAGTATAAAGGGCTGGTATCCAAAATCTATAAAGAACTTATCAAACTCAACACCCAAAGAACAAATAATCCAGTCAAGAAATGGGCAGAAGACATGAACAGACATTTCTCCAAAGAAGACATACAAATGGCTACAGACACATGAAAAAATGCTCAACATCACTCGGCATCAGGGAAATACAAATCAAAACCAAAATGAGATACCACCTCACGCCTGTCAGAACAGCTAAAATTAACAAGTCAGGAAACAACAGATGCTGGTGAGGATGTGGAGAAAGGAGAACCCTCTTACACTGTTGGTGGGAACACAAGCTGGTGCAGCCACTCTGGAGAACAGTATGGAGGTTCCTCAAAAAATTGAAAATAGAACTACCCTATGATCCAACAATTACACTACTAGGTATTTACCCCAAAGATACAAATGTAGTGATCCAAAGTGGCATCTGCACCCCAATGTTTATAGCAGCAATGTCCACAATAGCCAAACTATGGAAAGAACCCAAATGTCCATCAACAGATGAATGGATAAAGAAGATGTGGTATATATACACAATGGAATATTACTGCACCATCAAAAAGAATGAAATCTTGCCATTTACAATGACATGGATGGAACTAGAGGGTATTATGCTAAGCAAAATAAGTCAATCAGAGAAGGACAATTATCATATGATTTCACTCATATGTGGAATTTAAGAAACAAAACAGAGGAGCATAGGGGAAAGGAGGGAAAAATAAAACAAGACGGAATCAGAGAGGGAGACAAACCATAAGAGACTCTTAATCAAAGGAAACAAACTGAAGATTGCTGGAGGGGGGGTGGGTGGGGGGATGGGGTAACTGGGTGATGGGCATTAAGGAGGGCACAGAATGTAACGAGCACTGGGTGTTATATAAGACTGATGAATCACTGATCTCTACCTCTGAAACTAATAATACAGTATATGTTAATTAATTGGATTTAAATAAATTTAAAAAGTAATAATTTAAAAAATAAAGGACCTGAAGTAAGAGGGACAACAATGAAATTTGGGAGCTAAAGGAAGTTCAGTCTGGGCTCTGTGCTTAGTACGGGAGAAGTGACACGTGGGGCACACTAAGTGTCTCAGAATCAGAATGCCCCAATGTGACATCAGGCTGTTTGCTGAGCATTGGTGTAACTTTGGGCAGGTGTCTTGGCCAAGCCTCATTTTGCCATCAGTAACTAGAAATAATAAGTCTGCCATGCCCACCTCAAATGTTGTGATTGATTAGGTGATAAGTAAATACACTGAAAGCGGCCATTCGAGGTAGCAGAACTAGTCTGGGGAGTGGAGAAGAGGTCGGTGTTGTGGGGGCAGAGGTCATGCAGTGGTAAAAATGGCAAGATAGACATTGCAGAGGTCATTGTGCACCAGATCTTGAAAGCTCTGGAAGCTCTGCTATAGAATTTGGAAATTGTCCTGGAGGTATAGGGAAGCACAAAAAAATTAAGCAGAGGAAGGAGGTGATTGGATTTGCAGTTTGCAATTTACAGTGACCACGGGATGGTGGGTGGGTGGCAGGTAGGTAAGAACAAAGACAGGGAAATCAGTAAACTGGTCATTGAGATCATTAGAGTGAGAAAATGAATCGAGACTCTGACATTTGTGAGATACAGAGGAAGATGGCTTTGTGAGCTCTCCCAAGAGAACGCGGGCCTTGATGACTAGTTAAAAGTAGGGCATTAGTGAGATCGGGCAGCTAGAATGACTCCAGATTTCTGTATTGGGCAAGTGTTGGATATGAGAGAAACACTCCTGCTGGAGACGCCCTGCTCCCCACGGCTCCTCTCTCTGCTTAGTCCCGCTCCCTCTCTTCGCTCCCCCAGATGTTGAACCCATGCTCATCCCTAAGCAAGTCCCTACATCTAATCTGTGCCTCGGGTCTGTCTGCTTTCCAGACAGCCCAACACGTGGCAGCAGCTAATATTATGATCTGGGACCTATGCTTAATTCAATTCTCTGAGCCTAACAGTCCAAATTAAAAAAAAAAAATACATAAAGTGAGAGGAGAGAGATAAAAGAAGACAAGGAAGCACAAGGAGCGACAAGTCCCTAAGAAAAAAAGCAGATTTGAAAAAGAATGGAACTTGCTCAATGAAAAATATATATAATCCTGGAAGCTAATACCCAACAGGCAAAATAAAGTGTGACTTCAACGTGGCTGAAGAAAGAAATTAACCAGGAGAGAATAAATTATGAATAAATCACCCAGAATATAGCAGAGGGTTTTAGAAAATCTTAAGAAGTTAAGAGACACGAAAATAGAAAAAACTCTGACATCGGTCTAGAAGACTTGGAGTTCAAAGGAAAGAGCAGAGAATGGGAAGAGGAAATATTAAAAAAAAAAAAAAAGAAGATAATAGCTGATAATTTTTCAAAAGTGATGTGAGGTACAAATCTTTAGAATGGAGAAACGCATCAAGTTCTGGAAGGATACCTAAAGTACCCCTAGCCATCTCATGGGTAAGCTCAACACCAAAACCAAACCAAACCAAAACAAAACAATCACAAACAAATCTTAAAAGCAATTTGGGGGAACAGGCTTATCTGGAAAAAAAAAAAAAAAAGAACAATTACACTGATAGCAGAAATCTCAAAAACAACAGCCCAGAAAACAGCAGAATGACCTCTCCGAGCGGAGGGAAATTCACTGCCAGTTGAAAATTTCCCTGTCCAGCTGTTCCATTATTCAAGATTGAGGGACGATGAAGACTTTCCTACACTGAGAGACTATTTACGTGCCCCCCACACCCCCTCCCCTGTAAGCCCTATTAAGAACAACTGGGGGAAGACATTTACCTGAGATAATTGTTGGGAGTTGTCATGCAAGAAGTCATTTTAGTCAGAGGAACTGGCGGTCATCTGGGTAAATGTAAGCATTGACCATAACCCCACTACTGATAATCCCCAAACTGTGAGATAGTAACAGGGACGGCAGGAATAACAACCATCTGATTTCAGATGGCTACATTTTTTTTTTAAAGGTGAATAAGACCATTGTAAAAAAAAGAGAGAAACCAGAAACAGTACTGCCCAGCTGATCTTTGTACAATACACTCCTCTCTCCAGTCACGAAATTGTAACTTTGACAAGGAAAAGGACCCTCTTACTCTATATATTAGAATTTTCTTTTCAGCAAGTATAAGTTAGAAGGACTTCACTTAGAAAGCAAAATGTTGGTTACTCCTCTACCACTGACTGAACTCATTGTTAAAAAACTTGATCTGTCGAATAAATAAATAAAATCTTTAAAAAAAAAAAAAACAAACAAAACTTGATCTTCTTTTCTGAAGTCAGGCTCTACGACTTAAGACTTAAGAGAAGCAGATCCCGCCTGGGCCCTCGGGGCTGCATTTCCTGCCCTGAACTTCAAAGTCCCGAGAGGTGTAGCGCAGATCTCTAATGACTGTATCATTTGTTCCTACGTGAGTCAGTCCAAGTGGGTAGTGAGCGCTGTCTGAGGGCTTCTGGCGGGCTTGCAGCCTCAGATGGCATACGTGCTCCGGGAAGAGGGCAGAGCTCCCAGTGTGCTTCATCAGAGCCCTGCAAACTCCCCTCCCTTCCCACCGAGCAGGGTGTTACCACCTGCAGGTTCACTCCCCCCCCATCCACCCCCGACACTAACATTCTTTTTCCATACCTGCCAGCACCCAGGGAGCCGAGTGTTCCATGGAACAAGGAACAAATGGTACTTCTTCACTGAGTCTTATGTGCCCATAAGAAGACACAGTGTGGGGACACCTGGGTGACTCAGTCGCTGAAGTGGCTGCCTTTGGCTCAGGTCATGATCTCAGGGTCCTGGGGTCAAGTCCTGAGTCGGGAGCCTGCTTCTCCCTCTCCCTCTGCCTGACGCTCCCCCTGCTTGTGCTCTCTCTCTGGCAAATAAGTAAATAAAACACTTAAAAAGAGAGAGAGAGAGAGAGAGAGACAGGATGGTATGTCAGGAAGGCCATGGGTAAATGCTCAGACAACCAGGGTTCGGTTCCATTCTTAGACAAATGAGAAATCCGTATCATTTTAAGATACCGTCTCAAGTCTTAAAAGACACTGCACGCTTTCTGGGGCTACCACAGGCTGTGTTCATTCCTTCTCTTCCTGTGTGGCCCCAAACATTCGGGCACACGCGTGTTCCTTTGCCCTGAGCCACACATCAGTGGGAGTGTTTGCGAAGCACCGATGCATGCAACACTTTTATAAACGGTACAGTTGTACGTCTGTCCATTTACAGGACAGTCTTCATCCCGCATATTTACCACTGGGTTTGCTGGGCTGTGTACCCCTCTGCACTCCAACCGACGGGCCCTCCTTGACTTATCCCCTTGAAAATGTTTTCTTTCTGGCTTTCTTCCTAGGATTTTTTTTTTCCCCTTCTAGTCTAAGGAGCCTTCATTGTAGCTAATAATCTGGAGTGATGAAAGGCAGTATTTGAGGCCTTTTACATACCTGCCCGTTACAGGAAGATGGGTTACCACTTGGAACAAATAGAATTGTTCGATCACCTCAGGCACAAACACAGGACATTTCCTGTCTCTGCAGGCTGTCTGTCCCTATTGTCTTTTTGTGTCCCAACTGAACTCACAGTTGTTTTTTTTTTTTTTTTTTTTAAAGTAGACTCCATGCCCCACGTGGGGCTTAAACTCATGATTTTGAGATCAAGAGTCGCACGCTCCAGTGACTGCGCCAGCCAGGCACCCCTGAACGCACAATTTTTAAGGTTCCCCCAAGGACGCTCCTTGAAGCTTATTTGTCTTATCCCGTAGCAATTAAGCTCTGGGGAGAAATATCAGGTTGCTGGAGGTCTCGGGATATCTCCACAAATCCCAGATGTGTGATACCTCTTGCACTGATTCATAAAGACAAACTCGCTCCCCATTATCACTTGAATGAGGACCAGGCAAACGTTTAGTCTGAACAAAGAAATGATTCATGTCCACAAGCTAGCAGCTTATGCATTCGTTGATGGTTAGTGCATGATCGAGTCAAAACTATATGTGAAACACAGAAAATGGGCTTTGTTTTCTGTTCTAAAAATAATTGTTATTTGCTGTAGAAAATTTGGAATGTACAGAAAAGCACAAGGACGAAACTAAAAATATGCACCCCCCACTCTCTGCCCACAAGGGGAATAGAAACTCAGGTGGTAGGCATTGGGAATTTAAGGTCAGGCAGCGTGAGGTCATCTCGCCCATGAAATGCCAACTCACATAGCCCGGCCACACACCTGTGATCTTCACCCCTGGCTCCTGACAGTACTCCGACATGTGTGCTCCGGGGCCCTAGAATAATCGTAATGCTAGTAGCGAAGTTGTAATGCTGGCTTAGATTCACTTAGCTCTTACTCTGTGCCAGGCACGCTGTCTGCACCAGCTTCGTTAATCCCACGATAAGTCTTGCAGGTTGATATGTCGTTATCCTTGCTATTATCCCCCCTGTTATTAAGATGAGGATACTGGGGCTTGGCGAGGGCATCCACTTGCTCAAAATCAAGTTTACACAGCTAGGGAGCAGGGGAGCAGGAGCTCACCCAGACCTTGGACGGAGAGGCTTTACTCTTGGTAACCTTGATGACCACATCCTGCTTTCCTGAGCTGTTGCAGCTGGAAGGGACCTCCACACTCGCCCTTTCCAAATCGTTTATTTTATAGAAGGGACAACTGAGAATCAGAGATATGGGGGCAATTGGCCAAAGGAAATCGAATCAGTGAACGCCCGTGGTCAGCACCCTGGCATCCTGGCCTCAGCCCGGTATTCACGGGATCAAGCTGGACTCCAGTCGGGGGTGATGGGAAGGGTGTTTCTGACCAGAGGGCAGTTTCTTTCAGGGGAACTATTTCATACTAGTCCCTAAACATCATTCCCTACATCATTCTCTCTGGTCATCCTTGATGACGCACACAAGCGTTCTGCTATTTCATTTACTTTTTCATATGGTATAATTTTACCCAGGAAGAGTGCAGGTCAGCCTCTAGGCTGATGAGCTCCACTCCTGAGAAACTAAAGGCAGTGACTGAAAGCCCAAATTCTAATCCCACAGAAGTCATGAGATGGACTTCTGACTCTCCAGTTGCAAATATTAATCCACTGTGGATGAGCAGGGATAGATTCACTACAAGAGAAACTGGCCTGGAAACCACGTCCCTAACCATGGGGAGGAGGCCCTTTTTTTTTTTTTTTTTTTTTTTTTTTTTTTTTTTTAGTGCAAAATAGATGAAAGATAGCAAGCACTTTAACCTTAGCTCTGGTGAGAGAGATCCAGTGAAGCATCTTCATTATCTGCACGACTATGGAATTCTTCCATTTTCTATCCATTTTTCAATCAACAGAGGCTCCTGGTATTGAAGGGCAGAGGAAGGCACAAAGGCAGAGGAACCAGGCAGCAAGGGAAAAATTTAAGGTCACAAGGTGAACCAGTCTCAGAAGCCAAGAAAAGAATTCCAAAGGAATCATCTGCAAGAAACAATGGATTCTGTCTTCTCCAATGTTCCGAATGGACAAGCCCATGTTGGGCAATCTCACTGCTTTCTTCTTGAACTCCTTGTTCTCTGTCTCTGTGTCTTACCCTTTTACCTCTTACACAATATATTTCTTTAACCTCATGCTTGCATTGAAGAGTAGGGGAAAGGCCCACAAAAGCTATGGCTCAAAATTCTTGCCACTAGAGTATCAGAAGGATGGCCAAGTATTCCCATTGGCTGGGCATCCCGTTGAATGCGCATTACCCAATTCAGCTCTTGTATCTCCCAAGTGCACCACGCAGGCACAGCCTTCTCCTGGCACCGAAGCATGCCTGAAAAAAGTGTCCCCAGGTTTTCCTGGCTCCTGGAATTTCTTGCCTCACTTTGTCACTTGTAAGTGACCTGCTCTCTTACTGGCTTTAGGTGTGTTTTTAATCAGACGTGTGTGTTTGGAGGTATTTCAGGAGAGGTTAAACATTTTTTTTTTCAAATGTAGAGGGAAAAAAAAACCCCAGTTACTTCACTTCTTGTGTAAGGCTTTATTTGCAAAGGTTAGGAACGTTTTGTAGTCGGAAGGGACTCTATCAGCCAAACGTGTATCATGTTTCCAGTGATGTCAGTTCCGTGATTTTTAACAAAGAAAAACCATCTGGGGGTTGATGAATATGTTTGCCAATAATTAAAATCATATTGACTTTATGGGCCAATTTATTTGACTTATTAGAAACTTTGGTAGGTGAAGAGAAAATCTCCAATGTTATAAACTTCAGCATCACTTAAGGAAAGTGCCAGAAGAGTCACATTTAAGGCCCTGGTTTATGATGTTTTGTCTCTTCTAGCGCTCAGATCGCTGTTACAAGTTTGGCACAAAGTCAGCGGTAAACCTTTAACGTCCCTCGGGTGCTAAATGCTACCTCCCCATTTTGAATCTTTGATGGTGGGTTGGTTTTAAAAAATCTACCACCCATGTGTGTTCCCCCATGCTAGTTTATCAATTCCATTATCATTCAACTAAGTAGAGTGGCCTGGAATTGCCTAAGCTTCCTGAGGAATTAAAGATAACCATCGTCAATAAATATGTATTGAGCGCCCTCTTTATGGTTAAGGGACTGTGCCAGGCACTGTACAAAATTGGATTACGACTTCACCGCCACTGCCCATAGGGGCTTGCAATCGAATTACAGATGACCAGATGAGATAAACACAGACGACAAGCTCTGGCCAGGCAACCCCATATTGTTCACCTAAGAGAGACAGAGAGAAAAGATAGTGCACTTTATTTGGTTAAGAAGAGGACTCTCTCCACCCACCCCTTCTCCCTATCCTTTGTGTTTATTTTAATCTGCATTTAGGGAAATCGCTTTGGTTTGGGTAAATGTTGATAGCAGGGAGGTCCTTATCCAGGAATGCTTAAATAGGAGGCACACTGCATCGTTCTTCTTGTCCTCTCCCTCCTTTTCCTCTTATATAGCCCAGGGTTCAGGCACCGTTTAAGGCAGGAACAGGACGTCTCCAAGGAGTAGCCTCTTCAGAAGCAATGACATGCAAGGCTGTTGATAATGTTCTGAATCACCAAGGAAGTTGGGAGAGTCAGCGGAGAAACAGAATGATGATGAGGGGCTGACAAATACCCCTCATGTTTTATATCAATAGTTCTCAAAAAGGGGCTCCCACACCAGCGTCATCAGCATCATCTGGGAATTTGTTACAGATGCAAATCCTCTGGACTCCCCTCTGGAATCAGAGTCTCCGCTAGGACCCAACCGCCCAGGCTTTAACTAGCCCCGCAAGTGACTAAGGCACTTCTCCTAGGAAGGAGAACCTCTGCTTTGTCTGATCACAGAAGGAATGATTGGAGAAAATGGCGTGGGCGGGGGGATAGACTTTCTGAAGGGACTCTCCTGACTGGGGCTCAGTTTGCTTCTGAAGAGTCTGAGGGTAAACACAAGGGGCAGGAGCCTCTGTCATGACAGTTTCTTTTTGGGTTCTGTCAGTGACTTCATGAAGTGTGAAAGCCACCACAAGTGTATCATCCCCAGTGATGATGATATCCATCCACTGATGAAGACGTTATGAGTGGAAATGTTCTCAGATGGAGGAGAAGACTGCCTGCCACTCCCTGATACCAGGAATCCCAAAAGTGGAGGGCTTCGCCTCAGAAAAAGAGGAGATATCTGAGACAGCATGGAAGCAAGACCAATCAGGAGAAGTAGGAAGAATTGAACATTCTCCCAGCAAAAAGGAAATGCAGCTATATAACGATGTGTGGTCCTTATTCATTGGGCAGGTGTCATCCAAAGAAAGAAAGAGAGAAGAGGGAGTAAAGAAAAGTACAAGGACCAGTGAGATATTTGGGAGGCAGGTCAAGAGAGTGTCAACAACTTTGCATACATCATCTCAGCTAACTCACACTTAGAGAAGTCAAGTGCTTGGCTCAGCATGGGAGCCAAGACTGGAGCTCAGGTCTGTTGGACAGCACACCCTGCCTAATACCAGTGTGGATAAAGCCCTTGCTCCAGTGCAACTGAGTCAAGAGCTGTAAATGCTCGCCTCACCAAATCTCACGATGGCCCTCTCTGTGGTAGTGATTATCGCCACCAGTGTGGCGAACAGGCTGAGAGAGAGGAAGCAGTTTCATTAGCAGGAACGGGGTTTCTGGAATCGAGCCCTGTAGCTCCCACTGTCCTCTCTGGTTTGGTAGGGAAGTCAGACCTCCATTCAGTGTAAAAGCAATGACAGATCTCAGTCATGGGGGAGCCACATGGATGGGAGTGAAGACAATTTCAGGGAACAGTCTTAGGCCTATGCTTTGATTCTTTGTTGGGGGAGAACTTATGTTATCCTAGTTAATGTTCTGGAGTCCAGAGAAGGACTCTGTCTTTAGTGTCTTGTGGGGATGATGGAGGAGAGACTACATGGGGAATGAGCTCTTCCATTCAAGACAACAGGGTGTTTATAGAGCCCAGTCCTGCTCTCTCCGGAATCACCAAAGTAGTTACTTCGAATACAGAAAAGAGTGGCAGGAGAACCAACAATGGCGCTAGGACTGAAGATGGAAAGGCTTTTTGATTTAGGGTCTCAAGAACTCCTACTCCTGAAAGGGACTTCTTCAAACTAGAAGCACCCTCAGAGACCTCTATAAGGACTTAATGAATTACTGAACTGATTGGGAGCTCTGATATTTTTGCTTCTCAAATTATTTTTCAAGGACAACTCTTAGGAGTAGGTAGGCACTTCAGAAGTATAGGACTTGAAAGTAAATAGGGCATCTTATTAAGAATTAAATAAAATTAAAAAAGAATGTGTGTAGTTAATTTCAATTTAGATTAATAGGGGCGTATTATTATACACTGGTATTCTGGGATGCGCAACAAGAACATTTAATTTTCAAATGAATTTAAAATCTCCCACCCCATGTTTTATATACGGCAGTTTAAAAAAACTAATTCATTTAGCCATAATGTGCATATATATTCTTTAACATAATTGTGTATATATGCCACACAGCTTTCCATTTATAAAATTAATTATGTATAGTTCTACAGATTTAAGTATATACAAATATAATATTTATAAAGACTTATTAATATCAAACACTCACATACATCTATGTATAGCATTAATATTGAAATGGCCACAAAAGAAAATATTAGATGTGTTGTTCTCAGTTTATGCTTTGTTATAAATTGAGGAGTCCCATTTTAAAGATTTTTTGCTTTGAAATCCTCAGTAAAGTTATCTATTACTATAGCGCATGGGTTGCCTTGATAAAGAATGACGCCATTTAAAGAAATACTGGGTCATTATGGCCTAATGACAAGCATAATTAGGAATGTCTGTCTCCAAATTTCACAAGAATAGAGAAAAAAATTGCTCAGCTGAACCACATCATGCTAACCCCATGGAGTAATTTAAGCCCAGGCTGAATTGGGACAGGGACAGGTGTAATTGGTCTGGTGTCTGCTCCTTCCAGCCTTGCAATTACCATAATAAGATCGACTACAGAGAGGTCAGAAGCTAACGGCCAGTTTGGCTGTAGCCTTCCAAGACTGTCATCGGTAGGAGAACAAGGCATCTATTCGGTCAGAAGGAAAAGCTAAGTAGATGCTGTAATTGGCCCCAGTGACAGGACTGTCTGCCGGAAGACAGCAGAAACAGGCAGGGGCATTGAAAGATGAGGAGCAAAGATGCAATAATGTGGGATGAATGACCTCAGTGGATTTATAATTATATCATAAATAGGCGGGGAAGGGGGCCATTACCAGTTCTCTTGATTTGTTCAAAGTGTCCAGGCCATTGTGCAAATATCCAGGAAAGAGGAAGCTCTTCTAGTCAATCTGCAATGTGTCTAGGAAAAATGAAATTTCCTAAAAGACTGCTCCAGGACAGTGTACTTTAGAGTGGGATTCAAGAAGAGGGGTCCCTTTAAGCACAGACTGTTCTATTTCTTCTGAAAACTAATATTGCTGACACTCAAGTTCAGGGGTGATCCATTCTCTCAGTACACAACCTGTGCTCAAGGATGTGATCATGCGACCTTAATACTCATTCTATCTACCTTGGACCTGCAGGAGTCTTTCTAGAGTCTGAAGCAAGAGCCCACCAATACCTCTTGCTGCTTCCACCCTTTTCGGTGCAGCTCTGTGTCGCTCTGTTACCTTGGGCTCAGTCCCTGGTGTGAATTAAAAGCTTAAAGAACTCTTTGCTGAGGCTTCTCTACCAGCCTTTCCCACTGGGTTCCAATTTCTTCATGGTGCTCCTTTTTTGATAACTTTCTAATGCTGAATGGTAGTTGCTATAATATTCAGTTCAGTGATAGTACCCCTGTGGTGTTTCTAGGAGTAATGTAGAGTAACGTAGTCATGTACTTTGGAGGTAAAGGACCTCAAGTACCAGAAGAAAGGAAACTGGGTAGAGAAGGTGGAGGCTCTGGCTACTTTGACTGTTGGCCTATTGAACATGGAAATGGTTTCATCTCTCCTACAGTATGCACACTCTGTCCCCCTACACATTTTACATATGCATTACTAGACACTGAATAAATGATCGTTGAATGGATAAATGAATAACACAAAGAGATCTCTAAATGCTGAAGGACTCTTGTGCCCTAATACTGGGTGACCATTGTTGAATTGCTAAAGTCTTTTGTGGAAAATTTCTATTTCTCTATCATCTATCTATCTATCTATCTATCTATCATCTATCTATACATGTAGAAGAGTAAAGAAGAAGCACTTAGTCCAGCCAGGTGCACAGATGTGTAGGAGTGTGTATGGAAGCGAGAGAGAAAAAAGATATGCCTGATATGAGTTGGAATTTCTGGAAGAATTGAAAACTTTAGAAAAGACATAAAATCAAGTCAGTAGGAAAATAGGAAGATGAGAAGTGGTGGAGGATGATGTTGGGGAGAGTGAAAGTAGTTGTACTGTGAAGAGATTTATGAAAACATATTTCAATGGATTATGATTGTAAACAATCATAATTGCTTACATAATGGAAGTGATTGTAATCACTTCACTTACAGGATGCCATTTGATGATTTAAAGATGGGACTATCTAGCCAGATCTATGTTTTTGGTAGGTCACTCTGGTGTGCCACTGCCAGACTCAGAAAAAACAAAAGAACAGAAAAACAAAAAACCCCAAAAGAATGGGAAGCCTAGTTAATTCTAAATTTCAGATAACAAGGAATACTACGTGGGCATAAAACATACCTACTCTAAAACATTATTTGTTGTTTATCTGAAATTCAAATTTAACTGGGCTTCCATCATTTTAGTTGGTTCCCCATTCTGGTGACAGCGTGGATGATGTGTTTGTTGGCAAGGAAACCAGTTAGGTGGGCATCGAGTAGCTTGAACTAGGATGGGGCCACGGGTATGCAAGAGGAAGCTGAAGCGACTTCCCAAAGGACCTAGCGAGGTAGAACCAGATTTGATCTCAGGTCTCTCAACTTGAAACCCATGCTTTTATTCCCAGCGGTCGACTCCTCCATTGACTGTTGCATTCACTCCCTGTTTCCTTGTTAAAATTGCAGAGTTGAACTGGTCTGAAGATACCGTTATGTTATGCAAAACCACCCCAGTGGATACCAACCAACCTTGAGGATTGGCTATTCCTAAATAAGCTTATCACCTCTGGATCAGTTAATGGCCACCCCTTCCCCAAGGTCAACTTAGGGTTACTTCTCTCAGCAGGTGCTGCAAGCATAGCAGATTTTGTCAGGGGCCTGCTTAGTCCAGGAACAAACTGGAGGAAGCTGGAAGGATTTAAGGGTGATTATTTACTATGGTTTGCTCTTTTCTCCATTGTTAATGGAGAAAAATCCTTACTGACTTACTATGTTCTTTTAAAAAGTTTTTATTTGTGTATAGTTGACACCTAATGTTCCATTACTTTCAGGTATACAACAGTGATTCCACTTTTCTGTATGTTATGTTCACTACAAATACATTATCCCATTTAATTGTCACATTTACCATAGGAAGTGGGTTTTATTATTATCTTTAATTTTTAGAGGAGGAATCTGAAATACAGTAGACTGGGTAATTTTCCCAAGTAAGCGAATTGGGGACCTGTAGAGTGGGGTGGTTAGTGAAGCCTCGGATGAGTGTCTATCCCCAAAGTTTTGGGGTGGCTAAAGATGGAATTGAGAAATGTCTAGGATCATTAAAAGTATTTCTAAACTTTAAAGTAATTATGGGAAAAGACCTCAAAAGTATAGAGACACAGATACAACTTGGGAAAGACTTTCTTATTAGCTGTGTGAGCCTGAGAAGTTTACTTAAACACAGGGATTGTAAAATGGGAAAAGTCCTCCTCTGTAGGCATCTTATGAGGAGAGCATGTTTTTTTTATACACCAAAGGAGTCTTCATAAATTTTGTTATAAACATAGTTTTGGGGAGATATTTTTAACTCAATGGTAATTTCCTGCATATAAGCCAAATAGTATAATCACAATTTGAACTATTTAGTTCTATTAAATATTCAACTATTACAAGGTAATTAAGATGATTTGCAATTAAGCAATTCAGTAAAAATATTTTATTATATAGCATTTTATTATATAACATTTTTAGCCCTAGTTTTTTTTTTCCTAATATACTTTTTATTATACTTTTTATAAAGTGGAACTTGTCTTAAGGTTCATCTCCCTTGGATCACATCCAAGGGGATTCAGTTCTTGAGAATGATGTCATTAAACGTACTCGTCACTACCTAAGGTGTCCCTCGCCATGCATCCAGGACAGGATAATATCAAGCCTCCAGTGTTATGTAGTTTTGGTCTCACTCTCCTTGTAATAAGAGATATTAACTAGATAAATGTAATAGCTTCCACAAAAATAATCAGATTAAAGATATGTGTATGTGGAATGACCAGATCGGCCAAGCTGTAAGGATGCTGATTGACTGACTCATCCGATTCAGGTAGACTACCGATGTACCTAGCTTCTGAATGACGTAGCAACGTCCCCAAAGCCCCTTACCGTGAAAATACGGAACACTTATATCTCATTTCAAGTGTCTTCACCTCTCTCCATTTCTTTTGTATTTTAAAAGCCTAATGACCCAAAAATGCCTCAATAAATGCATGTTCTGTTTTGTTGTTTGTTTCTTTTTTTTAAGTCACTAAAAATGCTACTGTGAGTTAGCAGAACGCATGCAAATACTGTCTCTAAAAAGAAAACCCTTCCTTTGTGTTTTCTGGGAAGTATGTATTTGCTTTAAAGCAAGATTTTATAGCAAATTAAGAGAGGGACTAAGTCCTTTTATCAGTTTGTCTGGAAGTTCATGAGAAGTCGAAGAAATAAAAGAAATGAGGCAAACACTACAGCGTTGTTTTATGATGTCTGAAAGTAAGCTGCGGACCTTAGGGCAGAAGGCTGGTGGATCTGTATTATTTTAAGCTTGGTTGCAAATATGGGTAATTTGATAAGACAGTTTGTTTTTAGTTTTCTTGGACTATACAGCCCCTGTCCTTTCCCTTCTCTGTACAAATTCAGAGGCCAGCCTCAGGTCAAATTTGGAGGACAAGTCCCTATAATATAAATATGCATCACTGCTTAATGTTAAGAATGGAGTGTGGGATCCAAGATCCTGCCCTCCGGCTTTTTATTTCTTCATTTTTGGAGGGAATGTTGATTGAAGTCTTTAAAAGCATTTTAGGTTGGCATGCTGTCAATTTCTCGGCCCAGGTGGCAATTATCTAGAGAAAAGTAGTTGATTGCCTCAATAGAAGACTTTCATCTGGGTTTGCCAAGGCATTTTTATTAAAATGAATTAATTAACTTTACTAAAGTTGTAGGTAGAATAGCATTTTTATGGTGCTTAATGGAAAGGTTATGCTATGTAACCGGGAGGCTAGTGTCCTGGATCTCAGAGTGGATGTTCCAATCACCAGCTTGAAGTTTGAAGACCAGTTAAAGACAAAGACTGAAAACAGTCACATAAATAATTACCATCCCCTCCTCTCTCCCCACTTCTATGGCTGAAACCTATCTAAGGAAACTTACCCTACCTTTAGACATAGATATAGAACCCCACGATAAATCTATACAGGCAAAATCTGGCCACAACTCTGTGTTTTTCCAAATTGCTGTGATCTGTGTTATGTTCAGCAAGTTTGTTCTGAGTATTCATGTGTTTCAATAAATTCTTCAGTAGCTATGGTTGGAATATATTTTGTGGATATTCAAAAAGAAAGACTTTCTTCTTAGATTTTAAATGCTTTATGATGATTTTAGTAACTCATTTACCCTTTCCTTATTAGGCCCATATCAAAATGAGTTTGCATTTCTGGATAGATATGACTGATAGAGGAAAAATTGGCATGTTAGGAGACAAAGTTAGGATTAAAAACTAGCTCTTGGATCATTGATAATTGGTCAATTATTTAAGCCATTGCGGGAAGGTAGATGTCGATTATATTTTTCTTGTCTGGCACTCCAGGATATTAGAGAGGGGCAGTTCATATCTGCAGGCTACTGTGTGGGCTGCCAAAAATTGCAGAATCTCTGCCACTGATTCACTTCTCTTTAATTTCTGAAAATGAGAAAAAATGAGATGAATTGAAGAATATCATAAGGGAAATATATATTATTTGGGAAAGTAACTTGTACATGGGAAATATGAGAAATGCTCAAGATGTTGAATAACATAATTCAGTATCTCTCCTGAATGCTTAATACAATTACAAACACATTCATTGTGAGGAGACACGTTTGATGCATTGCCTGCGATACTCTTCATCAGGAGGCAGTGGTCAATATGAGCCTGAAAGAGGGCATGTATGGGGGCATTCTATTTCCCTTAAAGAGCCTTTGAAAATTCTCATCATTGGAAGGCGTAGTTATCAATTGCTTTTTGGAGACCACAAACATAACAGTTCTTCTCCCAGCCTTTTCCCTTCATGGGCTGCAGACACAGATCTTATCTCTTGACCTGATAATTTTTTTGATTAATGGTTCAATGGGTCATGTTTCCTGGTTTCAATTTTAACAGAATTTTTATTATTTGTGGGTTCATGACTTCCTTCTAAAAATTTAGCTCAGTCTCTAGTCCAGGCTAGCCATTAGGCAATTTGTTCATTTATTTATGAACTTACCCCAAGTAAATATCAAATGGTATGTCGAGTGAAGACAATTTTTGGTCTTCTCAGCACACTGACCTAGGGTGTAATATGGGAGACCTAGCTGACAATGGGAGAGAAATCAACATGGTCCAGAGGGAAAAGAACTGCCTTGGACTCGAGTCCTGGAGCCCTGGAGCCCTGGTTCTGATACCGATTATTTGAGAGACCTCAAAGCAATCATTAAATCTATGCTGGCTTCATGTGTTGGAAATAGGGTTGTACCAGTGCCTCCCCCAGCATAGGTGCTGAATAAATGAACATTGAATGCAGTTTCCTTCTGTCTCTAAAATTCCCTAATTTTATAATTATCATGATTACAGAGATACAGAATCTCAGGGATAGAACGAATTGTCAGGTCCATGAATTCAACATTTCCTCCAATTGCAAAATCAAAGGGAAAGAAACAAGAAAAGAAAAATCAGGTGTGTAAGTCAAGAAGGCAATTCATTCTCTTTTATGATGTAATGAACAAAATACTTTCCTATGGTCCGCTCAGTATCTCCTATAGATTACTTACGAATGCGGCTGACAGGTACGGAAAGGAATCCACTGTTTCCGGTTGACGTTCGTTCCAGCATATCTGAAACTCTGAGTTCGATTATGTTGTGTAATTTGTATCCACTTTCCAATGTTTTGCATAAAATCTGGCCACTTTGGTTAGTTGGTTGACTGCCATTTTCTGGTTTTATTGATCTGGAGTTGGCCCAAGGCCTGCCTGGTGTGTCACACATTCGGTTTCCGAATTAAAACAGGAAACACTAAAGCAGATTAAAACGGAAACATCAACAAAGTGGTATTTCCAAACACGAAGACAATATTGGTTTACAGTGGAGGGGATTTCCATTACCAGGAACGTTTTTTTCATTTCCCTAACTCCACCAGAATTGTTTTCCCAATCTGGAATTGTGGGACTCCGCTGACAGGCACTGATGAAAGATGAGCTAGAGATAAAGACATGTTCGAGGAAGGAATGAAGCCAGAGGTTCACACCCAGGGGAGGGGCACTGTGCACCTGAAGACTGTCCAGGTGCCACGGTACTTGATGTTCAGTTTTTGTTTTGTTTTATTTTTAAAGAATGCCTCAACCATGCCACATATCTGTAGCTTCCTCGCTGGGCTCAGTACAGGGAGCTGACTGATAATCTTCCCACTAGATTAGACCCGACGCCCAAGCCCAACATCTGGGGCCAATTTTGCAATCCCGTCTTTACATCACCAGTGAAGAACTGCTCTCTGCAAACACTCAGTAAGCCAAATAGGGCTCTTGCATAGCATAAATAACTGGCTTGAACATTCTTTACGGCATTTCTTTCCATGGTACTGTCCATTCAAGAAAGAGTACAAACGAATACTTTCCGAAAAAGATACCGTCATCTGGAAACTTCACCCAAATTCCTAGAATTTAGCAGGTGAAATAAATCTAAGTGGATCTTTTTAAAAATATATGATTAGATGTTTTGGTGAGAAAGAAAGAGATTTCTTTGGAGAACCATGGCAGCTTGGCTCCTTGAAGGCTGGCCTTGCTTTTGTGAAGTATCATGTCTACTCCATAAACACAAGCTAACAAAGATTTAAAAAAATAAATAAATGTTAAACTCATTGGTGGAGCTGAGGAATAGTTTATTATATCCCAAGACGAATAGTTCCATAGGTTCTTTGATTCAAACACCTGTAGTCAAGATAAATGATACCTTTATTTACCAATAATTTATTTACCCCAAAGGAATAAGCGGGTTGAATGGCCTCTATGTGGTATTTTACATGATAACTGAGAGAAATGATGTCTTCATGGAGAAACTGGCACAAGGTTGATCTTGTGTATTTCACTTGCCAGTTGACTTCCCTCTTTGGGCAGACAAGGCTCATAAAAGCTATTTCGTTCATACGCAGGAGGTAAAAGCTGTGAGACGCACATAGCCAGACGGTTATTTGGATTCCATTTGGCCTTTTGACGAATTAATGGGATAAAATCTTGTGTGTGAAAGCCCCTTTGATATGTATGCAGTTCTTTTTTTTTTTAAGATTTTATTTATTTATTTGAGAGAGAGAGAGAAGGAGAGAACGCAGGTAGAGGGGAGAGGCAGAAGGAGAGGGAGAAGCAGGCTCCCCGCTAAGCAAGGAGCCCAATGCAGGGCTCGATCCCAGGACCCTGAGATCATGACCTGAGCTGAAGGCAGACGTTTAAGCAACTGAGCCACCCAAGCGCCCCAATAAATAGGCAGTTCTAAATAAATGTATGGCGTACCCTATTATTGTAACTTTCCCGCCACAGAATACAGCCTGTTTCCAATGTCAGCCTGCTGTGCCGAGATCTTTTTCATGATAAATCTATCTAGAAAAGCATTGGCTTCTTCCTTTTTCTTGTTTTTAGTCATACACTGAGTAGACTGTCTTTGTAGCACTTTTAATGTAATCATTGGCCCAAGTCTAGACAAGGAAAGGTACTTCAGCAGAACTAAAGAGGTAATTACTGTGGATAACTAGTTATTAAATTAATATTGAAATAAGACATAGGCTTTTTAGATGGCATAATTCTAGGAGAATGCACCTGTCTTGCCCCTACAAATGAGAAATGCCTTAGGTTAGACCTATTCCTAACGATCAAATAACGCTTTATCCAAATATAATGAGATATGATTCTAGAAGACACTGCATACTATCCCTGGATAAAACCAGGGAACTCAGGTTTGCCTCCTATGAGTCCATGTAGTTCTGTTTCTACAGCTTTAGAAAGAAGATCAGCAACATATGTATTATTCAAGTGAAAAATGTCTCAGATGAAAATCCTACTGCTGTTCTTGAGCTCATAATTTCATTAATACTTAAGGACATTTGCCACAAAGAAATAATATTATGTATGTCTTGGAATAAGCAGAGTTGAAAACATTTGATTAACGCCTGCAAGTATTAACATCAAAAAATATATAAATTCCTCAAAATGGATTAAAGATCTAAATGTGAGACCTGAAAGCATAAAAATCCTAGAAGAGAGCACAAGCAGTAATGTCTGACATCAGCCATAGCAACATTTTCCTAGATATGTTTCCCGAGGCAAGGGAAATAAAAGCAAAAATAAACTATTGGGACTACATCAAAATAAAAATCTTCTGCACAGCAGAGGAAACAGTCAACAAAACTAAAAGGCAACCTATAGAATGGGAGAAGATATTTGTAAATGACATATCTTTTGAAGGTTTAGTATCCAAAATATATAAAGAACTGATACAACTCAAGACCCAAAAACCAAAAAATCTATTTAAAAAATGGGTAGAAGACATGAATAGACATTTCTCCAAAGAAGACATCCAGATGGCGAACAGACACATGAAAACATGTTTAATATCACTCATCAGGGAAATGCAAATCAAACCACAGTGAGATTTTGCCTCATTACTGTAGCTATACCTGTCAGAATGGCTAAAATAAAAAACACAATAGACAGCTAGTGTTAGTGAGGGTGTGGAGAAAAAGGAACACTCATGCACTGTTGGTGGGAACGCACACTGGTGCAGCCACTGTGGAAAACAGTATGGAGGTTCCTCAAACAGTTAAAAATAGAAGTACCCTATGA
Source organism: Ursus maritimus (assembly GCF_017311325.1). Taxonomy (NCBI): domain Eukaryota; kingdom Metazoa; phylum Chordata; class Mammalia; order Carnivora; family Ursidae; genus Ursus; species Ursus maritimus. Next base: position 25,356,957 of record NW_024425675.1, on the reverse strand, counting down.
TCCAGCAATCACACTGTGGAGTGTTTACCAAAGAATACAAAAAAACTAATTCCAAGGGATACATGCACCTCTATGTTTATAGCAGCATTATCTACAATAGCCAAATTACAGAAGCAGCCCAAGTGTCCACCGATAGACACACACACACACACACACACACACACACACACACACACAGAGGAATATTATTCAGCCATAAAAAGCATGAAATATTGCCATTTTCAATGACATGGATGGAGCTAGAGAGTATAATGCCAAGTGAAATAAGTTAGAGAAAGACAAATACCATATGATTTCACTCATACATAGAATTTAAGAAACAAAACAAATGAGCAAAGGGGAAAAAAGAGAGAGAGAGAGAGAGAAACCAAGAAACAGAATCTTAACTATAGCAAATAAACTGTTGGTTATCAGAAGGGAGATGGGGGGGGATGAGTGAAATAGGTGATGGGGTTTAAGGAGTGAACATGTCGTAAGGAACACGGGGTGATGTATGGAAGTGTTGAATCACTACATTGCACACCTGAAACTAATGTAACGCTGTATGTTAACTATACTGGAACATTTACACATATACCCATATACATAAATTCCTCATAGTGAAAAGCAGATATATTTAATCTTTTTGTTTGTTTGTCTCTTGAATGTCAAGGAGCAACTCTTTATTTAGAACCCCTAGGGGCATAGGTCCTATGAATAAGAAAATAGCCCTGTCCTCAAATAATTTGGTTTAGAGAGAGGGAGAAATAAGACACATAAAAAAAATATGGTAAGGGTTATCATGAGTTTCCTGCTGGGGTGCTAATCTGCATACCGCTCATGGGAAATTAGGTCAGGCCACTTGAGGCTCTATGCGTGATGACCGATAGGTCTTCTGGGAGAAACAATAAAGAACATTTTTGTCACTTTTTTCCAGGTCACAGGGTAAAGAGGTTCAAAATAGAAGGAGTAGAAGAGTCTGCTTTAGCCCATTTGGGAAGTGCACAAAGAAAAGAGGGAGTTTACTGCGGAAAGGAGAACCTGGGGCTGTGTGCTGGACCACCGGTTCACAGGAAGCAGAGAGAGACACTTTTGAGGATGATACATGACAAAGCCGTTCACATAGCTTTCCACTCACTCCCTGGGGAATGTGATCTTCAGTTTGGGGAGAAGAACAGAAACATACTTCAAAAGCTGAATGAACAGCTCCTCATTTGGTATCCATAAAAAGGTCAAAAGCAGATTTTCCAATTGGGGAATGTCTTACGTTGGCTTAGGCAGCCATGACAAAATACATAGACAGGGTGACTCACATAACGAACACTTATTCTTACAATTCTGGAGACTGGAAGTACAGTTTGGGGTGCCAGCATGGTTGGGCTCTGGTGGGGGCACTTATCCAGGTTATGACTGCCAACTTCTTTTACCCTTACATGTAGGGAAGAGTGCAAGCTGGCTCCCCCGCCTTTCTCATAAGGGCACAAATCCCATTCAGGAGGGGTCTGTCCTCATGACCTAATCCCCTCCCTAAGGCCCCACCTCCAAATACCAGCACATTGAAATTAGATTTGAACATATGAATTCTGCAGGGATGTAAACATTCAATCCATAATAAGCCATATTATAACCCATTAATCTATCATCCTATAACTGGACATCTGGGTTGTATAGATAATTTATGACGTTAACTTGCGTTTTCGGATCTACCAGTTATAGGTATATCTTCCTCTCCTTCCCTATCCAAGACTTTGGGTTCATTGAGTGTCTGGGATTCTGTTTGTAGGTTCCAAAGGTAGAAGGTTCTAGACCCCATCCCAGCTTTTTTCTTTATAAACCCAGGATCTTTAAGAGTATGGGACCGGATTGTCTCTGAGGGCAGAGAAGGGAAGCATGCATTTTGGAGGTGGACAAGTGGAAGAAACTGCTTTCTCAGTGCCCCCTCATTCTCCCTTGTCCAGCACCTCTCCGTCAGAATCACACATAACTGGAGTGACCTTGCTACCATTGCAAACAAACCTTACAAGCTTCAACTTCCCCCACGGGGACCAGAAAAAGTCCAAACTCTTTTGCACAGCTGATGAACTCCTCAGGATCAGAATTGTACTAATCTGTTTGTGTTCACCTCTAACACACCCCATTATGCGTGGGCTTCATCTCCGACTCCTCCCACAGGCTCTGTCTCCACGGCAACGGTGTCCTTGCTCTACTATGGTCTTTTCAGGTCCTCTTCCTCTCCCCCAGAGTACTCACTCTGCTTTCTTCTCTTACTAATTCTTACTGCTTCTTCTTCTATTTTTTTTTTTTTAAATATTTTATTATTGATGAGAGAGAGAGAGAGCAAGAGTGGGAGAGAGCACAAGCAGGGGGAGGGGCAGAAGGAGAAGCCGGCTCTGCACTGAGCAGGGAGCCTGATGCAGAGCTCGACAGAGGGCTCCATCCCAGCAGCCTGGGATCAGGACCTGAGCGGAAAGCAGACCCGAACCAATTGAGCCACCCAGGCGCCCCACCCACTTATTCCTACTGCTTCTTAAGGTTAGCTTAAAAGTCACTTCTTCGAGGAAGACTGTCTGGACCCCAGGTTTGCATTAGGGAACATTTCTCTAGAGCGCCATAGCCACCCGGCTGCGTTTCCCATCAGAGGCCTTCACACCGCGTGCTCTTGTCTGTTGACTTGTGTCACTAGCTAGACCAGAAGCTTCACGGCCTCAGAGTCCGCGTCTCCTTCCTCATTTCTGACCATTCTCAGTCATACTTGCCCTTCCTCACTCCAGTCACACCGAACTATTGGCAGTTCTGTGAGCTCCTCATGCTATCTTCCTTCTTGTGTTTGCATGTACCGTTCACTGGAGGAATACTGTCCTCACACATCGCCCTCCGCTCAGTCTCCTTCCAGAAAACTCCTATTCAGTTGTTAGAACCCATCTTTAACACCTATCGCATCTCGAAGCTGGATTAGTGGTTCCTCTATGTCCTCTAACACCCCTCTACGTTTATCTGTGCTCACCTGTACTATAACACATAGAGAAGTGGATAATAATTAGGAAAATGAAGAGCTCATCTGAATAGATTTTCTAGAACTTGTTATTAGGACCTTCATCTTTTATTTTTAAAAAGAATTATTACTTCTCTTCTTTTAGAAATAAAAATATATATCTGTTCGTTATCTTTAAAAATTCAAATAGTGGAAAATAAACAACAACTACAACAACAAATCACTACAACTTCCCCTTTCTGAAACAAGCAGCACTAACTTTTAATGAACATTATTTCAGGCATCCCTCTGCATCTAGGGGGAATGACTGTTGCAGAACAGAATATAAATTTATACACCTCAGCAAAGGCAGATAAGTAGATCAACAGAAAAATAGTTTTATACCAATGGGATCATAATCTGCATGCCTTTTTTCAAAAAAGAGTTTTTAATTTTACTTTAATTGGGATAAAGAATTTCCTAAAAGTCAAATTTGTTTCACAAGGGATATTAGTGACTGGACTGTCATAAAGATTTGAAAATACTGAATAAAAACAAATACAACAAAAAGTTAAGAGCTGTGATATTCTTAAATTATGTGTTTCAACATCAAAGCATATCAATTGACCATCTTCAATAAAAGGCTTCATAATTTTGTTGCTCATGTTACTTTTCTGACACTGATTGCTACTATGTCTACATAAAAATATACATATATTTATATTTTGCTCTGCAATAACAATTTCCCTAGGTCTTTAATTATCAAGCATTTCTTTCTTTTTTTTAACTTGCATTTCATATTTCTTGTGTTCCTTTGTTTGATTGTTCTGGATAAGCAGTGTTTTCCTCAAGTCCTTTTGTTTCTCTTCAAAAGGGCTCAAAGGTACTCATGAGCTCATTTGTGTTTGAGCATTTCTCCATTATCATTAGATTTATCTATCTATCATCTATCTATCTATCATCTATCATCTATCTATCTATCTATCTATCTATCTATCTATCTATCTATCTATCTATCAATCATCTATCTATCTATCTATCTATCTATCATCTATCATCTATCTATCTATTTATTTACTGAGAGTGTGGCACTTGCAAGCTGTGGGGATGGGGGTGGAGAGGGAGAGAGAGAATCTTAAGCAGGTGCCACACCCAGCCTGGAGCCTGACGTGGGGTCCGATTCCACAACCCGGAGATCGTGACCTGAGCCAAAATCAAGTCAGGTGCTTAACTAACTGAGCCACCCAGGCACCCCTATCATTAGATTTTAAAGGCAGTTTAGCTCCATCCTCTCCCTTGCCCTAACCTTCTCCTTCCTCTAGGACTGCTAAGTGCTGCTCAGCTGTCTCCTGGGCGGGATGTGGCGGTAAGGGAATCAAACCTCTCCCTACTCTCTTACCCTGCCTCCGACATTCACATCTTCTGGTGATTTGCTTTTTCTTTCCAGGCAAGGTTTGGAAGTCCCGTGGGATGGTGGTATGTAAGGATTGTGATTGTGTACTTCTGTGGGAGAAGGGGTGGGGGGGATTGGTACATTGGAAAGAAAAGGTTTTTAAAAAACAGATTCAGGGTGGACAGGGAGTATTAATCTTGCTTTTGTGGTATGAATTCATAGCCCTGATGTAGTTTTGAGGATATCTTTTTTTGGTGGAGGGAGAAGGAAGAATGTTTAGTTTAATTTTTTTTTTCTTAAACCAAGTGACCTCAAGGTTATTCAAGAGGAGAGTCTTATCCTTTGATGTCCTTCTATCTAGAAGAGCTTTAATTCCTCTATGATCTATGCAAGGGAAAAGAATAATGCACGTTGAAGTCAGTGCTGCACAAAGGACTTGTGACCATGTTATTAAGTGATGCGGGGAGACTCTTTTGGGGGGAGTCTTACATTGCAGCATTGGCTTCACATTCCCACCCAAATAAGAAATATTTTCTTATTTCCTGTGTCATAATGGGAAATTTTCTTTTGTACAAAAAATGTTAAATAATATTTATGTGCAGTTTGTTTTATTTTTGATAATGCATTGTTATTTCTTCCACATGCATCTCCATGGTACGACCATAAGATAGGATGTCACGGGCCCAGGAGCAAGACCTCAATTAGATATGCCATTTTGGGGGAATAATTAATAGCATGGTTTTCCCTTTATAAACTACAACTTTATTTAAATAAGTTAATACAAGCAGTATTAATATAAATATTATGTCTACTTAAGATTACACTTGAGAATACAATTTGAAGACATAAATACAATTAGGTACATTTATACAGTTACACCGTAGATGCTATTAGCCTCCCCACAGATTTACATGTTGAGCCCTGCTCAACAGCCCAGATTCTCCCTCCCTTCAGGGACGTTAAGTGTCCTTTTCTGCCAGGGGAATTTAGGAGGTGTCCTCGAAGTCTACTCAATCAGGTTGTGTTAACTTCAAAATCTGTGGATTGAAGCATGTGGATTTTTATTCTTCCCTTTCTAGAAGCTTCTTTGTGCAAACTAACCCAACCTCAACTGTCCTCTCCCTTTGCTCTGACCGGTTAACATTGCCTAGTGAAGTAAAAATATTCTTTTATACCTTTTCTCCTGAATAATGGGCATCCACTTTCCTCACGTTTGCATTCCTAAGAGAGGCAACTTAGATTATTCCTGAAGTAAGTTTGCCACCAAGCTTTCTGCCTATAGAAAGAAAAATCTACTAGCTTCCCTCAATTAAAAAAGAAAAAAATCTTTCTGTAAAGAATCAAGGCATGTTTTGTAGCTAGAGTTGAATTTAAAGACAATTTAGTTCAAGACCCTACTTTTCTAGATGCTGAATCTGAGGTCCAGAAGTAAGTCACGTGTCTCACAGAGCAAATTAGTAGAAGAATTAGGGCCAGAATCTGGGCTGGTGCTGGGACCTTGTCAGATGATCAGGTTTGTGTGTTTTAATTTTTGCTTTTTCCTGCATGGTCAGATGTGGCCAAATGGAATGTCTCCTCCAGTTTCTGGCAAGAGCCACTATGAACTATCACCAGCTTTAGCAATGGGGACTTTTTTGTTCTATGGTTATATACATACAAAAATGCAAGATTGGGCATGTAGATAAACCTTTTGTGTGCATGATTAATAATTAATAAATGTGCATAATTCACACTTGAGTTTCTGTATCTCATTAGAGGTAGTTGTCTCACCTTTAACTAGAGAAGACAAGCTTTATTTTTGTAGTGCTTTGCCCTATTATGTTCAACAATAATAATTCACAGTGACAGATGTAATCCACCAAACTCATTATTTTCAACCCCGATCCATTTATTTTGCATTACCAATACAGTTTTGATGCCTATCGTTCCCTGGACTGGAGTGCTTGATGAAATGTTTTATTGCAATATGTCAGAGTCTAAATAATTAACAGCAGGAATAAGGCTGAAGCCTTCCAAAGTTACTGTGTGTATTATAAAATAGTATGTAATGTGCCCTGTACTCACAGGAACATGTCCTAGAGATGTGGTTTTGATAAGATGATTACATTTGGGGAAAGAAGAATGGAATATATCTCCTCTATCTCCTATAGCAGGCCACATCTCTTCAAAGATTAAAAATATATATATACGGACTCAATCTATCAAAGAGAAAAGTAAACAGGATTCGAGCCTCTTTTATTTTGCAGGGCTAAAAATCTCCCAAATCTATTGTGAAAAATCCCAGTCATAATTTAACATATTGCACTATAAAAACAGTTTGCTTTCTTTTCTTGATTTATATTCTGTCGCAATCCTGGGGTGGCACAGAAGGATACTGTCGTGTGAGAGGCGGTGTAGAGCTATGTGACTTCCCTCGACTTTAAAGGAATCGCAAGGAAGTTTGAATTGCAACTATTCAACCTTGAAGGGAGAGAAACTAAATGAAACACCTGTTTTTCTGATTACTGTACCACAAGGCCTTTTAATTAGTTTGTGGAAATAGAAGTTTTAGTTATTGAAGCATATGGTTATTTTCCTCCAAGAAAATGGACATGTGACCACACATCATTAATTTGTGATTATTATTAAAATAAGAATGCAATTTGAAAGATTGTACATTAATAGATATATTTTCGAGACTAGAAGAGAGGTAGAGAACAAGGCAGGAGGAAAATCCATATAAAAATGCCAGTCTTTTATCAGCACCTTGAATTGGCTGTTTTCCTCATGGTGTTTAGAATATTTATGCATGTAAGAACTTCAACTGGAAATGAATAAAACTATTGATCGTGATTTTTTGGATATTTATTCTTCTAACAGCACCTCATTCACCTTCCTCCAGTACTGAGAGAGCAGTAAATCGTTGTGGGAAACAAAGGCTAGAAAAATGGGAACGGCCAAGGTGAATATATTCTCAACACATTCCCTCCGCATTGTTCTCATCATACAGAAGTGGAGATTTCTTTCCGGTGTGTTCTAGTATTTAATGTGGGAGTCAGAAAATCCTACTCGGCTATTGGGCAATCCTTCCCCGCAGCTAGATGTCATCCTCAGGTCACCGTAAGGACCGCCAGGTACATTTATACAGTTACATAAATGTACATAAATGTACATGGGATTGTAAAGGAAAGAGAACCCGTTCGGTTTATTTGTAATTGGTCCGTAGTAAACTCTGCAACAAAGCTGTGAGGATGATGTTCCTGTTGGGGCCACTTAGGATGTCAGACTCTGAGACTTCCTGGGCATTCACACATGCATCCTAGATTTTAGATGCAAAGTGCCTGAGGTATTAACACCTTGTGATCATGTCTTGTATTATGTTTTCCCCCAGGGACTCCTGCTTTGGGCGTAGAAGGCACTGGACAAGTAGGTGAGGTTTGAGTCTCTCTCTCTGGGACAGACCTGTATTGAATCACTGCTCAGTAACAAGTGAAATAAAGCATGGGTAACGGGATGGAAGTGTAAGAATTTAAGTGGACAAAAACCTCCTCAACAAGAGAACAGCTTTACTGTTAATAAAATCATGAGAGTCTACAAATAAACTACAAGCATTAACGGAGGCAGAAATGACTCAACTGTTGTGAAATTGGAATTTCTCTCATTGTTTATGTCTAAATATGAAACATACCTGGCAACAGCATGAGACAGAACATGCCTTCTCATTTTTCCATATTATTTATACCATGTGTTTGGCCAAAAGTGCTGATTACAAAATAGGACCGCAATTGGGGAGCACAGCAATACGGATTTCCACACCTATGGCATAAGGCTTAGTTTGTTTTGATTAAGGAAATAATTGTGATCCAATTTCATAATGTTGATCACAATTTCATCACCTGTGCCTGGAAGGAGAGGAAAATATATGAGGGGTATAGCGAAGTGCAAACTCATTAAAAACTGTCTGTACGAAATTATGATCATTACATTTAGAGCGAAGGTGTGGTATTGTGCTTAATTAAACAAAGTTTGCAAAGTGTTTTATGAAGTTTGCTTGGATTGTGCAAACTTAGACAAGGTACTCTATTAAAACTTTGTTTCATGAAGTATTTTAAGAACATACAACTTGGGAAGCAGAGAGGTAAACTACCACCAAAAAAAAAATTCCTTGCATAATATTTTGCTTCGCAAAAACTCTTATTCCAAGAAGGTGAGATACAGAAGGCCTAGTCAATGCTTGAATGTCAAAATCAACATATTTTTTCATAGGATGTTTACAAAGGAAATAAAAACCTATTCTTCACCAGCTACACAATAGATTCTTGGAAGATAATGAATATTGCAGCAATGAGTTCTTAACTTTTTTATGTTATTAGACCCGGGTCCATTCTCAGGTGATTTTTTTAAAAAGCTAATTAACACACGTGTGTCCTAGGAAAGCATTTCAAACTCAAGCGAACTGTCTCTCCTTGGTCTCTTTACTCATTATTTCAGTGGAGCTCTAGACAAGAGGCTGCCGAAGATATGGCAGAATATGCCACGGACCCTCTCACTGCTGGTCCAATTATTTGGCCTGAAAAATATTCCCAAGTATCTGGCAAAAAAATGAATGGACAAGCGCTATTTTAAGCAGCATCTGCACCCAACTTTGAACTGGGGTTTGTTCTTTAAGTATTGCTGGGAACTCGTTTTTAGAGAGATAATTCAGTTAACCAGTTGTACGGCAAATGTCATTCTTTTTTGTTCACATAGGTTAAAGGGAGATAGGTATTCATTTTGAGAAGATACAGAGAAAGTCCAAGAAATAAATATTTAAATTTTAATTTAAAAACTCTCAAGTGAACATTTTAGTAGAAATATTTTAACATACACTTTACATTTGAAAAATTTGTTACTGACATCATTTTTCAATATTTTCATGTACCGCAAGGGAGCATCCCATGCCAAGAGGCTTGGAGAGGGAGAGGAGAAAGAGGGTTATCAGCAGCAATGTAAAGGGAGAGGCCACACAAAATAAAAATATGGCATGTTATGCATCTCGCACAGGTGAGTGCGAGAGAGCTGTGAGGTCTGGGTTAGAGGTGTGGTGATTAGCAGGGCGTGGAGGTAAGCACATGGCACCTACTGTGTGGCTGATGGAGGTGTGCGGTGATCAACTGATGCCAGTGGGTAAATGTCATGGGACAATGTGGGACCTAATGATGAATTTGAAATAGATAAATACACTTGGCAAGTGACAGAAGTTTGGAGTCAGAAAGTCCAAGCTTGAAGGTCCAGCAAGGGTCTTTGGAAATTTCTGGGGAAAGTTGAGTCTGAGTGGCTCTTTAAAGAGGGATCAATTGCAACACGCTGGGGAGAGAATCTCTGTGCACGCAAATGCATTTCTAGGAAAGAAGGCAAACATGAGACTAGCTGAGCATAATTATACCACATAGCTTTAGAACACATTGCAGCTTATGGAATATTTTCATGTGCAGGATCTCATATAATTCTTAGTGCAACCTGGTGAAATAAGGTGGGACAGTTGCTGGTATTACACAGTTGTACAGATGTGTGAACTGTGGTTCAGCTGGAGCTGAATCTTCAAACACATGTACTTGACACTGTCTGGCTTACTGCAATAGCTAAGGTGAAGCGTGAGGAATGCCGCAGTGGACGAGCTTATGTGGAAAGAGTATCAGCCGGCAGAACAGCCAAAGAAGCCCAAATTCATACAAAAAAATGGGAAGAAACTAGTTTTTTAAAAAGCCTAGGGGCACCAGGGTGGCTCAGTCAGTTAAGTGTCTGCCTTCAGCTCAGGTCATGATCCCAGAGTCCTGGGATTGAACCCCACATGGTCAGGCCCCCTGCTCAGCCAGGAGTCTGCTTCTCCCTCTCCTGAAGCCCCTCCCCCTGCTTGTGCTCTCTCTCTCTCACTCTCCATCTCAAATGAATAAATAAAAATCTTAAAAAAAAATTAAAAATAGAAAAGCTAATAAGCACAACGCGAGATATCTCATGGATTTATGGTAACAACTAGTGAAATATAAACTTCTTTTAATAATTATTTTCAACCTAAAGCTAGCAGGAAATGCACCGGGAAGATAAAAAAAAAGAAAGAAAGAAGAAGGAAAGAAAGAAAGAAAGAAAGAAAGAAAGAAAGAAAGAAAGAAAGAAAGAAAGGCAAACATGGCAAAAAAACTAAACAAAAAAGTAAAGAACAGTGACACATATCAAGGCACAGCTGAGTTCTATGTGATTTGTGTTTTCTAGACGTTACGGTCCCTGTGGGTTGTAGCTCACCTGTTGTAATTCAATGATCACTGTTCATTGTGAAGCCAAGCACAGCCTCCGTACATTTTACTATGGCCATATGTGACCTTGCCCCCTGAAGATGGGTCACCCAGCATTAAGACCATCTTTCCAATATGTCAACAAAAATAGATCATTTAAACAGAGTGGCCTACTTTTTGAGGTCAATTTGTCTACCAACATGAATTCGCCTATCTCAGAACAACATGCAGAGAGGCAAGGGTTTAAAATGAATGAAAATATGTTCAATCCATAATCAAATGAAAATGTTTCGGGATTGGTGCCAGAAAGTATTCCTGAATTAGCCTTTCTTCAGCATCTAAATTTAGCCATCTGGCATTCTATTTTAAGAATTATTCAAGTTTTTGAAATGAAGGATTTGCCTTTTAATGAGGAAACCATAATTTTATTGTAAATATGGAACACATTGTCCGTGACTCTGAATGTACTAACTTCCATAAGATGAAAGAGGTGACATCATCAGCCACCTGTTGTACAACCAGCAGTGAGGAGAGGAGAGAAACAAGAGTATCGTCCTAGAATATTGGTAATTGTTACAATGAAAATTATTGGTTTAAAAAAAAGGGTCCAGTCTTCTTATTAAGGGCTGAAGAATTATAAAATACAAGTAGTGTACCAAGGAAGTCTCTTAAACTATTGATTACTGTGGGAAGAGATCTGAAATTTTGGTAAAGCATCTAGTGTTCTTGCATTTTATTTCCAAAAAGATTATTAAGTTACTTGAAACAGCATTTGCTATTAATTGAATAATCTGATGGTATTACAAATAGTTAATATTAATACTATTTAAAAAGTTAGGGTATTTTAAATGCAGTTCAACACCACCAAAGACAGTTGTAACTAAAATTTCTGCAGGAATATTATTGTACGGCAGAGAGTCCTCATTTATTTAACAGATATTATTATCTGACTATTATATGTCGGGTATTATTCTAGTTGTTCAGGCTACAATTATGAATAAGAGGAACATAATATTTGTTTTCCTGAAGCTTATAGTCTAGTGAAAATTATAAAGAAATAAAGGAGCAGTTAATACAATATGGTGATGAGGTTCTGGCATAGCATGCTTGGTAGATGAGTCCATAAAAATACGTATTTCAGATTAAATTATTTTTAAACAAACTGCTATGAACTGTTCTAATTCTCCATGTGGATTCATGTTTTATTAATTCTAATAGTCTACCCTTTGCCAAGCACCTTATTAAGTCCTTTGCATTGATTCACCCATTTAACTCATGCCAATGGTTGTTTGAAGAAATAGATGGTATCAGTCGTATTTTGGGAGACTGAAGCTGAGTGGGGTAAAATAGCTTCCCCCGGTCACATTTTGTCAGCTATCTGACAGAACAAGTGATCTTCACCTTATGTTACATCTCTGAGTCAGTTCCAGCATGTGGTGGAATACGTGTAGTCTACTGACTGGTCAAAATTCTTGATTACAAAGACGTTTCATTGTAAAGACTTTACATAAAAATAATTTGCTTTATTTTTAAAATAAGATTTAAGACAAATGTATTAGGTATCTATTGCTACCTAACATATTGTCCCCAAACTTAGTGGCTTTAGACCACAAACTTCTATTATCTCGTGTAGTTTCTGAAGGCAGGAATCTGCCAGCAGCTTAGCTGGGTGACTCTCCATCAGGGTTTCTCAAGCAGTTGCAGCTAAGATGTCAGCCAGGGCTGAAGTCTCATCTGAAGGCATGGCTGGGCTGGAGCATCCAGGTCGAAGCTCCCTCAGATGGCTTTTGGCCAGAGGCTTCAGCTCTTCACTACATGGATATTTCAAATTGCTGCTCAGGTCATAGTGGTCAGCTTTCCCCAAAGCATATGATCAGAGAGTGTATGATAAAACAGAAGCTACAGTGACTTTTATAACCAAATCTGGAAGTGATTGGGTTGGTCAGGGTCCAACCAGGAAAGAGGAAACACAGCAACTCGAATAGGGAAAGTTTAATATAAAGAATCCATTAACCGCAATGCAGAACTAGGATAATGAAGGATTAGCCAAGGGGGGAAAATAACTCTAAAGAATGTAGTAATAGACAAAATAAGAAACAACCATTACCTCTAGGACCAAGGAAACACTCAAGGGGAGACCCTTCCTCAGGACTATGATAGACTCCGTGCTGCAGAAGGTGTGACCACCACACACTGAATGTCAGAGAAGTCTGCATGGTCTTGCTCTTGTGGAACTTGCTAGAAATCTGCTTTCCAGAGCATGGTGGAAATCTACCCCCAACGTTTCTGGGTAAAGCTCTTTCTGGGTATGTCTCGCTAGAGATACTCTGAAGTCACCTGCTCTTGAGGAGCTTGGTGCCAGAGAAGCTGGCCTTATTGGAGGAGATGGGAGCTAGAGAACCACGGCTTCAGAAGCCTGCCACGTGCGCCCAGCAGAACCACGGACAGAAAGCCCTTTTCTTCCTGTAAAGTCTCCACAGTGCCCTCTATTGACAAAGCTTAACATAGTGCCAGGTGGCAAAGGAAGACTATTTAAAGAGCAGAAAACATTCTCATCAACCAGGCAAAGAAGGTGACTTCGGAGTTGAGAAGCAATAAATCAAGAGCACAGTAATACACCATCACTGCTGCCCTAATCTGCTGGCCACACAGATGATTTCTGGCGCACTCTGAAAGGGGCCTGCACAAGGGTGTGAATGCCAGGAGGCAGAGATCACTGGAGACCGTAAACTGCCACAGTCTACCCTCCACTACTCAGTAATTCCCCTCTCTCCCACATGCAAAATACATGCGTATTAATTTCTTCTCATTGCTACAGTAAGTTACCACAGACTCAGTGGTCCAAGACAACACAAATTTATCTTACAGTTCTGTAGGTCCCAAGTCTAAGACCAAGGTGTCAGCAGGAAAAATATGTCTCTTTTTGAAGACTGTAGGGGAGAACCCCTTTCCTTGTTTATTTAAGTTGTTGGCAAATTCAGTTTCTTGAAGTGACAGGACTGTTCCCTACTCCTAGTTCACTGTCAGGTAACCTATCCCCAGAATCTATGGTTGCCCAAATTCTTTGGCTCATGTTCCTCTTCTTCTGTCTTCAAAGTCAGCAACAGCGCATTCAGTTCCTCCCACACTTTGATTTCCTTCTGCAACTGTTTGTATTCAAGGAGACAGAGATCACTGGAGGACATCTTGGATGCTAAGTCTTGGAAAAAGTATTTTTCTGGTTATTATTCTTTAAGGAACTGTGAATGTTCCTCTAAGGAAACAGCAGTCACAAAATTACAGTTGAAATGAGCTTGCCTCCTAGTTTGAAAAAGAAATAGCTTGGTTGCGTGATTTATAATGGGATTTTCATAACTACCCAATAAACGTAATGATACACCTAGCACGGGAAAGACATGTTTTGATGTTAGGAGTTATAAACACATTATGAAACAGAACTTTTATGAAAAGTATTAATGAGTTTTAGAAATTAGTTTAATCTGACTAATTTAGGCAAACATATTGAATAACTTCTAATTTATTGGCCTGTGAGTTTTACAGGTTTGCTTCTTCACATACTTCTTAGCTTTAATTTATTGCAAAAACACTTTCCTGCCAGAAACTACTTTATTTGTATTCCCCTATCATTCACAAATTACTCCCAATTCAAGCAGCAAAAAGTCGGTAGTTGTACACTATTTTTCATTTCCATATTCCTTTTCATACGATTCCATCCAGCAGATAGTGACCATCTTATTTCCTGAGCTTTAAAAAGCAGAGCACATCAGCTTCATTTGAATAACGGATTCTATATGATCAAGAATAATGGAATGATGGATGTGTATGGGAAATTAACATAAAGGAAAAGACAGTCATGGAGAGATAGTAAAAAAAAGAAAAACCGGTATCATTTTTAGTTATTGAAACTACCATGTTGCCACTATATTTACAATATCTTCCAAAATATTGGTTAACCTAGAGCACCAGTTATTACTATTTTATTTTTCAAGGGTCAGTCTCCTTTGAGAATGTCCTAAAAGTGATGACTGCTTTTACCCCCAAAATGCACACATATGTAATTCATGTAATCTGTGGATCTCCTGAAGCCATAAGTAGAATATATTGTACTTCCATATGCCATGGACTTCAGGTTTAAAATTATTGAGTGCGAGGAGGGTCACTAAGGGTAACACTTATTTCCTGGTGATATTATGGTTGAGAGATATTCTTTTTCTTTTACTTTTCTTTTCTTTTTTCTTTTTTTTTTAAAGTAGGCTCCTTGCCCAGCATGGAGCCCAACACAGGGCTCAAACTCATGACCCTGAGATCAAGACCACAGCTAAGATCAAGTGTCGGATGCTTAACCAACTGAGCCACCCAGACACCCCAAGAGAGATTATTTTTCAAGGTCAAAATGTGCTAGAACACAACACGATCCTTCACAATAAAAGTTAGCCTCTGCATGAATATTAAACTGAGCATATTATGGGATACAAAATATTTTATGTTTTGTTGGCCAGAGAGCCCAGGTTTCTTATTTTAGGGGCATACTTTCTGTGTGGCATTGAGAATATTTCTCCTACACCACCATACACATATATTTACTAATTATCCAGTTTATTCTACTCATGTAGCAATGAGGCTGGGCAGATTAAGCTAACCTTCTCTTACAGGTTTTATGTACTCATGGAGTCAGAAATTTCCAGAATGTCAGTTCACATTCCTCTAGATACAGCTTATCTAATGGGCAGCATGGAAAACCAAAAAAGCATGGAATAAAATGAAAAAAGGTTACTGATCCAGTTATGATGGCATTCGCTTTTTGAGAGAAAATTCACCCCGGAAAGAAAGTGTGTCATCAAGCAAGACAAGCCGGGGCAGAGTTTTGCACATTCCAGTGAAAGTTTTCAGGCAGTTCTGTCCACGAATGTACCCTTAAAGGATGTGACCCAGGTGAGCCTTACCTGCTGAAGGCAACTAATCCACAATGAGCAAATTATCCCCCCCGAGGGGCATGCTCTCATGTCAGCCACATGCTTCAGAAAGAAAACAATCATGTGTTCCTAGAAGAGGAGGAAACCAGGGGCTAGCGGAGGCTTGCCTGGAAATGGAATTGAAATATAAGCTGAGAAGTTTTAGTTGATTTAGAACGGGAGGGTATTCCAATTAGGTTACTAAACGCTTCTGACATGCAACAGACTCTAATAAGGGAACAAGAGTGGCCTCGTACAGAAAGGAATGTAACCAATCTTGGCACTTTAATGTGCCCTAAGGAGGTGAGTAGTGAAGAACTTCTAAAATCGGGGCTGATTTGGCTCCAATACGCTGTGGAATAGCTTAAAAATAACGAATAAAGCATACCGGCCATCAAAATAGAAAATAGTTCTTCTTCATTTCCCCAACCACCTTTTTCCTTCGACACACTTGTGCATACAAACACTGCCCCCCTCTCTGATACACAAACTTCCATACATTTATGGGGGCAGCACAGAACTGATAGTCTGGGGAGGATTCCTATCAATGGGACAAAAAGAATGGACCTCCCGTTACTGGATCCAAAAGAGAATCCAACGCTTGCACATAATATGTTTATTTATGGGTAACAAGAATCGAAAGGAACCACCTTATAATGCCATTGCACATGGACGCGGCTACGTCAGCAAGCGAAAGCGAAGAAGGCATGTCTGTACCTTGGAAATTAAAAATGCTGTTTTGTAGTGGCAGTGACAGATTACGTGAAGGAAATTGTCCAAAGAATAAAAATGCCATTCATTATTAGACACAGTCCTTGGCATTTTTGGTTTATTTATTTTTTAGTAAAGCCAAAGATATAATTTAAAATCAGTACGGGCCTAAGTCAAATGGCTGACAGATAAGGGATCATGACATAGGCTTTAACATTCCAGCTCTGTTTTGACACTGTCGAGTATAAACCACAAATGGCTCAACAGGTAATGCTCATAATAGCTGACCTTTATATCAACTTTTTCCTTTCCGTTTACTTGGTATAAATATATACTTTTCTAAATGATGACTTGTCTCTTACAGAGCAAATTATGGCAGTCAGAGAGAAAAACAGGACAATGAAGTTAATTTGTTAGTATGGGATTCTAGAACAGTTGCTTTGGATAAATTAAATCTTCATTTTAACTTTATCATCAAAAGTGCTGGCTGTTTCATGATTAAAGAAAAAAAAGACCAAATCAGATAGATATAAGCATAGATTTAGATACAGATATATGCATATAGATATGTGCACAGCGCTGTTAAACATGCAATGATTGCTCAGATTAAATTTAATTATAAGAGTCAGGGGCTCTTTACAACTTAAACATAAGGAAAAACATACTTTTACTGTGCTTCCGCATTTGACCTTGTGATTTTATCTTCTATGATGACTTGGTAACTTTAAAATACCCACACAACAAATTTTAAGTCTTTGCTATTCTTCTTTACTGAACCTTAGAATTACCCAGTTTATCAGCTAAAATCTCCTCTGAAGTATTGTGGGTTTCCTATGTATCAGATTATAGTCAAATACACTAGAGAAAAGCCAGAGTCACAAATCTCTTCAAGACAGGCCCTTCTCTACTTTGGTCAGTGAGTGGGAGGGGGTGAGATAAGACTCTTAACATTCTTGGATGCCCTTTTGTCCGGATAAGGGAATCTTTGAGGGGCTGACTTCTGTCAGTCTGAGGTCTTTATCAAAGAACTTCAGCTGCGTCCTTGGATTCGTCTTGGTCAAGCTGCACTGGCAGCCTTGTATTTGTTTGTTTCCTTAAAGCCACTTTTTACTGTGAAGACTTTTTGCTAACTGGAGAGGCCTTCCCATTTCCATCAAATTTTGATTAGAAAATGAAACAATTTCTCTTTGAGCTTATTTCTCTCTTGAGGTACCTTACACATAGTTAAAGGAAGACAACTGGCACCGTCAACATTTGTTCCTCGAATCTTCTCAGCCAAATCTACACGTTTTGGGGTGCTTGTTCCATCTTGTGAGTTCCTATGGGTAGCAGTTTCACTAATTTTTCTGCCCCTACTTAACTGGCTTCTATTTTTCCCACCCTCCAAAGCAGTTTCCTTACCACGTTTCCAGGCTCCACTGAACAGTCTCATTGCTGGTTTTCCAGGCTCTTTCTGCTCCCCGCTCCTAAAGATAAATACCATGTTTCGGGTTTTGTCACAGGAGCACATGGCCTGTACGTATCAGTTTCTGCATCGGTTGTTCATTATTGAATACCAACACTGCAGGACGACTGGCTTACAATGATGACTATTTAACTCACTCATGATTCTGTGAGGTAAGCTTTTGAAAAAGACCCAGCCTGGATGGCCTGACTGTCTCGCAATGCTCGAGGCATCAGTTAGGATGCTGTGTTATCTGCAGTCTGGCTGAGAGGGTTGGCTCTCTTTCTTCCCTTTGTCATCTGGAAGAGTCTTACTCATAGGGTGCTGGCTGTTGGTAGGGTTGCCTTGGTTCTTCAGTGTCTTCTTTCCTCCTGTGGTCTTTCATCACTGAGTAGTTGAATGTGAGATTCTTTACGTGATGGCTGGTTTCCAAGAAAACAAAAATGAAAGCCGCTTGTAAAGATGAGGCTAAAAAAGTCGTCATACAGAATCCTTTCTCCTGCACTCTGATGATGGGAGCAAGCATAGGGTTGGCCCAGATTCAAAAGAAGGGATACAGGCTAGGGTCTTGGTGGGAAGAAGAGGCATACAGGCAGTAGAGGCAGGGATTGCTGGTGGCTTCCATGGGCAATCTGCTGCATGTTGCTCTTTAAGTTAAACCTGAGAACAGACCATTGTTATCACTACTCATTATACATACATGTCACATGTGTGTATATGTGTCTGTCTATGCTCAAGTTTAATAGCACATGTGTCTATCATCCCCACACCTCCACACATAGTGCATGGTAAAATGTGAATAGTGTGTACGTTATAGTCCTGGATATCACTCCACACATGTGGCTAGTGGAAGAAATAGAATTTTAAAGTTTTATTTAATTTTTCTAAATTTAAATTTACATTTAAGGGGCACCTGGGTGGCTCAGTCAGTTAAACCTCCGCCTTCAGCTCAGATCATGGTCTCAGGGTCCTGGGATTGAGTCCCATATCAGGTTCCCTGCTCAGTGGGGAGTCTCTTCTCCCTCTCTCTCTAACCCGCCCCCTGCTCATGCTCTCACGCTCTCTCTCTTTTTCTCTCTCAAATGAGTAATTAAAAAAAATCTTAAAAATCAATCAATCAATCAATCAATTTACATTTAAAACTTGCTGAATTTAGGTACTGGGACTTTTGAAAGTATATGGAATAACATGGATGATTCAACTGTTGCAATTGTAAATTTCATGACATCTGAACTCAGATCAAAAGTTTCCAATGAAAATTCAGCTTCCAAATTGAGTTGTGTTCTAAGTGACTGCTAGAAATTTGAAATGACCTCTGTGGCCTGCATTGTATTTCTGTATTTCTAAATGATCAAAAGGTGAGCATTTATGGTGGGGAGTGGTAGGATATTTAAATTCGGCGATGACTGTACAGTTAGAATAGAGGACAGCTCTTTAAGAAGGATAATGCATGGGAATGTTAAAGATTTTGTAAAGCTGAAACAAAAGTTTACATTTAGGAGAGGACTTGTTGGAGATAAAAATTGTTTTGGAAACTATTTTATTGTAATGGAGTGTCTGGAAGCCATAAAAAAAGCTCGTACTTGACTATAAAATTTTTTTGTTTTTTTCTCTTCTGTTTTACCAGCTGTTACAGGAAATATTTCCATTTAGAAGACATTGCTTCAGTTAATTATTTTATATAAATGTGGGGGCAGAATGTTGATAGGATTTTCCAATATTTAGGTGTCCAAGGAAAACTTCAAAGTTTATCCCAAAAATAAAATATTAAAAGAAAGCTTTTGGTATAAAACTAGTCCTTTAAACCAAAGAAAACTTCACTTTAGCATCTGTTTTTGAGATTTTTCTAAGTAATTTTGGCCTTTATGGTTAATTACATTTTCCTTATCTTTGGCCTCTATATTATTTTAAAAATATATTACAATAACTCCAAATACCAAACCCCTAGGATGAAAATAAATTATTCTAAGACAGTGCCCCCACATAACATGAATGATCCATCACTTTTTGGTAACCGATACAGAAAAGCATTACTAAACATTTGTTATAATGTAGTTTTTTAAAAATGAATCTATTGTTTCATAGAATTCTCATTGGCCCCCAGGATTGGATCAGAGATTAGTAGAATTATTACCCTCAAGCCTGAGAATAGCGTCACAGGTAGAAAAAGATCATACATAGCCTCAATACATTTCCCATAGACCCCAGGTGGCAGAGAGTTTCAATTTTTTTTCAAGCTTTTATTTATTTATTTTAGATAGATAGTGGGGGAGGAGCAGAGAGAGAGGGACAAGCAGACTCCGTGCTGAGTGCAGAGCCCTACATGGGGCTTGATCCCACAATCCTGAGATCCTGAGATCATGACCTGAGCAAAAATCAAATGTCAGACAAACAACTGAGCCACCCAGGTGCTCTGGCAGAGAGTTTAAATTAAGTGGCCTAGGGCCCCACGGAGTCTCAGAGTCAGCAGCAAGTGGAGAGAATTCTCGACTCCAAGGCAATGCAGACGCCTGCTTGAATACATAAATATTCCAACCCTTCTTGTTAGAGTGTTGGTGGTTTTTTTGTAGTCCAGTCTAACTCTTTCTGTCCTGGAGAGTTGTGTCTTTTAATCACTATCTCCTGGGATCATTTTGAGAAGCACCGGTCTAAGGTAATCATGATAACTTCATTCTCCCCGACCGTGATGGGTGTAGGATGCACACAGGACACGATTCTGTGAGCTGAGACATTTTCCTCATTGTGTAATCTAGCTGAGCCAGGTTTTCTGTTAACTGCAGCCAAAAGCATGATAATTGTTACACATGACCAAGGGAGGATCTCTTAGGCTGTTCAGTCTTCAGTATAATTTTAGGGCAGTCATTGCCTCTCTCAAGAGCATTCATATTTTAGATCCTCTACTGAAGACTGAAATGCATGTGTTCGCATTTGAATTTGAAGCATCAGGATAGAAATGGGAGGCTTACACTACTGTGATTATATGTGTACTTGTCTGTGGGAGTGTGGGAGTCACCTACCGTGGCTTGTAGGTGGCCATTTGGGCAATGACAGAGCCTTACCTTAGACTAAGCGTTTTCAAGGATGAATCCTACATTTAGGGCTCAATCAGAAGCTTATATTCCCAATGCACAAAACTTCTTATAATGTTTCATATTGAAAATGAAAAATATCTAGTTGTTTGAAAAATCATTTCCCCTGTTATTTTGGCAGAAAGAGAACAGAATAGAAAGCACGATGAAGTTTAATACTTTTCTGGGAAGAAAGCATTTTGAGAACTATCTTTGTATCTCATGGGAATCAAACTGGGTGCCCCATAATACTGATCCTAGGCAGACTGAGAGGGACCACCCACTGATGGAAGAGAAACATGACCCCCCACGGGAGTAAAGATGGATGAGCAAGACAAGACTGGTGGCAAATGGTGTGTTTCCCTCAGCCTCAGGCATGGGAGGGAGAACACTTAGAAGTGCTTGACTCCCCTGAGGTCTGTGACAGAACAACGTAATTTATAAAATAATTAGGCATACGTTTTGGCTGGTATTAGGGGGTATATAAGTCTGTTGACTGTCAAAAAAGGAACTTTTTTTCATTAGTTAACTAAAGATAATCTGATTCTCTAGGCAGTGCATGGGCATACGTACACCCAGAGGGCGTGCCAGTGTTTCCTACTCTGGGTGTGGAGCACAGGTGGGTCCTCAGTCCAAGCAGTCTGAAC
Organism: Ursus maritimus; assembly: GCF_017311325.1. Taxonomy (NCBI): domain Eukaryota; kingdom Metazoa; phylum Chordata; class Mammalia; order Carnivora; family Ursidae; genus Ursus; species Ursus maritimus. The sequence goes on along the minus strand of NW_024425675.1, from coordinate 25,335,544 downwards.
AAAAAAGTCCCTACAAAAGGGACGGGTTGACCTGCAGTTGCTCACAGAACATGACACTCAATGGTCAATTGGGGGCTTCCTTTGTGAGCACATCATCCCTTTCCCTAACTTCAGTCCAACCCTTGGGTACTCTAAAGACTTGATCCAAATTGTCCGGGAGAGATTTAGAGCTCTGTAACCACCCTTAAAGGATGGGATAGCCTTGAGAGCACTTGCAGATGACCTCAAATATTTTCATTTCATTTTCTCCCCTTAATACTTTTATCAACTGCTTTGCAGCAGTATTGAAAGTCTGTTCTACCCTTTGCTCCAAGACCATGGTTATGGCCCCTGGGAAGTTCAGGGCAGCACGCCAGGGGGTTGCAAAGCTTTAGGGATAGACAGGCTAGAGTCCCTGGAGCTTTCAATTTTCTCCAAACTTTGTCTAAAAATATCTTTAAGATGAACACAGATATTTTATGGAACAACATATACATTGTATATGAACTTTTAGGATAAAATGTGATACTTCTAAGATATAGCTTGACTTCAGGTGGCTGAAGTGCTTTCATCTCTGTGAATAAGGGCTCATTCTTCTCTGCTATTAAAAGTAAGAAGCATTGGAAATACTGGTTTGGAAAGCTGCATTCCATAAGCTAAGCCTAGCCATAGGTGGGCCTGTCTGGGTTTGTTCCTATAAAGCACTTATGTACCCAGGACTCTTAGAAGTTAAAGCTATTTGCCCTTATTAAACTTTCTGATACTTACATTTTCTTGACTCTTTCATTTGTGCTCTGTTATCTTTTTATAAAATAGTCTTTGGGAGGACCTGGGAGGCTTAGTCAGTTAAACCTCTGACTTTGGCTCAGGTCATGATCTTGGGGTCCTGGGATGGAGCCCTGCGCTGGGCTCTGCACTCAGGGGAGAGTCTGCTTCTCCCTCTGCCCCTCCCCCCACTCATGCTCTCTCTCTCCCCCAAATAAATAAATAAAATCCTAAAAATAAATATTCTTTGGATTTGTCTATATTACGTTCTGTCATTGTCACTCTTCCTAGACCTGTAACCAGTCTGATCTGTGTCCTTGTGTTCACCACATCACCACCACCTCCGAAATCATCCACAACCTAAGTTGTGACCCTGAAGCAATCTTTTTTCTTTTCTCAGCACTGTGCTGTGTGCTTGACCTTCTGTATCTCATTTAATACTGATAACCAGCTTCTGAAGCAGGTCCTAGGACACATTTTAGGGAACAGAGCTTTGGTAAACAAATATGCTGAACCCAAGTGTTTCCAAAGTGGATGCTGTGCCTGCTGATCTCGAATGGTTGGAGGGGAGCTGCGAGGAAGGGTGGAAAAGAGAACTGGTTAGTTTATTTACTGTGATGAAGAAAAAGAAACACGTCAAGTTGATTGACATTCTATAAATTCAACAAACTAATTGAATTTATCACTTTTAACAAGATGTCTGACATGCGAAGAAACTTGACAAGGTGAAGTTGACTGATTTTCGCCATGATGGTAAATCTAAAAGATGCTTGTATACAAAGTGCAAATGTCAAGGGAAAGTTACTACTGGGCTCTTTTGTTCAGTAAAAATTCCATACCGTATGACTTCATGGTGATTTCAGAATAAGTTATCTTGTGCTAAGTCAGCCAAATACAGTATTAGAGAAATCTGAGTCATGTGAACATCCAAACATTTGAACAACATAACAAGTTTCAGCTTCCACTGCTCAGGAATAATAGTAACACAAGGCACATTTGGACATTTTCTAAGCAATTTAGGAAGAAAAACAATTGTTTATAACAGATATTTTTCAATATTCTAGATATTTTGTATTAATTTCTAGATCTGAATGTCTAGATTCTATAGTGATATGGACTAATGGAATTGGCCCCAATGTCGTCAAATCAAAAATTAATAAAGTATTTCTTAAGATACTCATGGGTGCTATGCACTCTAAGGGGTAGAAGTGGTACAAGTCATCATCCTTCCTTCCCCAGATTATGTAAATTAGTTCAGGGTACGTGTGTGTGTGTCCCCGAAAGGGTATAACTCTAAATTCGGGAAGTGCGAATCGCATTCCCAAGCCTCAGTTGGTTGGTGGAAGGAACAGTAATTTGTATCTATGGGATGCTGACAGGTAGACTGTTCCTACTCAGAGGCTTAGCTACATAATCGTGTGTTAAATTGTATAATGGGTTCACTAGATTCATTGAAAAGAATCCAATATCATCATAAGTTCCATGTGATTTCACATAATAATAATGTTGATGGTGATAAGAGTGAAGGAGCTGTGTTTTTGTTTTAGTTTTTGTTTTGAGGCTTGCAAAACACACCAGGGATATTTCTAAGTATTGTGCACGCACTGGGTCATTTACTCCTCCCCCAAATCCTCTTTGACTCACAAGACAGAGAGAGTTTTAGGAACTTGTCACAGAGATAATAACTCAAGTCCATTCTCTAGTTCATCTCTATTCAGATTGGATTATTTTCATGGTTTCATGAAAAGTCCTCAAACCTGCAAAAAAAATTTTTTTTAAATTAAAAAAATCAACTCTATATCCAGGCATTTTTCATGGTTAGATAAGGAAAACTTTTAATAAATTCCTTTTGGTAGGCCCAGCCTGGGAAGTATTCTATTATATGGTGAAAAAATTTGAAATTGATTGAAAGTACATATGATTCATAGACAATTTTAAATATGCTGTGTGAAATATCCCAGATTAATTGTAGTGTCTTTTAGGAATAATGATGATAACAATAACAAAATTATGGAGATCCCCCCCCTCATGCTTTTCTTCCAACTTTGCTAAAGTTCCTGTAATTTCTGCTCTATGGAAATACAAATAAATCCACCACTGATTTCCACTGGGGCTTCTCTCTGTTCACTTCCCCCATCCCAGAGCAAGAGACTAATTTTGACTCTGGCTCCTTTATCTGACCCCGGTGATAAAGTAAACAGTGGAAAAAGTTTTTAAATATAATGAAATCCTGTTCCAATGCAAGAGAGCCCATGTGCTTTAAGAAGAAAAGCCGGCTCTTTAACTCTAAAGTTTGGATTGCAAAGGAACAATTTTACAGTAGTATCATATTGAATAACAGGCAATAAGCCTAATTGAATTACAGTCATTATGGGTTGAAAGAGGAACAGTGAGTAACTTGTTTTACCAAATGCTATGCAATTTACTCTGTGTCTATTTAGACTTGATGTATAGACCCAGGTCAATTACTATGATTCTTTAGTGGTTCACGGCGTCCTCCCTGAGGAAAGGGTTTGCTCTGCAAATGGGCCTGTTCTGGTGGAGCAGCTACTGAACCGGTCTCTGGTAACATATGTTACTACTAAATAGTTATCTTCACCAATAGCCAACCAAATGACGTGTGAAACAGGTATATGTTCACTGTGAACATTTCTCTTGATCAGGGGTTTTGCAGAAGAGTAGAAACATATTTCACGGCATGCTCCTTTATTTTGATAGGGACGCATGAAGTGAAATGGGAAGAATAAACGAGACCCCTGGGTATGTGAGCACCTTTCATTCCAAAATTAAAAAAAATAATAATAGTCATTTATGAAATCTAGCTAAGTAGAAGGCTCCAAAAGAGGATGAAGTCAGAGAATTTTACAGACTGCGATGCAAACGTACCAAAGAAAAACACTGAAAAAGAACAGCTCCACAGCATCTTTAAACAACAGACAGTTTAGACATTCTGTTAAAGAAGAATAATTGGTGATGGAAATAGCCAAACAGCTGATCGACATACAAAACTCTAACTAGTTTTTTTTTTTATTTTTTACAGTAAATCAGATATCGCTTTGATTGGTTTTTATTTATTTCCTTATTTCCTTATTTGCATTTTTCTCGATTGTGTCGGCATCAGTCAGTTTTTCTAAACTAGCATGGCTAGCCTTCAAGGGACTGTGCTGTCCGCTTACGTCTCATCTGTAAGTCAGTGGGGAGGACCGCACCAGGAGCACTCGCTCCCAAAGAAGCAGTGTGGTACGCACGCAGCTCTCCAGTGTGGCCCGCAGGAGTTTCGGATGTGATGTGATGTGCTGAACTAGAAATGGAAATTCAGCAATGCTGAGTTTCACCACAATCACTCATTTTGATCTGGCTTCAGCTGTGAATTCTTCTGATGCCGGGTTCTAGATTGTTTGGAGTCCTTGCTAGGCGTTTCTGCACCCACAGCTAGAATCACCGGAACCTTGGCTGAACGGAGCCGGAGATTAGATGCGGAGCAGTGCCTGGACACCTTGGAAGCCGGAGAAGCTGAAGAGGGGATGGTGACTGAATGCACAAGTCGTGGTTGGGCAAGGAGGCCACAGCTCAGCGCTGAGGCTGAGCCATCCCCGAGCCCGAGGAGAAGGGACAATGGGCATCCCCTCTATGCCTTTGTCAAAATCCCCGCTCATAACTGGAACCAAGTAGAAACAGTAACACAAACTCTACAGTAAAGCATCATGACTACGTAAAACGCCCTGTGCTGCCCATCTCTCTGCCATGTGTCACCTTTTATAATCCCACCGCTAGGAACGGTGTGGCCTCTGACTGTGTGCCCAGGGCCGACTGCGAATGATTGTTCCCTTCACACGGGAATGCAGGAGAACAAAGCAAACCACCATGTGTCTTCATTCTAAGATGTGATACTTTGTTCGTCGGGGATTGCTTGCATTCATTTTTATGTTTTAATATACTGCATTTAAATATTGCTAATCTTGATTACTGACAATTTGGGGCATCCTTTTAAATGGATTAGGACTGGCTCCCCTGGTCCTAATCCTGGCCTTGCCACCATTTATGTGGGGGGAGGGGTCCCAGGTCAGAGAGAGTCTACATTTGGAAATGTTCTGAGATCTTCAGTATCAATCACATTAAAAAAAATGAGGAGGAAGAAGAAGAGGTAAGGAAGGAGGAGGATGAGCGGGAAAGGAAGGGTCCGCTTTTCCAAGGGTCATATGACTTTAAAACTCACTGGAATCAAGTGGAGAGTTCAGTTAAACAATTCAGAGATGTAACCGAATCCCTCCAAGATGGTTGGCAGGGCAGGATCTAAATCAGTGCTTTGAGGTGTCTTTAATGTAATTCATTTCTAAACCGAAATTATGCCCTGAGGAAAGGTAGCACAAAGTAGAATTAGACATGACCAAAAGCCTTGGCTATGCCTTTTGACTGTGACCTGGAAATGTCAGTCCCCACAGCCTGAGCTGTTTAAAACTCACGGTGAGAAATCAGAACAAGTAGATATTTGCCACATCCAATCATGCCCGTGCAGATGGAGCCATAGGGACAAAAAAGAAATAACGTGGTTAAAAAAAAAAAAAAAGGCTAGGTTTCTCATAATCAGCAAAAGGTACTTACTAAGTTCCAATTTGCACAGTGCGAGATTTTAAGTGTTTTAGCAAATTAAGTGGTAGGCAGTCTCTCCTGGTGAAGGCTGTGACAGGCACCTGTCCGACCAGACATAACATCTTAGCAATTAGTTTAAAAGCAAACAACTGACCAAAAGCTTAATGCATGTGGAGTGAAAGAAGCAAAAATTGTATATACGACCTCAGTGAAGTGACTCCAAGTCTTGGATTTTTTGGGAAGAGTCCGATTTTCAAATTTTATGTTCCATTGTCTCCAGGCTTGCCTCAGTCAGACCAAGTGGGGATATCTATAGGCCCCAAATAATGTCATATTGGCAAGGGTAGCGTTACCTACGTGCCTATTTTGAGGCATCCTAGGAAGGGACACTTTGCTTCCCAAAATATCTTCCCACATTCTCCATCTGTGAAAGGTCCAAGTGGCTATACTTCCATATCAGGACTATTGGAAGGATTTTAATTTATGCCTCATGGTGATGGACAGTCACTGTTCACCAACTCTCCTTTTCTAGAGGCCACATGTTTCCAGACCAAGATCCGGAAACCAACTTAGTCTTGGAGAGAAATGAAGTGCCAAAGAAAGTGAGCATGGAAAAAAAAAAAAAAAAACACTTCAAACAACTCTGGTGTCATCAAAATCCCCTAAGCTGGAGCTGAGCGGAAAAGCTGAGCAGTCCTCCAAGAGGGCCTGTCCCCTAAAGGTCACTTCATATGTGGCCAAGTTGGACAATGGACAAGAAAGAAGCCCCAGAGGGGGCTGGGATGCAGCAAGGGCTAGAGCTGATGGCACTTTCCGGGCCCTCCTGGATCTTCCAGCAGCTCAGCAGATGTGCCATGGATCACGGCGGCTCTCTGTCCTCTGGTCTTCCTCCTTCCTAGTGGGAGTGTCCATTGGGGTTCTCCCGTCATCATTTCACTGTGGCTTTTAGGGTGTGAGTATGTGGGGGAAATGTGGGGGGAAAAACAGTTCCATTCATACGATAGGAGTCAAAAAGACTCCTATCTAATTTTGATGAAGATGCCACTGAGCACTTTGAGTCACGTGCAGCGATGGGCCAGGATGTGGGGTTATCTACCGTGGGGACATGGGTGTGTTTTCTGTGTAGGAAGAAGGGAGCCAAGGGTACCCAAAGAAGCCACGATCATTTTTGCTCAGCCAAAAAGCCACAAGCTGCCCACATTTCATAAATTCCCTGGTCATTCGTTGAGGCACCTGACTTGTGCTGGCCAATACACTGGGAGAGGAAGAAAGGACTCTGGGGCGAGAAAGAGCCCATGTGACTCCTTCACTTCTCTCTCTCCCTGCCCCTGACCTTGGATGCTCGGTGATGGTCCAGATCATGCGGCTACACGGCACACGCCTTTACACGAGTGAGAAACAACTCTGAAATTCTTTAGCAAGGACGCATTCTTTCATTTGGAGAGTAGAGATAGGTTTGGAAGACAAATACTCCTCTGAGAGGGAATGCAAGTTGTCCTATCAGAAACAAAGGCAGATTATTTCTTGATATCGGGTTTTGTTCCTGGAAGGGCAGTAGATATTTTTAAATGAGCAGAAAAAAGCGGAGGGAACACTAGAGAAGAAAAAAAAAAAAAAGGAACTAAATGTGTTGATGAGGAATTAGGACACATTTTGCCCATTTAACTTAGCTTGGGACTGGCCTAGAACGTGGGAGTGAAGGGGGAAAATGTCACATTTGGAGTTTTTATTGGAAAGGGGAACAGCTCTAGTATGTAACACAAGTGTCCTAAATCTAAATGGGTTATTTAAAAAAGGGGGATCTCAAATAGCTTTGTAAATTGGGCCCCGTAGTGAAGGTCACAATGTTTGCTCGACTCATTCTTTCATCCTGTATTCAACACACAGAGGAAGCCTCGAACACTTTACAGAAAAAACAAACAAAAGAAATAAACCTTACTCCAAAATTAAAATAATTCAGGTGTAGGTAGGAAGGTGAAAATTTACCTCACTCAGAGAACAGTGCTTCAGTTTCATAGGTCTGTAAAAACAGACTTGACAAATGTATAACTTTTGAATCACTTAGGATCCGTGCAGTTATTTTAGTATTATGTGTAATGAAAGTTTAGTTGTATAAAATTGAATATAGTATAATGTTAAGATATTTCACCAGGATTAAGCTAATCCTTCTCTAACACAAGGAAAAATAGTTGCCAATAAACTCTCTATTTTTAACAGCCACTTGAGAGAGACAAGATGAGACTTATAAAAATCCCTTTCAAGAAGTTTTCCAGTACAATAACAGTTTACACCCAACACATACATAAATACATTTCAAAAACTTCGCCTCTGCCAAGTTACAAAGTCTGACTTGTCAGACTTACATCATGTTTTCAAAGCACGTTTGAAATGAAGCTTGTCATACATCAGCCTTCAGTGAATCTAGAAAGGACTGTCCTTTTTTTAGAAACTGAATGGGCTGCATTCCCTTTGAATTTTTCAAAGAATTATTTTAGTATCGAAATTCTACACATGGAATGAGAAGCAGTGGATTTTGTTGCATTTTTTGGAATACACTATTTTTGCTCGTTTCCCATGTGCAATGGGCCTTCCCCTCGCCTTTATCATGTTCGTATCAGAACACAGAGATAAAACCACTAGAGAGAAAATGCTTTGACTCTGAGCCCTTCAATATGCACTTTCTATATTTTAGTGTCGAGCTGGGTCATGATTTGGCATAGCCACGGCCGGAGAATCTGATCTTGGATTTCAAGATTTGCTTGTGGGAAGGAAAATGTAAATGAATGGTGAGGGTAAAGAAGTAGAGATGAAGCAACTCTTTAAGAGCTGGCCTGCGAGCAAGGATTCATTTGAAAGATCTATCTATCCAAAAACAGGTTAAGTTGTATTCTCCGCATGTTTGTTTTGCTGACATATTATGAAATTTAGAAAGGTGGGCTCTGGGATCAGAATGCCTGGGATCACATCCCAGCACGTTAATTTAGGATAGTACGATTTGGGGGTGTGTGTCCAAATCTCCCCGATCCCATTTCTTAATGTTATTTTTATAATCTCCTAAACATTTCCTTTACGGAACTTACCACTATTTGTCATTACATTCTAGCTGTGATTATTCAATTGCTGCTTATCCTTCGAATTACCATGAAAGCTAATGAATGTGAGTCCTGTCTGTTCAGCTTGCCATCATTCCATCGGACTCTTGCCCCATGTCAGCGTTTTGTTGGCACTCGGTAGAAGTTAGTTAAATAAATGAATGAGCGAATGGCTGAATGAGATTTTCTGATAGACCCATCTTGACAGTAGGGGCGTACCTCGTAACAGGGTGATCTTCCTAGTCAGCCTTGGGCTGACCAAGTGAGCTTTTTTAAATACAGTCTTTCCTGAAATTAAATCCTAACTTTCCTTTGCTGAAGAGCTTGTTCTGTTTGAATGGACGTTGCTGACGTTCGCTTGTGTGGTTCCTTCTCCTCTGGTTCAGGAGCTGGGTGCCACCTTTCTGTCTACACATTCCCCCCGCAGGTGAGTTAATGGATGCACTCCATTTCCCATCGAATCTTGCTGGCTTGGAATTCATTTTATCTTTTAAAATACTTTGAGTATTTTAATGGGATTCATTAGCTATTTTCCTTTTTTTTTTTTTTTTGTGAGAGAGAGAGAGAGAGAGCACGTGTGTGTGCATCGGGGAGGGGCAGACAGAGAGGGAGAGAGAGAATCTTCAAGCAGACTCCCCACTAAGCATGGAACCCAACATGGGGCTTGATTCCAGGACCCTGAGATCATGACCTGAGCAGAAACCAAGAGTCAGACCCTTAACCGATTAAACCACCACCCAGGTGCCCCTGATTCATTAACTTTTAATTTTCAAGTTTCTCAAATGCCGGTTCCCATTATGTAAGATGTAGAAATAGGTGTTTCAATGTATCTCTTGGGCAAACAATACTACTGTGTCTATATTAGACCACAGATCTACTTGTAGCAATAAATATATTACTTGAGTCTAATTGCATAAATAATGTAAGAGCTTTGTGAATGATGAGGAGGAATTAAAGGTAGATTTGTTTCACAAAAAGAGATACAATTGTATTTACTGGTCATATTTCTGATAAGATACGTGGCAAATTTCTAGATATCACCATCCTATACTAGATACTACGATAACTAACAGAAGGTTAAATTGAGACTGGTTGAAGTCTCTTAAACTAGCAACAAAAGGATGGCCTGACCAATATGTTTAACTGTTTTGTCCTCTGTCATCTGCTACCCAGTATCTACCTTCCAATTCTTTTTTCCTTTTTTTGGTGGTGGTTTTTTGAGGGGAGTGACACAGAGAATAGATGGAGGCATGTGGGGAGAGGTGGAGGTTGGGACTTTCCTGGGGTGGATGGAGTGTGGTGAGGCTGACCCTGACTGCCACACGCACACAAGTCAGCTGTCACACATGGAAGGTAGGCCTTAGGTGCTCAGGCCAGGGACTCCAGAGCCTGGCTTTCTGCCCGGCTCCTGCCGCAGGACCACAAGCAAACCACTGGACCTCCTCTGTGCAAAGGTCCATGGGATGACTTCAAAAGCCAGAACGAGCCTGCCATTTGCACCACTACTGTTGCCCCTGAGGGGGTGCACCGTTCCTGGAAGTACTACAATACCAGGTCCGTGCACAGAGTAGAAAGAACAGGGTCCTTTTCCATCTCCCTGCTCCAAAAAGCCATTTCATATATTGTCCTTGGATAGAGGCTGCATCAGATATTAAACTCATAAGAACTTCATCTTAGCCAAAAGGCTGGGAAGTGATTATCTTAATCCCAAACTCAAACATGTCAATCTTAGATTATGCACGCTATGAAGTACACAAGTATAAGCATGTTTCATTCTCTCAAGACCTCCTTGGACTGATAGATATTTCTGTATAGCCAACTTCTTCACCTTTACTGGTAAGCACATTAGGCAAATGAAATGATTAGAACTCCCTGCATTTTGGTTTATCTTCACAAGATATTTGCGACAGATGTGGCTTATGACTCCTTCACAATGCCTACATTAGCCAAATCGATCTCCACCCAAAGTTGTTAGGGATTGGGTTTTTAAGACAAATCAGTCTGAAATTGCAAAATGACTCTCTAGTGTTGAACATCTGTGAACTTTGTTTGGAAATTCTCTGTAGGAGATGAAGATGTTTCAATTTCAGTAAAAAAAAGAAGATATTGAGGGAGACTTCACTTTGATAGTTTCAAAGTGCTTCTTGAAAAATGATACTGTAAGTGTGATTTTGACTTTCTGACCCTCAAGCCTGGAGTTCTGCTCTTGTTTATGGTCAAGTAAGCTCCAACTGGATTAACCTTGTTGCCGATAACTATGAACTCTGGATAAGACATTAAAAAATCACTATGGGAGGGCACTGGAAGGAAGCCCGAAGCAGGCAGATCCAGGAGGCAAGCTGATCCTGGGAGAAGGGAACTGTGTGGTGTGAGTTTCCTTTTCCTACAGCTTTGAGACTGTTGGCAGTCCCCAGTCTGCATCGTGTTCAGCGGTTGCATCTCAGTGGAAAACCCACAGATATCCTGGCTTGAGGAATTGGTTGGGAGTCTGCAGCAACCGGAGCTGCTGGAAAATGAGAAGGTAAAGGGGAGAGTGAGATTTTCAGGTACAGCCTGATAGTCTGTTATCATAACTAACGGTTGACTCTCGTACAACTGGTCACAGTGAATATCCTTTGGGAAAATGTGCTACACCAAAATATTATAGAGATTATAAATCAGTATAATTCAATATCCACACTGATGATTGTCCAATAGCTACAATATACAGTATCTCATGTGCCAAGAGAAATGTAATCCTCTTGTCTCAAAATACAAAGGAACCATATACATTTAAGATTATAGCAACAGATTTCTGATTCTGTAACTACAATTGATCTTTTTCCATTTGGCAGAGAAACAGCACCCACGTTTAAGGGTATGGTCTTGCCAATTTATTGACTGGTAAACCAGTGTTGCATTAGACTTTAAGGAGATCTTTCTTTAAATAATCCACCATTTTTTTTCCCTTGCATTTCTAACATCAACACACTGATGATCCTGGCTGAGAAACTCTGAATTTCTTTTCTTTTTTTTTTCTTAAAGATTTTATTTATTTATTCGACAGAGATAGAGACAGCCAGCGAGAGAGGGAACACAAGCAGGGGGAGTGGGAGAGAAAGAAGCAGGCTCATAGTGGAGGAGCCTGATGTGGGGCTCGATCCCACAACGCCGGGATCACGCCCTGAGCCGAAGGCAGACGCTTAACTGCTGTGCCACCCAGGCGCCCCGAGAAACTCTGATTTTCTATCATGATTTTCCTCATGGGTCTTGAATTTTTCATCCACTGACTGACTTGTCCAAAGAATTCATCCGATGGCACCCATCTCTCTAATTGAACTGCTACTCTGGTTCCTAACTTAATTTAATTACAGTTCTTTCAAAGCTTCTCTGTTTCTCACATCAATTGGGCATTTATGCCTTTAGTTAATATACAAGTCACCCTCCTCCATTTGGTGGCATCCACATGGAGTGGAGTCCAGGTTGAGTACATAATAGATACTTAACAATTGTTGAATGAATGAATGAATGAACAGATGCATAATTAAATTTCCTAGGGAAAAAAAACACCTCATGTTAAAGAGGCTAGCAAGGGCATTCTTTTCACTGGTCAGAGTTTTCTCTGCTAGATGCAGGCATTAGACTTAGCTTTAAGACACTCTTAAAAAGCCCTGGGGGAATTCCTTGCCTCCTTTTCTTTGGAATACCCTATTTTCGGCTTCAGGGAAACAACAAAACAGTCCTCCTCCCACCTTGCTGAGGGGGAGACAACAGGCTGAAGGTGCACAGACTGGAGTTTAAATTTTAGGTCTGCGGCTTGTCACCCATGGAACCTTCTGCCGGCGCCTGACCCCTGCTGAGTCAGCCTCCTAAGTCTGTGAAGAGAATGGGTTACTCTGGGGGGGAACGAAATGAGACAAAAATGAAACATTTCTAGTCAAATAATACCAGGGGGGCAGTAATAATCATAATGTCTCGCTGAGTTTCCCTATGGGGTAGGCACTTTATGCACATTATTTCAGATCGTGCCCACAGCTGGTAAGTACTATTATCTTCAGGTTAATTTTACAGAAGAAAACAAGGACTTACAGCGGGGTTATTTGCCAGCCAGATTTCGGTAATGGGTCTGCGTCCATCCCCACATTCCCATGCCTCCTCCTCATAAGGTAGTCAGGCGGTGGGAGTACTTACCACCAACATCACCACTGCAGTGTGTACGTATCTTATTTATGAAACTGTTTTAAAAGGTGACTATAATCAACTTCATAACATTTGGGAGACTGGGGATCGGGAAGTGTTTGAAGTTGGCCATTTACCCCGTTTGTCAAGATCTCTCTGGGAAGACGTGGCCTTCATGAAGTCGGCAAAGACTGCCTGTTCACAACACACGAATCTGAGGATTGTTTTGTTTTTCCCCAGAGTACTGTTTTTTAAACTGCCTGCTACCGCCATAATCTCAGAATTTATGCCTGTGTGTGTCATAAAGATGTTTAGAATCTGCTTAAATCAATGAAGATAAATGTTCCTGGGAGTAACCATATTCCGAACATGGCTTGTTTTAAAGATCTCAGCAAAAACAGCTCCCTCCCCTTACCAAAAAAAGAAAAAAAAAAAAAAAAAAAAAGCAAACAACCTACCCAAACCCAGTGTTAACTCTAGGACATGGAAACCTTAGGGGTTGGGTCCATCACGGTAATATTTGAGATCCTGGCTCCAGGATGTCTCGTTTTCTCTGATAGACTGGATGCCCCAATAAAGGGCTGCCCTTCCACTTCACCTCTGTTTGGCAAATGCATATAAAAAAGGATATCCTGAAAAGTGACATTTTTTAGAGACGTTACTCTTCATTGGCTTCAAGGATTGCTTGATAGAAGACAAGCTCGTGCCCTTTAACTCCACCTTCAGGCTCCGAGGCTGGATCCATCAATTTTCTCCTTCCATAAAGATGTCTTAGCTGTCTCTTGAACTAATTTATGTTTCTGTTCTTATTTGGCAATTTACTTTCCTGGTTTAACAACCCAAACAAACAATAACAGCATTTCTGGAAATTCTTCACTGTCCTTATTTTATACTATCTCTTAAAGTTTGCATCACAGATTCTATATATTTTGTGTTTCTTTATCAAATGATCCAACGCCTTCTTAATTTTTGAACGTGATATGGTGGGAGCATTTCCTGTCATCATTAAAAGCTCAGTGAGATTGCGTTTTAGTGGTTTTGATGGGCTAGATGTGGAAATTGAAAATATTGAGATTAGGAAGGGAGACTTCTATAGCTTTGGATTTCTAAAAATACATACTTTGAGCTAAAAATCATTAAGGGGTCAAGATTGTGGTACTGTTTGCAAGTACAGAAAGAAATTCCAGACTGATTTCTAAGTGGTGGGTTTCTATTTTAATTATATTTGTGAGTACTTTCTCTTGACCCCTATTTATTAAATTTACAGTATGATTTATCTTCTTCTATGTAGGCTCAGTTAGGCCAGGGAGGTCAAATATATTATAAAAAAAAAATCCTGAATTTTGATCTTGCACTTTGCATCTGACATGGTTGAAAATATGAAAAAAATAAGCAGTGTTTTTATAATTCTAGTTTTTTACCTCTGCAGCACGATTTCATTATAGTATGGATAAGCCTTAAAAGGTTGTTAAGAAGAGAGTGAATATTGTTGAACTATTGCAAACAGTAAAACGAATATACCCTGAGCTTCCCCTCTAAAGTATTTTATTTTATTTGGCTACAGAAGAATTATTTCAGATGTTGTTAGATTTAAAAAATGTTTACCACCATATCTTAAGGCTAAAAACTATGATGTATCAGGCTGTCTTTGTGGGTAAAAGGGTGTTTCTTTTTAAAAAAAATTTTTTAAAAAGATTTTATTTATTTATTTGAGAGAAAGAGAGAGAATGCATGAGCAGAGGGGAGAGGCAGAAGGAGGAGAGAGAGGCAGAAGGAGAGGAAGAAGCAGGCTCCCCACTGAGCAGAGAGCCTGAAATGGGACTCCATCCCAGGACCTTGAGATCATGACCTGAGCTGAAGGCAGACAATTCCCTGCCTGAGCCACCCAGGGGCCCCACAGGGTGCTTCTTTATTTCTTCCCTCAGTTTGACTGAAGTTGAGAGGAAAGCCAGACTCCCAAGGCCTAAAGACATACAAAGCAATATAATGGGTCAGGTTTTCTAAAACAGTGGCTACCCAGTTTGGAATAACTAAGATTTGGAAACTTATCCCCTTATCCCCCATTTCTTGGGATCCACCATTTTCCCTACTTGTCCTACTGAGTAACTTGGGAGCTGTCCATCTTTGGCTGCAGTTGACTGGTCTAGTGATGGACCTCTGACGTTAGCTAGGCCAACTCGAATTTTTCCTTTGGGTTTTCCCAACTGGTACCAATGAAAAGAATCCATTCTTTGCTAGTAGTAGTAGCTTGATGGCGTATAGTTCACAGGTGGTTAGTGGATAAGTTTTATGGTGGCCCCACAACCCTAGTTCCAGTGTTCATGTGCTCATATAATTCCCTCCCTTGAGTGTGAGCAGAGTCTGGGACTTGCTGCTAACCCATAGAATATGGTGACAATGATGGTTGGCATTCTTGGGATTATATTAATAATGGAAGAGTCCATCTCGGACTGCCTAGAGCGCTAGAAGTTGGCTACTCACAATGGTGCTAGTTTAGATAGAAATATTAGAATCTTTCCCTAGTTTAAACTGACGTTTTGGTGTCAAGTATAGGCTAAATTTAAAACTAACCATGTAAAAAGCATTGGCTGTACCATTTCGACTTAATTTAAGATTATTTCATTTCATTAGTTTTGGTCAGTCAAGTGTATAAGACTCATTCATGACCAGCTCCTGGCCCCTTCTCTTTCCTTTTTTTCAGATCAATTTTCTAAAATATTTATTTGAATATACTTCATCTCCATTATCAAAGTTATTGTGTCCTTGCCATTCAGTCAATACAACTAATGCTCTGGTTAAAAAATTCCTAACGGTCTTTGCCAGTCTCCTCATATACCGTGGATAACAGAAATATTGTGAAATACAAAGTCATCATATCAGCATAAACTATGATTCTACAAAATCTAATCAAAATTCTAAAAAATTTTGATTCTACAAAATTACACAATAATAGTGTAGGCTTGTAGTTAATTTTATGGTTGTTATTCCTTTTATTCCTGGATGTAACAGCATTGCTCAGCTGGTCCTTTCTTCTCTCTCTTTGGCCCCAAATGCTAGAAGTTGGCTACTCACGGTGATAGTGGTTCAGTTGTCCTAATAGCAAAGTTATTCTAGAAAGACAAATCTTAATGAAACACAAAGAAACGAATTGACAGACTATCACCCTGAATTGTGCTATGTAGAGCACATCAGTGAGGTGGGCATAAAACTGGGAAGGGTGGGCTATGGAAGGGTTCCCAAGTGCATTCTCCATTTGGTTACACTTTCTGTTTTGAAGTTTGGTCTTAAAGACAATGAGAGAGACATAAATTGTTGAAGATCATCATTGTGTACTGATTTATGCATTCGTTTGAAGATTGTTTACTTAAACATTCAACACAGATAGATGAAGCACATGCTTAATAAATACTATTTGATGATAAACAAATGGGAATCTGGAAGAATTAAAATTCATGATAGACATAGGTGTTTCTATGTGGATCTTCTTCCTTTCTTCAGTCAAGAAAGACCTTCTCTCAGTGTGTTGTCAGCCAAGTCCTTATGCAACAGGTCAGTGAGATCAGTAGATGCTTTGATTCATAATAACGTATTTATTGTTCCTATCGGATCATTGCAGGCCATTTTTATTCCCATTTTATAGATGTAGCACTAAATATGACATCACAGAAAGAGTTACTCAGGACAGATCTCCAATCGTGTTCCCTGGGAGCCACATATGTCCCTTTTTCGTGGATGCTCTCACAACAGAAGTTTCCATGAGCAAAGAAGGTTGGCAAATGCCCTTCATGGAATTTAATAATAAACACTAGTGGATGGTAAGCGGCTCTGAGAAGCTATGTTATATAAAACCAGGCAAGGAAAGGGATAGAGAATGGAGAAAAGGTCAAAGAGAAAAACCTACTTGCCCATGAAATGGTCAAATTTAATTGTACCAAGGTGGACTTTTTCCCAGCACGTTTCCTGATACTCTTTGGCTCCTGCCGGCAAACTTGCCCTCCCCAACCCATCTCCAAACCTTTTCTCTGGACAGCAAGATAAGAAGCCAGGCCTGGGGTCATTCATTAACAAAACAAATGTCTAGGGGCTCAAGCTCTGTGCCAGTCACCAGGGTAGGAACCAGACGTTTGACGGGGAGCTCGAACAATGGCTCCTGCCCGCCCCCCTCCCCCGTGAGAAGAGATTAGCAGAGAAATAAACAAGCAGTTGCAATGAAATGTGATACAGATGACAATCAGAGAAAAGTCAGGGATGTTAATAGAGGACATCGGTGGAGAGTAACGTAAGATGACCTGGGAGGGGAGCATGGAAGGCTTCTTGGAGGAAGAATTAAGGTGAAGGACTTAAGCTAAAACCTGAGTGGAGTGGTAGGTTTCTGTTAAAAAGAGCGATTTCATCGCAGTGCAGAAGGCCTGGAGGGAGATACTTTTTGTGCCATTGGAGCTGTCCCTGCTGGAATTGTTGGCTAGGCCTGTGAGACTGGCAGAGGCCAAATGTTGAAGGGCCTTGAAGAATCTTTTTTTCTTCTTTTAATGAATCAAGTGATTGTTATTTTTAATGGTTCCCTTTTATCCTAACATTTTATAAAACTTTTATTTAGTCTCTTTTCACTTAAGCGAATGGATACGTTCCAGTGTTACCAAATATCAAAGCCAGAGATGCCCCAATTTTTATCTGACTTTTGCCGGACTTGAGAGTATTATATGATTGTTCATTTAACGGTAGTCTCTAAAGAAGAAAATATTGCAACACATGCTTGAGGGTTTTTTTTTTTTCAATTAAACTTTAAATGAATGCAGAAATCTGGGTGCTTACTCCCTTTAAATGGTTTAAATTTTAACAATACATTTTGCATTGTGCAATAAAGAACCAGCTATAAATGCAATGAATATTTGTTTATGATGTCTTGGTGGTAATTGGGTTTAGCAAGGCATGCAGAGAGCAGTTTTCTTCAAATGACTTATTGGAAATGTAAAAGGAAGACAAGTTTCCTTTCTACAAGCAAGCTTCATTTCTTCAATCCCAGCCATGGTATTATGAATAAATTGCAGCTCAGATTTAATACCGAGCATAAAAGACCCTTGTCCCAGATGCATGGACATAACTTATAATTACTATACTATGTAAAGTATGCTATTACTATTTGACTTACATTTGCTATAATTACTGGGTATTATTCTTCAAGTAGCTAGGAATAAATGATCATTAACAGATGATGTCCTGTGTAATTCTGATATATGATAACCAGCACAAATTTATTCTTCCCTCTGGAGGTAAAATGCTTAGCTTATAATAACAATTTAAGAATGGGGGGGGTGTTTAGAACCTGCTTCCTGAAGGTTCTCTGAAAATGTTTTGCTGCTTCTATAAAATTCTGCTAGTTTATTTATTTTCCTTTAACTTTTTTTTTTGAACAAGTGTGTGTTTCTCTAGTTAAGAATCATGATCCATCAGAACTACTCTGCCCCAGCTGTGGTTCAACTGTTTTTTATTGCTGTAGGACAACATTCAGACAGTCACAGGATGACACACAATTGTCTTTAAAGTTAGAGATTTCATCCATGACAACTAGGATGCTTTTTTTCCAGTGACTGAGTTTTCACCTTCAAATCCCAGAGGTCACACAAAGGTAATGTTTTCCTTAAAACATACCTATTAAAGTGACCTAAGCCTTAACATAAACAAAATCTTTTAAAATGCAGACATCCGAAAAATCCAGGATTTCAATGCTGGCTCCCATGTTTGAATACGAAAAGGAGAACAAGGCATAATGAATTTCCTTTTGAAGCAAGACTTCTAACCCTGGTTTTAATGAAGTAACCCTGCCCACCCCCATACATACTTAGCTTAGATTTTCTACTTTTAATGGAAAAAAAAAAATCACCTGTCAACTCTAAGTACCAACTCTTATCAATTATCATCTCTTTCCATATATGTCATGTATGTCAACTGTGTTGACTATTAGGTCATTAAAAAGGAAAAAAAAAATCCCGATCTTTCATGGCCTAAACTTTCCCCAACAGTATTATTTATCACAGAGGCAATGCAAATGCCTTCCATCTCTTGGACAATGTGACTTAGCTATAAAAGTTTGTGAATGCGTGTTAAGATATGATTAAAATAGATAAGGAAGGAGGACAGAAACTGATGTTTATTGAACGCCTACTATGTGTTGAGTGCGTTTATAGACATATCTTCACTATTAGTCACTTTGTTTTTACGAGGAGGCTTTAGAAAGCCTGCACCCTGAGTCTTATTTCTTATGTGACTTGTGGTTTCCTGAACTTTGCAAGGTTCTTGCAATCCACCTTGTAAATTCACTGAAGGGCTGTTTGTCTCTCCAGCTGGAAGTGCCCAGACACGATGGACACGGAACCGCAGAATCCCGCCGGCCTGATTCACTGCAGGCTACCTTAGAGGAGGAACCTGTGGTTCCAGTTTCTGGAGATGAGACCAACTGAACGAGAAATGGAATTAACTAGATCTTACCATTGAAAATAATTCTGCTGCATTTCTATAGTACGGGTTTTAATTCCACCAGCAGGAACCGTAACTCTGAAGACACTTGGGAGAGATCTCCGATGTGAGGAAATACCAATTAGTTATCCTGATGCCGCTAGAAAGAAGGGCAATGAATGATGTGGGGGAGATTGCCTTAAATCTTGTTCTTTTTTTCCTTCCTCTTTTTTGAAATTGAAGGGTAGTTAACATAGAGTGTTATGTTAGTTTCAGGTGGGCAAGATAATGATGCAACTATTCTATCCATTACTCAGTGCTCATTCCTGTTCTTTCATTTCAAAAAAAAATTTTTTTTTGGGTCATAAAAAAGTGCACATTTTTAGAAAACATAGACGTATAAATAAGAAAATATAAATTAAATGTAATGCTGCCCCCAGGAAATAAGTACACTCATTTTGCAACAGCTATAAATATGTATTTGAAACTGGAGTGCTATCAAATGTATTTTGGAAGCTGGGATCGTGATACCAGCAGAACCAACTGAAAAACCTCCTTCGCCTGAATCTCTTAGATTTTTATTCCCATTGTAATTAGAGAAGCCGAAAATTTGACCTGGCAAGCTGCTTAGTCCCAGAGGGAAAGATTTTGTTTGTATGTTTGTTGTGCATTACTGGGAACACTCCTGGTGCTCTTAAATGTACTTGAAAACACGATTTTTCATGGCTGCTTAGT
Source organism: Ursus maritimus (assembly GCF_017311325.1). Classification (NCBI taxonomy): domain Eukaryota; kingdom Metazoa; phylum Chordata; class Mammalia; order Carnivora; family Ursidae; genus Ursus; species Ursus maritimus. The sequence continues at coordinate 25,315,772 of NW_024425675.1, read as the reverse complement.
GTTTAGTCCGATGGACATAATACGGTTTATTTAAACATCCCCCTCTTGTTGGACATTTAGTTTGGAACCTGTTTTTTGTTATTGTAAGTAATGCTTCAGTGAACACTCTTGGAAACTCTAAAAGAGCACCTTCCTGGTGTGGTTTCCTGCCGTAGCATAGGGTCTAATGCGCCGACCAGCCCTCAGCAGTGCTTGACAAACAAGCTTGGAATGAATTAGTAGTTTTTTTTTTTTTCCCCTGAATCTCTTCCTATTTCTTTGGTAGAGTTTTCTAGAAATGAAAATACAGGATCAAAGTTAACAAACTCTGACGAGGCTCCATAGAGGGAGCTGCATCTTGCACTTGCATTAGTGCCCAGGGACAATGACTTCTTGTTATTGAAAGCTGCTGAGTACACGTTGTATGATAGAAACACGACCTCGAGATCCTCTGTACGACACTGGAAACTCTTCCGACCTCCCAATTCTACCTGCCAGACGAAAACCAATTCAATCTCTTCTCCCCTTTATAAAATGTCCTCTAGCGATTTTTAAAAAAATTTCTCCTCTGGCGCTCCTCAAAACTCTTAGTACGGTGATTCTATATTTCCCTTCCAATATATTATTTAGTTGTGCTATTTTTTTCTGTGTGTGTGTGTGTGTGTGTGCATGTTTGGGAGGTATTTTTGGCCAGCATTTTATGTGGCAATGTCTTATTTTTTTCAACTAGATTGCAGAGTCCCTGAAGACAGGAATTGCAGTGACTGAGAACACATGTGATAAGGCTCTGATAGCTGACAGCTCTATGACTGGCCCCTCAGTTTGCGCATCCGTCAGTGGGATTCAGGATACCTCCCTCTTGTGAGTATTGTGAGGATTAAATGAGAAAAGGTATGTAAAGTGCTTAACATACAGCCCAGCATATATTAAGTGCTCAATTAATTTTGGTTCTGTTATCATCTTGTTCTTGTCTGGAAGTATGTAGACATCATTTTGGAGAGAACTGCTCTACTCAGCGAGCTGGAAATATGACCTGTGGGATCAGCATTTACTGTCCTGTCAGGATCAAATAAACGAACGGGAAGAGAATGATGTAACATGTCCCGGTATTTACGTTCTTACTTCTAGGATGTGCGCTCCCACCACTGACACACTACTCTATGATTCTTTTTGTGCCTCGGTAGTAATGTGTAGTCAGAAAAATGAAAACAAACAAACAAGCAGGATAGTGTTTTCAGTTCAGTTCTCAAGCATCTCTGATATACACCTCAAATCAAAGCACCTCCCTGGACCCAAAGCTCAGTGTAGACTCAAGACCACTCTTTCATTGGGGGAAACATCTTGGCAATTCACCTGGCTTTCTTTTTTAAACCATGGGTAGTAGCATGTTTACTCACTTTGTATTCTGGTGATATTTATTGCTTAAACCTGTTTGCCAAGATCCCTTTCAATGAAACATTTGGGAAAGATTTATTACACATGAAAATCTCCCTTTCTGCTCCTTGTATTTGCTGTCAAAGTAGACTACCACTCAAGAACCAGGTCCCCTTTCAAAGCTCACTTAGCCAGGATCCCTGTCAGACTTTTATTCCACACCCCAGTTCCAGAAACCTAAAATGTGACCTGGAAAGCCACATAGCCTTACAGGGAACAGAGCTACAATTCTCTTGGTCCCATTGATTGACAATGATATTTGGGAAGTGGAAGGGTTTTTTTTTGTTTGATTTGTTGGTTGGGTTTTTTTGACAAAATAAAACACGTGGTGGTTTCAAAGTCATCAAAAATTGTATTTTAACCACAAAAAAAGTAATTTCAGAAAAGGCTACAAAAAGCTTTGGCATCAAAAATGATAGAAAACAAGGGTAGAAAAACTAGGAAAGCACCTACAGGTAAGTTTTTAAAATTTAGGATCCATATGATGATAAAGATTTAGAGGTCAAACCTTGGATTTTACATTTTTATATTTTGCTTTACAGCAAGAACAAAAAAAACTTGACCTGGAAAAACCTTCCAGAGGTCTGATTTTTCCTATTAGTATCAAGTAATTATATTCCAGTGAAAAATTCGTGAATGAACAGAAGGGGTATGCCTATGTCCAACTTTCATGTGATGTAGCAACTTCTAAAACCTCTAAGACACACAGATTGAGAGATTTAGGGGGTCGCTGACCACCTCTGGAGGGAAACCCAAGTGGGTCTCCGAGATGCAACATTGGAGTGTTATCACCCCTCTAGCAATATCATACTCTCTCCATTCCACTTCTTTTTCTTTTTTTCTTCTTTTATGAAAAAATAACATCACAAAGGCAAGCACAAGTTTGCTGGGAACAGAGTAGTCACTGTGGGAAGGGAAAACAGAGTGGCAGGACAAATTTAAGCTTGCTGTTTTTTTGATATTTTTGTTCTTGTTTTGTTTTGTTTTGTTTGTTTTTGTCTTTGTTTTTGTTTTTTTAATAGGCTGGTGGTTGTTGACAGAAGTCAGTTTTCTTTTTTTTTTTAAGATTTTATTTGTTTATTTGACAGAGAGAGACAGTGAGAGAGGGAACAGTGAGAGAGGGAACACAAGAGAGAGACAGTGAGAGAGGGAACACAAGCAAGGGCAGTATGAGAGGGAGAAGCAGGCTTCTCACAGAGCAGGGAGCCTGATGCGGGGCTCGATCCCAGGACTCTGGGATCATGACCTGAGCCAAAGGCAGATGCTTAACGGCTGAGCCACCCAGGCGCCCCAGAAGTCTGTTTTCTTGAAGGAGAAATCTTTATAGGAAAATAAAACATCTAAGTGACATGATGGCAGGTAAACTAGTCTGAAGTTGTTGCTACACTGTCAGGTAGGAAAGGAAACTGCTCTGGGACGTAGAACTAAGACTAGTAGGGAGAAGACTCGGGACGACATGTATGCCGAATTTATCAGAGACCTTTCCGTGTCCATGGAAAGGAGCCTTGCACGCAGAGACACAGCCTCTGTCTTTTAGTTGATGGCCAAGTTTAAGATTCTAGATATAAGGATGTTAAAAGAGGCAGTGACAATTACTGTGGGGTAGTGTTTGCCACCATTTAGTGATGATACACTGAGAAGAACATTCTAGTTCTTCTGGTGCTACTTTGAAGAGCTTTAGTGTAGTGACTCCGCTCTTCACCCAGTCTTCAGATGATAGAGTTCAGGCCAAAAGAGACAAAATACTGATACCAAAAAACCACTCAGAGTTAATCTGAGCTCTCTGAAAACCTGTTTCTGAGTGTGATGGGTCAAGGTTTGAACCTCTTCTCTGCCGCTCAGCCATGCAACTTTAGGCTTAATGCTCCAAACCCAGTCCCTTTTCTATAACAGGAAGATAGTAATGTGGTCCTTAAGAGTTGTTTTAAGGAGCAAATGCAATTGCCTGAGACATACGTGAAGGTGAAGTGCTTCCCTGAATGCCCAGTAAATAAATAATGGATGCTCAGAAAGATGGTGGCACTTACGTCCGTCTCCATAATGGTAGCTTCTCCTCAACAGAGCGGGGCCCTTGGGTTGTTGGTTGCAGCAAGCATGTTCTTGTTTGCTTAAATATATCATTCAGTTTGTAGGAAATGGGATGTCTTCTTTACAATATTAAGAAAATCCTATCATCACCATCAGACTCTGCTGCCATTTTTCTACATTTTGAATATGAGGAGTTTGCTCAGGTAGGAGCTGAACCCCACCTTTGTGTGGTTGGCTGGGCATGGCATCCTTGGGGAATGGAAGCCTGATGCGTGGTAATGCCGCAGCCACTGCTAGATTCCTGAACACACCTGCACAGTATTTATCAGAAGGACTTCTGGAAAACCTCGATGTGAGACAAGAATCCATCAAAATCCTAGAAGAGAACATAGGCAGCAACCTCTTTGACATCGGCCACAGCAACTTTTTTCATTACACATCTCCAAAGGCAAGAGAAAACAAAAGAAAAAATGAACTTGTGGGACTTCATCAAGATAAAAAGCCTCTGCACAGCGAAGGAAACAGTCAAAAAAACTAAGAGAGAGCCCATGGAATGGGAGAAGATATTTGCAAATGACATTACTGATAAAAAACTGGTATCCAAGATCTATAAAGAACTTCTCAAACTCAATACACAAGAAACAAATAAACAAATCAAAAAATGGGCAGAAGATATGAACAGACACTTTTCCAATGAAGACATACAAATGGCTACTAGACACATGAAAAAATGTTCAAAATCATCAGCCACCAGGGAAATTCAAATCAAAACCACACTGAGGTACCACCTTGCGCCAGTTAGAATAGCAAAAATGGACAAGGCAGGAAACAACACGTGTTGGAGGGGATGTGGAGAAAGGGGATCCCTCCTACATTGTTGGTGGGAATGCAAGTTGGTACAGCCACTCTGGAAAACAGTGTGGAAGTCCCTTAAAAAGTTAAAAATTGAGCTACCCTATGATCCAGCCATTGCACTACTGGGTGTTTACCCCAAAGATACAGACGTAGTGAAGACAAGGGCCATATGCATCCCAATGTTCATAGCAGCATTGTCCACGATAGCTAAATCATGGAAGGAGCCGAGATGCCCTTCAACAGATGACTGGATTAAGAAGATGTGGTCCATTTATATGACGGAATATTACTCAGCCATGAAAAAGAATGTTTTCTCAACATTTGCTGCAACATGGACGGGACTGGAGGAGATAATGCTAAGCGAAATAGTCAAGCAGAGAAAGACAATTATCATATGGTTTCACTCATTTATGGAACATAAGAAGTAGGAAGATCAGTAGGAGAAGAAAGGGAAGAAGAAAGGGGGGGTAAACAGAAGGAGGAATGAACCATGAAAGACTATGGACTCTGGGAAACAAACTGAGGGCTTCAGAGTGGAGGGGGATGGGGGAATGGGATAGGCTGGTGATGGGTATTAAGGAGGGCACGTATTGCATGGTGCACTGGGTGTTATACGCAAGTAATGAATCATGGAACTTTACATCAAAAACTAGGGATGTACTGTATGATGACTAACATAATATAATAAAAAAATATTATAAAAAAAAAGAAGGACTTCTGGAAATTCAGTGTGCAAGATCAGAAGACCTGAGAACTACAAATTATGCTTTTTTGGGGGGGAATGCTCAAATTTCAAATCATGTACGGCTCTGTTAAAAACACACTTGAAATGGCATTCTTTAGAAATATCAGGGATGTTGTATTATACAGAGAAACTCACAGAGAGAAACCTACAGAGCGTTTGGTGAGAAAGCAGAAAGAAGGGACCCTTGGTGGAAAACTCCCATTTGGCTTTGGCTAAGTTAGAGACACTGACTCATAGTCTGACTCTTGTCTTTTTATAGTACACTTCGTAACTTATAATTTTTTTTGAAAAATGTAATAAAAACACAAGTGTCTTGTATTCATGGGCTTTGCTATTGTTATTATTTTGTAAATACGAAGGATTTGTTCATACTTTGTGAGACACTGAATTAATTTTCCATTCTTGCCCCATCACCTTCCTCTTAGGCTTGTTAATCCTTTTGACTTTGATTATTGTAAACATTCATAAAATTAACATTTTAAGTGGCCATTTTTTATAAGTATCTGTTTAGTTTACAACTGCAAATAAAGCTTAGGAAAAATCTTTCTAATAGCTGCTATTATTTTTTACAGGTTAGAAATAATGTTGCTTGCACTTGTAGTGACATCAAGTCAATGGTATTTATTTTCTCTGGACCACAGACCAGAGCAAAATGAAACTGCCCTTTCTGGGTTGGAGACTTACCATTGTCTATGGGATTAAGTTCAAACTCCTTGAACCTCTTCTTGCTCCACAGAATTGACTGTGACATCCTTTGTTAACGATACTAAACCCTGTAACGATGTTTATATATTGCATTTGTACAATTTTATTATACTTATTTGTACATATCTATTTCTATCACCTATCATCTATCATCTATCCAACCTATCATCTATCATCTATCTATCTATCTATCTATCATCTATCTATCTATCTATCTTCATCATCATCATCATCTATTAATCTAATCTAATCTAATCTAATCTAATCTAATCTAATCTTTCTTCCTGTTTATCCACTCTTACAGAAGATCATATATCCCTTACCTGCAGGGACTGTGTCCTACATGTTTTCATATCCTAAAAAACAACCACACTATCTGGTTCTATCTAGGTGGAAATCAGCATGTGCTTAGCGGAATGAATTCTCTGGCCCTGACTAAACTACGTGCTTGTTGGAGACCATGAATGAGTAGTATTCTTTACATTCCCAGTGTCTAGCATTGCGTCTGATACATAGTAGGCCCAGCAGGTGCATTTGGGTTAAATAAGTAAGGAATACATTTAAAAAATAACAGCAAAACATTGAGCTGAGTTTTCATAATCACTTTTGAAAACTACTGGACTCCTAAATTTGTTACATTTTGGCTTTTAATCTTTCATTGGGACAGGAGGTGATTTAGAAGTTCCTAGTTTTTCCTCTCGTGATGATTATCTACAGGAGTTATTCTGAGTGTGTCTGATACGATGCTCAGATTGGTAGGCCAATAGGTATCTATATGCATGAGTTGATTTCTGAGATGGATTTTTTCGTTGTTAGTTAGATAAAAGGGAGGAGGAGTTTGCTCTGGCATTTGGGGCTAACCTAGAAAGAGTACTTTTAAAAATGTGATATGCAACCTGGTCTCGTCTGCATTCTCTTGTCAAAAGGAAACTGAGTATCAATGTAAGGATTTGTTTCTGGACTCTCAATTCTACCCCATTGATCTACGTGCTTCTCTTTTATGCCAGTACTGCCCTGCTTTGCAAATTTTAGCTGTGTGCTAAATTTCGGAATAAAGAAGGGTGAGCTCTCCATAGTGTTCTTTCAAGTTATTTATTTATTTTCTCACCTGGGTTCCTTGAATTTCCATATGAATTTTAGAATCCGCATGTCAATTGTCAAATTTTGACATGGATTCCACGGAACTGGTAGGTCAGTTTGGAGGAGCACTGCCATCTCAACAACAGTACATTTTCAAATCCATGAAAGCAGGGTGTCTTTCCACTTACTTAGGTCTTTTTAAATTTCTTTCAGCAATATTTTGTAGCTTATGATTTACAAATCTTGCATTGCTTTTGTTAAATCTACTTCCAAGTGTTGAATTCATTTTGTTGCTATTATAAATTGAACTGTTTCCTTAATTTTGTTTTCAGATTGTTCATTGATACTGTATAGAAATAGTTGATTTTTGCATATTGATCTTGCAGTGCAACCTTGCTGAATTGATTTATTAGCTCTAATAGATCTGGGTGGGTTCCTTAGAATTTTCTACGTGCATAAATATATACAGAAACGTGCAAACAGTTTTACTTCTTCCTTTCCAATCTGTGCTCCTTTCATTTCATTTTTTTGGTCTAATTGCTAGAATTTTTGAAAGTATGCTGAATGTTGGAAAGTATTCACACTTTGTTCTCTGGAAACATGAATAACTTATTTGTTTATTTGAAAGGTAAGAAACGTTATCTGAATTGAAAGATCTTCCAGGCCAGAAGAATAATTTTTTTCATGTGCTTATTGGACATTTACACTACTTCTTCTTTTTTTTTTTTTTTAAGATTTTATTTACTTATTTGAGAGACAGTGAGAGAGCACAGAGGGAGAGGGAGAAGCAGACTCTATGCTGAGCAGGGAGCCCAATGTGGGGCTTGATCCCAGGACCCTGAGATCATGACCTGAGCCAAAGGCAGATGCTCAACCGACTAAGCCATCCAGACGCCCCTGGACATTTGTATTCCCCTAGCGAATTCCTTCTTATGTCATTTATCCACATGTGCCATTTGTATTTTTTTATTCATTTGTTGGAATTTATATATTAAGAATAACAGCCATTTGGTGATGAAATAAATGCCATATCTATATACTCAGTTTGTTATAATTTCATTTCTATCATTTTTCGGATACATAGGTGCATTTAGTATGTGTCAACGTGTCATACCTGGCAGGGGTTTGATCTATTGATTCTACTTTGAGCGCCAGACCTAGGAAGGCCTCCTCCACTTCTGATTATATCACAATTCACCCATATATGGTGTCCTTCTGTAAATATGCTATTTTTGAGAACATGCCTTTGAATACTCAACAAATATTTCAGATATTTGAACCTGTAAGCCTTTATGATGCGCATAGCAGCCTTAACACCGCTTAGGGAACGTGAGATGTCAGGTGACTCGCGAGGCTGGGTTTCCTGCAGCCTCGTTCCCTGGGCAGGAACTGAGAACATTACCCCCAGTGGAGTCTTAGCAGTTTGCCTCGCGGTCAATTTCCTTGGAGAGAATGCCACCTTTGCTGACTCTCATCACAAATACGATCCAATTAAAAGCTATTATGTTAATGTGAATAGAGAAGGAGATAAAACAAGACAGTGAAATGTTTCATTTAGGCCCAAATGAGTTGATTTCTCAGGGCATAAAGAAACCCCTTTAGGTTGGTTTGCTGCCGTGACACGAAAACATGCAAACCAGGCTGCTGATTAAAATCTGGGCGAGAGAGATAAAAGGTTTATCAGCGTGACAAGGGCTGGTTGATGGACTGTTAGATGACACGTTTGTATGTTTGCTTTAAAACCTTTTGGCTTCTGTCACACGTTGTCATTGAAAAAACTGCCCTTTTCCGGTAGGTTCCTACAGCGCTTATCTGGAAAACAAAATTGATGTACAGGGCTGTGACAATGACAGCATCATTTCTCTGTGCACAGAGCACTTTGTATATTTGATGAAGGTGGCCTAAAGGAGGAAGTTATAACAATAAAAGAAGTTGACTCCTTTCCTGGGATTACTGAACTCAGCGATGTAGTATTTCTCGTGAGAGTAAAAATCTGCATCGAAGAATAGAAAAAATTTGACTTTCAAAGGTTACATTCCTTTGTTCCTCTCAATTTTAAATCATGCAGTTATTGGTACGGAAGGGGTTTTTCATCACCAAGGTCAAAGGGAAGAAATTAAGGTGGGTTATATTAATCTTAAATAATTCGGTTTTGGGTCTGTATCTCATCCTAATTCCATATAAGATTACAATTTCCAGAAGGTTAATGAAACAGATTCGTCATGTGAAACCTATTTTATTATGTATCATCTAAAACATATTTTCCATTTGTTTTTTATCTTCTTAGCTGCCTTTCTGGGTACGATATCGTAAATATCTGGAGTTTGGTAGCTGAGGTGGGAACCACAGTTGGCTACCAAAATCAATTTTACCTTATTTTGAGGTGAAACAGAGGCATCAGGCATATGTCTGGAAGGCTAGAATATGCCTCCCAGGCTCTCTTGCTTCCCGTGAGGCCACACGACTAAGTTCGAGACAGTCAAGTGTTAGAGGCAATGATACGTGCCTCTTCCCCCATCCAATGCACACACATTTCCCACGTGTCACCTCCACGGTAAGAGCTGATGATTCTGTTGAAGATCTAAAGAAGGACTGAGGATTATTTCTAATCAGAGACAAAGGAGAAGATAGGGAACATGATAAAGAGGGACAAGAACAAATTTAAAAAGCACCAACGACAAGGAGAAGAAACACAATGACAACTTCCTAAAAGTTCTATCACACAAACATCACTCATTGAAAAATATTCTGTATCAAACATTATGGTGTAATTTGTTCCTGAATCACTGATTGAGTGAGATTGAAAAATGCTTCTTGTCGGTTGACAGATAAAAGACAGATAAAAGCATTTTTTTCATTGCTAAAAACACCACTCATTTTGTGTCCTAATCACTTATTACATTCAGAAGCAAAAAAACCACTCAAGTCTTACACATTATCTGAGGATCTCACTACTCCTGAGTTTCTTCCGATGCTTGTACTTTAATTACGTTTGAAAGGTAAAACCAAATTTGCAAGGGCTGTTTCAACTACAAGCATCAAACAGGACCAGAGAATGGAGTCCTTCTATTTGTCATTTCCAAATTCTACCCAAAACTTTTAGATCCTCTGTCGGAATGACAACGTTGTCATTCACCTTTTGGGTCTGAAATAAAATTTTCTTTTCTTTCTTTCTTTTTTTTTTTCAGGGGTTGGGGGGAGGGGCAGAGGGAGAGGGAGAGAAAGAATCTCGGGCAGGCTCTACGCTCAGCATGGAGCCCGACACGGGGTTTGATCTCACCACCCTGAGATCACGACCTGAGCCAAAATCAAGTCAGACGCTCAACCAACTGAGCCACCCAGGCGCCCCTAAAATTTCCTTTTTTTATAAAAACCTTTGAGTGCTAGTTTTCTTAAGAATCTTAGAGATTTGCAGTGTATTCAGCCCCATGTGTCTCTGAAGTGACCCTAGGAGAGGATGGCATTATGTGTTTGCTGTTTTCTCAGCGCCTGGCATATGTCTATCACTAGAAGGCACTCACAAGAGTCTTCTTGACCAAATGCCTCAGTATATGAAAAAGCAAAAAACCATCATCTGATCTTGCCCTTCTCTGCCAAATACTGAAGAGAAACACCAGGACGAGGCGGCCCCAAAGGCGAAGGGGACTGAATGGCACTTGGATTTGCATGCATAGTATACGTCAGAGACGGACAGCTTTGCAAGAGTTGGCTGGGGAAGGCATCCGTAGTAAGTTCAGGTCTGCTGCTCCCTGTCAGAAATTGCTACCCAACTTCTGCTTTTGAGGCAAGTTTGATGATACCTACTCGCTTCCACTAAGATTTTCAGCACACGCCTGGAATTTTATTGTTGTTGTTTTAAAGATTTTATTTATTTGAGAGAGAGAGACAGCATGAGCAGGGGAGAGGGATAGAGGGAGAAGCAGACTCTGCACTGAGAAGGGAGCCTGATGCAGGACTGGATCCCAGGACCCTGAGATCATGACCTGAGCTGAAGGCAGACACTTAACCAACTGGGCTACCCAGGTGCCCTGTAGTTTGTTTTATTAGTACATTGATGATGTAATGTGATTCTTTCATGCTGGAAGGGGTCATTGGGATAAAATGCAGGTTAAGGCAGAGGTGGGCCTAGCATGCGTCCGATCCTTCTAAATAATGATCTGGGAACGCTTGTCTTCAGCTTCCTTGGTGTATTTTCTTTCAGTGTTGGACATGGGACATTCAGGTGTGGGGGCTGGCCAAAGACACATTTCGTGAAGAATAGCGACAGCCAGGGTAAAGCTCACTGCGTAGTTCTGGTTTACATTTAAGTTCATTGATTCACTCATTCACTCACTCACCCATTCATTCGAAAGTATTTATTGAGCCAGAAATATATAGCAAATATATCCTTGCTAGGCATTGCATAGTGATACACAATAAATTATAAGTTCTATGTCATAGTACTCAAGTTGCTGTAAGTCAGGTAAAGAAAATATCCCTGCTCCTAGATGGAATTTCTAAGGGTCATAAAAGCTGTATAAAAAAGAGCTAAAGAGGTTTGGAAAAGTTGAGGGTGGTTTGGTATATATGGTATATATGGAAAGAAAAGTTTGACAATAATACGCAGACTGAAGATGTTCTCAACACATTATTGAAGGGCAAAGAGGGCACTATTAGCTTGCATATCTTCCTCTTTCCATCCCCACTGCACTGCACAAATCTGGAAAAGCATCTCTCTAGCTTGTTAAACACTCACCCCCTAAGTGCAGTCCAAAACAGCAGAGCATTCCATTCTGTACATGAAAAACAGAGCCAGGGAAATATCTAATGGCACAGTTTTATAATATTCCTTTATTGAAACATATAGTCGATATCTGTCATTCATAATATCAATATATATTGCATGAACCATATTCTAGGTGCTTGTGAATGCATATATATACTACATGTGGTCATGTTCTGTATCAGAGCACCACGGCGCTCCACACTGGGGAGGTTACCAACTGGTAGATAGTGAGGAACTGGTACATTCCAGAACCACATGCAAAGCCTGATTTGGGTTTCCTAGAAGAATGTGAGTGAGGTAAAAAAACTCCGAGTGCTGTTGACACTACTAATCACATAATAACAGAGCATAGGACGTTTTAAAGGTGCAGTGCGATACTTGAAAATTGCTTCACAAAAGGCCAATTGTCTCTTTTGGGATTTAGGCCACTGTTTTAACAAGTTTGAGTGGATCTGCATTCCTAGTGCCCTGCCACAGAGTGCTAATCCCACTCCATCACTGAAAGGATATGCACTGTAGAAATTTCTATCAAAATGGGAAGGTACCATGTGTCTGCAGGTTATCTTTATGCGGCTTACTGCACGGCCAAAGGGATGGGGAACTGGTAGATTTCCTAGAAGTCAGGTGTGGAAGGAAAGAAGTGAGGGCCCAAACTGCCAGCTAAGGAGTGTCACAATTTACTGGATGACAACACAAAGGAAAATTAAATATAGGGCATGTGAGGAAGGAAGTCTATACTGTCTCAAATTTCCACCGGGTGTTTAGGGCAGGGAGTGAACAGCTAAGAGCCGTGGTAGGTTATATGTGCCATATAACTGAAGAAGATGCGCTCGTACGTGTCCCAGTCACCTAACTTTTACTTTTGGTTTCATTCCTAGACCTTGCTGAGGGCATCTATTGTAAAGTCGTGGAATATTAGATCTGGAACTGTCCAGTCTTCCTAGCATCATTTATTGAAGAGACAGTCTCTTCCCCATTGTATATTCTTGCCTCCTTTGTTATAGATTAATTGACCATATAAGCATCAGTTTATTTCTGGCTCTCTATTCTAGCCCATTGATCTGTCTGTTTTTGTGCCAGTACTGTACTGTACCATTCCAGTAATCCCACTCCTAGGTATTTACCCACAGAAAACAGAAACACCAATTCAAGATGATATATGCACCCTCACGTTTATAGCAGCATTATTTAAATAGACAAGATATGGAAGCAACCTAAACACCCAGTGAATGGATAAAGAAGATGTGGTGTGTGTATATATTATATTATTTTAATTACATATTTTTATATAATATATATAATTTTCTATATACTTATATATAATTTATACATGTATAATGGAATATTACTCAGCCATCAGAAAGAATGATACCTTGCCATTTGCAACAACATGAATGGAGCTAGAAGGTATTATGTTAAGTGAAATAAGCCAGTCAGAGAAAGACAAATACCATATGATTGTACTCATATGTGGAATCTAAGAAACAAAACGAACAAAGAAACAAAGAAACAAAAAATGCAGACTCTAAATATAGAAACCAAACTGGTAGTTGCCAGAGGGAAGGTGGGTGGGGGGATGGGTGAAATAGGTAAAGGGATTAAGAGGTACAAACTTTCAGTTATAAAATTAATATGTCATGGAGATGAAAAGTATAGCAAACAGAATATCGTCAATCATACTGTAAGAACCTCATGCGGTGACAGATAGTGACAACAGTCATTGTGGTGAGCACTGAGTAATGTATGGAATTGTTGAATCAATATGTATATACCAGAAACAGATACAACATTGTATGTTCATTATACTTTAAAAAAAATTAGATCTGGAAGAGGTATTGGCAGTCACCTGGTGCAAAGGGTGGGTAAGTCCTTCGAATGCAACCAATCCTGTCTTTGTGAGAAATTTGCAAGCTTTCACCATCAATCTGGAGCTTCTTTCTGTGTTCTGTAGCCTCAAAGACGCCATGCTTGTTTCTGTTTTGCGGCCACACCACATAGACGGGGAGAGGCTCTGTGAGACATTTTCCCCTCCATAGCCTCTTCCTTCAAAGACCCTCCTAGGAATTGAAGCACAGCTGGATTTCAGCTGTTCCCAAACCTCTTGGGAAGCCTACTGTTTGCTTCTCTTGGGTTGAGGACTCACCGGGGAAGGAGGCAGATCAGGGAACTTTCTTAGGCACTTCACCAGGCAGCTCCTTGCTGACTCTATCTCCTCAGAACATGGAATAATCATCATGGCTAGGGCTGGAAAAACTGGCTCTTCTACCATCAAATACAGTTCCCACATCTATTACTTACAGCATAAACCTCAGCTTTTATAATAGAAGAAAATTCAGGATTTTTTTATTGAAAATACTTACTCTCAAACTATCAGTCCTGCCATAAGTTTTTGAATGCCCAATGTGACACTTAAGAGCTGAGAACTGACTCTTCTTCCGCCCTTCCCTGAGACAGAAAGTCCAGGATGCCTTGACTAGAATGGGAAGATCAGAAATACATTGGTTCATATTTCAAAATCTCAGCTCCGAGAATTTATTGTGTCATACAAAGGGGTACAGTAGATATTCCCTTCTCCTCAATAAAGAGTATAATGGCTCCAGGTGGAAAGGCAAGGAAGGATGAAGTTTGGAAGGACTCAGGCCCCAGGTTGATCACCTTTTTGCCTGCACCCCTTGTCCTGTATTCCCTCTGGATTCATTTTCCACTGCTGCCTAACAAAGCACCACAAATGTAGCAGCTCGAAACAACAGAAATGTATTATTTCGCTGTTTCCATTGGCTAGGAGTCTGGGTTCAGCTTAGCTGGATCCTTCCCACAGTGTCCCACAAGGGCAAAATCAAGGTAGCAGCCTGGGCTGTGGAGTATTTGGAGCTTGGAGTCCTCTTTCATGCCCAGTGACTACTGACAAGATTCAATTCCTCGTGGCTATAAGACTGAGACTCTCAGCAATTAGAGTTCACCCATCATCCCAGTCGTGTGGCCCGCTCCACAATATGGCCACTTGCTTCTTCAGATCTTGGGTGCTTCACATCCTTCTGACTCCTTCTATCTCTGCCCTTTAGATCCTCTCTTAAACGGCTCCCCTGATTAGGTCAGGCCCACCCAGGATAATCTCCCTGTTGATTACCACAAACTCAACTGTTTAGGGACTTTAATTATACCTGAAAAGACCCTTTCCCTTTGCTACATAACACACTAATTGTTAAAGTTATGATGGTTAATTTTGTGTGTCAGTTTGGACCAAGTGATGCCTAGATAGCTGATAAACATTATTTCTGAATGTGACCTTGGGAATGTTTCTGGAAGAGATTAGCATTGGAATTGGTAAACTAAGTAAAGAAGATCTGCCTTCATCAATGTGGATGGGAATCACCCAATCCATTGAGAGCTTAAATAGAACAACAAGGCAAGGAAAGGTGAAATTCTCTCTTTCTAGAGCTGGGATGTCCATCTTCCCCTGCCTTGGACATCAGAGCTCCTAATTCTCAAGCCTTTGGACTCTGGGACTTCAATCATTGGCATCCTTGGTTCCCAGGCTTTTAGACTTAGACTGAATGATCTGGGCTTTCCTCATTCTCCAGCTTGCAGATGGCAGGTTGTGGGGCTCCTCAGCCTCCTCCATAACCAAGTGAGCCAACGCCAACCATCCATATCTGTATCTACATTATTTACCTATCTGTAATCTACCCTTTTCGTTGTGATTCTCTGGATGCTCTAATGCAGGAGTTGGCTCTCATCATATTCACAGGTCCTGCCCAGGTTCCAGGGAAGGAGATTTACAGGGTGTGTATTTCAGGGGCAGAAATCTTGAAGGCTGTCTTAGAATTCTTCTTACCACATCATCCTAAGTCTTCTCCTTTCTGGTGGCACATGAGCTCTGTACTCCATTTTCCTCTCCTCCATATGCACCCCTCCCCTGTCTCAACAGAAGCAGCTGTATAAAGAACTCCCCCTTGGATGACACATAAGTTGTAAGCTGATTCTTCTCTTGGTCATGTATATTCCCTGTCCTAGAGAACTGTGATAAAATGAGAAAAAGTATTTCACTGCATTTGGGGACACCTGTTCTTGAGAATAGAGAAAAGATTGTATTTAGCTAAATGCCCGATTTAGACTTCAAAAGGAAAAAAGGAACTATAGCTTACTTGAGTCCAGGCATGCTAAAGGATAAAATAGTTTTGCATATGATCTTGTTTTATTTCACATGGATGATCGCATTGAGTTAGTTGTCATTACGTTTTACCTTTATTTGTTCCTTTTCCTAGTGACTAAGCAAATGAGAGCATGTCAGAATGTCGACCTGGTAACCACATTTGGAGGTCAAGCTCTTGACATTATTCAAAGTTCATGACCGATCCTCAGCAAGTTTCCCAGTAGAAACCTCCTGAACTCATGAAACTAATTCTTGAGAAATGTAAATGTTTTGTAAAATAGTTTTGGATTGTGTCATGGTTGTCAATGGCTCATGAAATTCATCCAGTATGGCTGTTTTATAACATTCTCTGCTTCACCTGTTTCTGACTAAAATGGTTTGGGATGGTGTCACAGGGAGACCTGATACCTCTTAAAGCTGGGAAAACAATACATTCTCTTCGAATTGAGTGTATGGATAGATGCGATTAACTTTAACTTTCTTCTGAGACCAAACACTTTATCTAGAATTATGCCCTTGCAGATACAAAACTGTTTGTATCCTGAAAGAAATTATGGTTCTGTCGTGATGCTAAGCCATCTGGTGTGAGGGGAAAAAAAAATATTAGGCACTTGTCTTTTGAATATTCTATTCATTTAAGTACCAAATGCCTAAATATTGCAAAGTATGTTTATTTACATCTGTATCTATTGATAGATCCAAAATGTCTTGTACAAAAGCATTGCTTGGGTTGCCGTTTGGATGGCAACTAGCAGTTTTTTTGGGGCCAAGAAGATTTCAAGGAAAATAATGGCTCCTAATGCTCACATGTGGTCTCCCAAACATATTTTTTCCTTTATCAGCTAAGTACATGATCACTGCCAGAAAAAGTGCTCTTTGCTGCCAAGGTAAGTTCAACAAATGTAACGACTCTGCTCATTCTTTCCTCTGAGATTACACTCGTGGTAAAATATATGAAGGTAACATCTATTAATTCTGCAGCCTTAAAATAGTCAATTACCTACTTCCAAGATTAATACGCTTCTTTTTTTCAATGGAAAAGAACTTGGGTTTTGTGACTGGGTCTGGCTGACACGGAAACAAAATAAATTATCAACAAAAATCCCAGCCCTCTGAACAAGATGTGTTTGTCTTTGTTAACTAGAATCGCGGCTTTGACAATACCTTAAACCTGGACCAATGTCTAGACATCGCTTTCTCTGGCCAGGCACAGTTCTCGAAATTGTCACCATGAGAAGAATGAACCTGGATTTTTAACGATTTCTAAAGTTCCCTCTAATCCCCATGAAGGGTGGTAGAATAATATTTTTCAAAATAGTATATTCATCTATGCCTTTAGACGCACCAAAAGTTTTATCATTATAAAAAAGCAATATATGCTCAAGATAAAATTTTCAAATAGTAAGATGCAAAATGAAAATTATGTTCCTTACTCTTCAGACTCCTCTGTCCCACTACCCAGAGGCAGCCATGGCTAACATTTTGTGTTTCTTTGAAGAAATAAAGGTTTCTCTTTCTCTCTCTCCTTCTCTCTAACACACACAAACACCACACACATAAATAGGATCATATTTTTATAAGTCGAAACTCATCGAATAAGTTGTCCTTATTTACATTTGAATGTTTCACAAAATTAGATGCTACACAATACTAGGACTTCTCAATTTCATTCTATCCTGGTGTAGAATATATATTTATTCAGTACAAAAAAAAGGAAAATCACCTGAAGATGTAATCTTCACGCTGAGGAATTACAAAGCACAATCATAAAACTTCAAAAGTTAACAGCGCACGCAGTTTAGCTCCCAAATCATCAAATCACTTAATCATCTCCACCTGTTTACAAATGTTGTTATCAATAATTATAGTTTGCTAAAATCTTCAGAAGATGAACAGTTTTGTTGCTCCACTACGTAAAGATTTTCCCACTGATTTTGAACAAAATACAACCACAATTTAGATGACTCGTGTACAAAAGGTTCAGTGTAATTGTGGAACACTTATGTTGATGTATAAAGTGGTTCTTCAAAGAATTAAACATTTTGAGAATCCTCTGATTGGGGCAGCAAAAAAGATCAAAGTTTCACACCCATTCTAAATTGTGTGTGTGCGTTCAACATCGGCTTCATCAGAAAAAAAAAATGCTACATGATAAAGGTACTTACACATTTTAAGAAAAACAGCTTACATTTCATTTGGTAGATATCATTGGTCTGCAGATTTCTCATTAGTGAGGGCATTACTGTTACCGTGATTCTACACTCCACCCAAATCTGTATTTGTATGATTATCACCTTAAAAACAAAAACTTGATCTTCGGTGTTGGAATTTTCAACCGAATTTAGGATATCATTTATAATAATATCTGATTTTGTGCCATAAATAAAATAAACTTCCATCTCTAAGTGGGAGGAAACTTAAAATACTTTTGGAAACAACTTTTATTTAAAACACATGATGACATTGACATAAAACTTTTGTCGTTTAACTTTTTCAGATGTCTTTTTCGTTTTTTTGCAAACAGAGCCAAAATATTAGCAGTTATCACATTTGGATGTGTACTAGAAAATGTGGAATTCAAAATAAGCAAAATTAATTTAGAAAAATAGTTATTTGATCTAAATGAAAGTCATGTTGCTCAGAGGGATATATATATGCATTACTATCCCAGTTATGGGAGTCAATAAATCCCACCACCGCTCCTTTTAAAGCTAGCTTGAATTGTATTTTAATCATTTGAGGCCAACAGAATCCTGTCTAATGTCAACTATTTTGATGTACAGTTGATCCTTGAACAACATGGGTTCGAACTGTCCAGGTCCATGTATACTAGAATTTTAAAAATAAATACAGTACAGTACTGTAAATGTATGTTCTCCTCCTTATAATTTTCTTAATGACTTTTTCTCTTATTGTAAGAGTAGAGTTTATAATACACATAACACACAAAATATGTGTTCACCAGTTGTTTATGCGATCAGTAAGGCTTCCAATCAATAGTAGGTTATCAGTAGTTAAGTTTTGGGGGAGTCAAAGGTTACATGTGGATATTCCACTGCACAGGGGTGGGCACTCCTAATCCCTGTGTTGTTCATGGGTGTACTGTAGTTCCTATTAAAATAATCAGGCCATTTAGTTTGTATCTATGGCAAAACTACTATACCCTTCCTCTAGGTCAGAGGAGGTGAGAAGGCAAGGCTACGTGTGTTTGGGGAGGAGTAGATGGGAGAGATGATAAACTCAATTATGTGATAGTTCTCTGAGCCACAGGAAGGGTGAGTGATAAAATTTACACTTTCATTATCCTATTTTTATCCTAAAAAACAACAACAACAACAAAAAACGGTTCAATAATGCAGTACCATGAGTTTAAATTGAGAATGGGATGTTTTTGACACGTAAATTAGAGAAAAATAACAGTTAGAAAGATGTCCTCTGAAAGGAAAGGAATGTAATCGATAACAAGGGGAAGAAATGGAAGAGCTATTAGTAGTTTTGAGTTAAGATGTACCTAGGTTACTATAGCTGGGAAACGGTTATGAGTTTTTTTTTCAACTGAACTACCAGAAGAGTAAAGCAGTGGGTTTAGCTTCCAGAAAACATTCTCTTAGAGACTGCAAAACAAAATGCAAGAGAGGAGTTCCTTATGGGTAAAGACCAACCTTCCCCATTAAAAGACGTGTAGGGGTGCCTGGATGGCTCAGTCGGTTGAGCATCTGACTTCACCTAAGGTCATGATCCTGGGGTCCTGGGATTGAGCCCTGTATCAGGCTCTCTGCTTAGCAGGGAGCCTGCTTCTCCCTCTCCTCCCCACTCGTGTTCTCTCTCACAATCTCTGTCTCTCTCTCTGTCAAATAAAATCTTAAAAAAAAGAATAAAAGACCTGTAGAAAAGAAGTTATAACAGTGACAGGTATTTTAAAAAATTTTATTACCCTATTTCTGTGATATTTTAAATAAGGAAATTTTGGAAGCAACATAACTATTGTATGAAAGGAAACCATTCCATAAGTTATGGTACCTCCAAAGTACCAGAATAATAAATCTCATTTTTCAGAAGAAAACTGAATGAAACAGCAACAGCACATAATAAAATGTTAAGTGAAAAGAATTAGGTCCAAAATGTATAAGCACCTTTGATTTTTTTTTTTAGATTTTATTTATTTGAGAGAGAGAGAGCACGCAGTATGCGCAGAAGGAGAGGGAGAAGGACAAGCAGACTCTGTGCTGAGTGCAGAGCCCCCCACAAGGTTCAATCTCATAACCCTGAGATCATGACCTGAGCTGAAATCAAGAGTTAGTTGCTCAACCCACTGAGCCACCCAGGTGTCCCATAAGTACCTTTGATTCTAATGAGAAATACATATCAATATGTTATGAGCCCATCTCTGAAAAACGAGATTATGGGTGATTTTTGTTTTCCCGATTACCATTTTTATACATTCCACATTTTTCACCATAATAAGAAAAACAAATCTTTATCAGTTACATCATGAAGTTTTAATGTCTCTGAGGAAGAGTATTTAATGATCTTCTTCAGAGCTCATTCTAAATGCTTTATAATACTTCGAATCCTGTGGGGAAGAGGTAGCGAGGAAAGTCCAGAATATCTTTAAATGCAGAATGAAGTGACCAACAGAGCATGCTGAGGATTAATCTGGCTAAAAATGGTAACTCTCTGAGTTACCTACCACTTTGCTCCTCAAAGTGGGGTGTAGGGACCAGTGGTATTGGCTTCACCTCAGGGCGGGGTGGGGGTGGGGAGCGCTGTTAGAAATGCTGACACTCGGGTCCCACCTTAGACCCACCAAATCAGAATCTGCATTTTAACCAGATCCCCAGGTGATTCGGTCAAAATTACAGTCTGAGACCACTGATGTAGTACTTCCGGTTATGGGAATTTTAGTTGGTTCGTTTTCTGCTGCCCTTGGGGGTGCATTGTTGGGGCAGGCACTGTAAGTCAGAGCCATTTCCATTTCTTGTACCCATTAGTGAGGATTAAAAAAAAAAAAGTTGGTGATGATTTCTCAATTCTTTTCTATGTTAAAAACTATGCCCGATTGAATGCTCATAATTTTGGATTAAATAGCTTAGCACATTACTGGAGAAGAATCTGGCTTGTCATTTACCATGTTCATTCCCAAGTGTCCTTTCTCTTTTTAGTTCTACTGTACTAAATTTAAAACACTTCACTGAAAGCAACGCAAAGCAACAAAACTGATTGCAACATTACTCTGCTTCCAAGCTGCGGTGCCAGCTCGTCACAGAGGCTGAAATTCCTGCTGTGCTGTCTTCATGATTTTGTTTGTACCGAGGCATGGCTTTTTTATTTTTTTGTTCTGTTTTGTTTTGTTTTTTGCCCCAACCTGAACACAAGGTCGGGTAATATTGGCAGTTGGCATCATAGCTAATTACACCCCCTATTCGGCCGAGGATGTGGGCTGAGGAATAAATCAAGGTGTTGATGGTTCAGTTCATGCCACTCCTGGTTATTAGATGTGTGTCGCTGAGCAAAGTTCTGATCAAAGCCAGTGGCAAAGCAGCGAGGGGTCACGGATCGTGCCCAGGCCTAATTGCTGGGCTGCGTACTAAAGGAAGTTTGTAATAAAAGGCCATTAACGACCAGCCTTTCCGATCAGTGAAGCAAAAATACAGAGAAATTATATTTATCAACTGACAATTTAAAGGAAAAGCCTCAATGTAAATGTCTTTTTTCCCCCCTCTTTCCATTCCTTGCCTCGAGAAGAAAAAGAAAACCACAGGATATGCTATCAATCTAATGGTAGATAGTATAGAGTTCACAAAATGTACTTTTTGAGGGTTTTGTTTTCTCTGAATCATTAAGGTTTCCTTCCCTGAAGTATTGTATACAATTCGTGGAATGTTTTAAGACCATGAATTTGTTACGGAAAGATTGCTGCTGTATAAAATGCACTTAGTATTGCAGAATTTTTTTCTGTAAATCAACTCTCATCCAGCATTTATAACATGTGAAATACCCCCACAAAAGCTCTCTCCTGCTCCTTCTCAGCAACAGTCTTCCCTCCACTGAGACCCTTTCCATTCTGACACGCCTCAAACTTTTGGGAGAAAGAGCAGATCGAGTCTTGGTGTCAGACCACCGTAGGTCTATTGTCACAGGTAGGAAATGCGAGGTCACTTGACAGCACAGCTAGGAACTCAATGCCACGTGTAGGCAGCCGAGCAGGGGGTGCCGAGCTGCACACGGAGCCTCGCCAGCTCTCGGAGCAGCCCGATTACACGTTGGCTGTCATTTGGCCCTTTGACATAAGTGAATAATGATCCCAGTTATAACTGACTTGTTGGTGACCCTTATTAAACAAATGACCCAAATTATAGTTGTTATTTTCCTCTCAATGTTTATGAGTGAATTATAATAGGGTTTGTGCAGTGGATTAACATAGGTTCTCCTCCTAAAAAAAAAAAAAAAAGATCAAAACTGCATACATACCAAGTTCTGTTTTCAAATTTTGGGTTTCACGGTCTGACCTCCTAAAGCTCTCCTGTGAATGTCTGGGGGTCCATGAACCACAGGTAAACAACCACACAATTAAAGGCCAGGAGAACTTGAACCTGGAACCCTGAGACAAGTACCTGCAGATAGATTTTCCTGTCCACACAGCTCCATTTTTAATAACTTAGTTTTTGACCATTACTCTCACTTAAACATAAGAAATCAATTTATATTGATTTTTATCTATCTTAACACTTAGTCTCTTTCCCCAGAGCATCACAGGGTTTTGACCTGGGTACAATTACCATCATCTAACAAACTGGAAAATCTTGCTATAACTGCAATCCTACTTCGATTTCACGGAGATGATTTATTATAGGACGTTTAACCAATGGCACCTGTTTCCTAAAAGTTAAAGCACCATTAATTAGTGAAAGCACTTTGATACAGGTACACACACATGCTGTACAACCCAAAACACTTCTTTATCCCTTTCTGCATTAATTTTCTTATTGTTCGTTTTGAGCATTTATATGGCAATACATAGCAGTAAATGCACTGAGAGATTATTTCCTAATTGGGAAGTAAACTTGCATTGTCACCATGTGAGACTCTGTAGAAGGTAAGGAACTTTCTATCTAATGGACACACTGGAATATCACCAGGCATACATATCAAATGAAATGTGTATAATTGCTTCAAAATACGTTCTTATTAAGAAGAGAGAAATCAAGCTAGACTTGCTGGTACCTCTTCTTCTGTCTTGCTTTCAACTTCCCCTACCTGTCTTTCCCCCAATCTCAAATTAGAAAGAGGAAAAAAAAAGCACACACAAAAAAAGAAATTAGAAAATGATCTCATCTTTGGTCTTTCTTAAGTATTTTACTCAACTCTTCTAAGAATTCTAGGTACATTTCAACATTTGTATAAAAGAATGAATCTCTCACTTCGATCCAGGAAAAATTTCTGGTAACAGCGTACAGACGTTTGATTTTTCAAAAGAACTAGAATATAGATTTTTGTGTAAGATGTTCTCTCTTGAAAAATATTGGCAGCAAATTCAAAATTTTATACGACATTAGGCTAGCCAATTAAAACACATGGATAGCTTGAATTTGGCTGGAGTGTCACTGTTCAGTGTTGTTCTTTAAACTGTAGGATAGGTGACAGTGTTCCTCACCAAAGAAGACAACAGGGACAGAAATAACTATGTGTCTTCATTTTCTTTCTTACTGTTACCAGGTGCTGTGGTAATCACTTCCATTCTACTAACAAAGCATGAGCGTGAACAACTTTTTCACAGAGCGTCCACCCAATAATTATGTATTGGTTCTGCCAGGAATAGAGAACCCTAGATCAAAATGTCCCCATATTATCTTCCTTATAGTTTATGTCTTCATGATTCTTAAGAGAAAATATAATATGTGGATGTGTATTTGAGTGTGTCGGAGAGTGGGAAGATCTTGAGCAAGTCTTTAATCTTTATTGTGCAAGAGCTACATTTAGCAAGAATCTATACCTACTCTGCAAGTTATGGAGGATTACCAAGATGGTGGCCATGGCAGGAATTTAGTGTCTGACCCACTCTTTGGTTATTTGTAGAAATATGTTCGTTGTCCTTTCTTGGAAAGAACATACTTTTGTCCTCATTTTCTTTAGTGGTATGTCTCATCTCTAGTAGCAAAAGGAATTTAATAATCAAAATTAAAAACTGCCCTTATGGTTTGGGTGAGGGTGTTGAGTATTCTTTTGAGAGACGTGGGACTTGGGATGTCATATAGATTCCAACAGAGTCAGAGGTTAGGCATCTGTATTTAATTGACATAAAGTCTCTTTCAACCAATAATTGAAAATGAGGTTTAAATTCTAAGTAGTGAGGCAAGTTTTGATTATTTTAAGAGATGACAAAAATGGCCCCTTTGTGCATTTTATACTTTTTAAATATAGAGTTTTGACACGCCTAAAGGGATAAACTCATCAATTCAAGTTAGACATTTTATTAACCACACAGGTGATGAACTCACAAAATATATTACATTTTTTCCCCAGTTTTGTTAGGAAATACTATCGTCTTTGGAATAGGGAAATGAAATAAGTTAAAATGGTGGCAACCAAACATACAAGCCAGGAATTTCAGTTTTCCCTTTTCCTAGCTTGCTCACTTGCAGACAATCGTTATTGATCTGTGATGACCAGGAATGTCTTGCCTGAGGGCTACCGGGAGCAACATGGAATGTGTAAAGAGTTTTGGAGCTATGCTGAGCAGGCTTCAGACCAATGCTTTGCCCTTTACTAGTTGTTTGTTTTTGAGCAAGACATTTAAATTTAGTGGGCCTTGGTTCCTTTGTCTAGAAAAGGGATATGAATCCTATCACCTCACAGAGTCCTGGTGAACACTAGGACTAGTTTGCATGACTTAAAACATCAGTCATCATCTATTAACGAGAATCATCCCTATCATGGTTATGTTTAGGATTTAGGAAATGTCCCTTGAGAGGCCCATTAAACACCTTTTTGGAAATTAATATATTAGATCTGACCAGTGCCCCTGTTTCAGTGGCTTTCAAATTTTAAAACTCTTCAAGAACAACTTTTTTTAAAATAAAAGATAAAGTTCTGGCGTGTTTCCATTTCTTGATTGTGTTGATTTTTTTTGTTTTGCTATTTAATTTTTGTGTTTTGCTATCAAGTCTTAGGTTTTTACAATTTTTTTTTAAAGTAAATACCTGCACAAGTAGTGAGATTAAGAAAAAATGAGTCCCCGTTTTGAGGACATGTGAGTATGATGGTAAACACACTCGGGAGTGGACACAGAGATTACAATCTCCATTTTACTGTTTCACAGGCGACTTACAAGAAGCTTACACTATTGAGAAAGCCAACGAGGTGAAAAATAGCCTCCTGACGCTCTTGAAAAAGTGGGAAGGTTGGTTTGCATCCTATTGGAAAATATTTAAATTGTGATCTCTCCAAATCCATACGATTTTTATTTTCTAAACATTTGTGAGTGTTTCGAGAACTTTCCATGTAGCGTGCTTTCAGTCAAATCGTGTCAAATATTTATACTTATTTATATTTATATTTATATTCGGTCGGTCAAAGGAGGGATAGTTGTTCATGTGAGAAGTTAATTGCTAGCTTACCATTTTACTTAAATGGTAAGCAGAGCAATGAAGTTCAAATGTGCAAAATCGTGAAGTCAATTATAGTTTCAGAACAATCTGCTTTAAATAAGGGGAATTAGAGATAATTGTCTATTTCTACAAACTGGCATGCCTGTATTTCATCTCCCACATACCTTTGACATGTCTACATACACCACTGATGTTGTATCTCCACACTGACAATGTGGAATATGTTACATTTTGGTGGTGGTTATTTGGACGCAGCATCGGGGTCAAAGGTTGACCTCAGTTTGTTACAGATGAACCCCAGAGAATTTTCCGATCTGAGGGCAGCATCATTTTGGTTTTGGAGCAACATCAAAGTATGTGTGCTTTCTTATAGCATGAAAAGTATGTCTTTATTCCAAGAATACATATTCTTTTTTTTTTTTAAAGATTTTATTTATTTATTTGACAGAGATAGAGACAGCCAGTGAGAGAGGGAACACAAGCAGGGGGAGTGGGAGAGGAAGAAGCAGGCTCATAGAGGAGGAGCCTGATGTGGGGCTCGATCCCGTAACGCCGGGATCACGCCCTGAGCCGAAGGCAGACACCCAACCGCTGTGCCACCCAGGCACCCCGCAAGAATACATATTCTGACAATCTCGGTGGGAAAGACGAATTGCTTATGTTCATTCTTCAGAGACTACAGCATTTCAGAAGAAAAAAAAAAAAAGAAAGGAGCAATAACACATTTCTTAATTTTGACTATCACTACAATCAATTCAGTTGATCATGTGGCAGCTTGCATTGACTTATCAAGAAGGCAATCTGAAGAAGGAAAAGTCTCTATTTTAAGTGGAATCAATAGATATAGCTTTGAATTATCCTAGAATTACTTTTTTTTATTGCTACCCAAATGAGTACAGTTAATGCCTCTGATCTTTTTTTTTTTGCCAATTCACAGGGTTTAAGTGGATGATTAGAATGACCAATTCAATTCTTCTGGTAAACTTCAAAACATCTTTCTACTGTAAATTTTCAAAAATAGAAATGAAGAAGGAAAAAAGAAAGAAAGGAGGGAAGGAAGGAAGGAAAGAAAGACTAGCTTTATTTTAATCATTCGGTTATACGTTATCATTAGAGGGTATTTCATTTCAAATAAAAAATTCACTTAGTGGGATTAACTGTAGACCCATGCAAAGGTTTGAAAGAAAGGAAACAGGACAATTTGGGCAGGTTCCTGCTGCTATTCTCAGTCATTTTCCAGCTTTTACAGGTTTCCAATGATCTATTATTATTATTCTTAAATAAATAACTCAAGAAAGGCATTTTCCCGGAAATGAATATTTATTCTTGAAGCATTATAGTGTATTAAAGAATTCTCATATTCTATGTCAGAAAAAGCTCTAAAGCAACATAAATAAATAAATTCATGTGTATCATGAATTTTACTTTATAGTTAACAGCTGTAGCTCTTGTCTCCTGGATAGTCAACAGACAGGTGTGTGTGTGTGTGTGTGTGTGTGTGTTGGTGTGTGTGTGTGTGTTGGGGTGTGTGTGTGTGGGTGTGTGTATACACTCTGTGTTTTAAATGTCAATTGGTTGTGGGCATAGCACGGCTCGTCTGAAGGTATGGTAGATAGAATAAGACACATTTAATTCAGGTTTAGGACAGGTTTAATTCAGCACCTGGGGCAGAAATGTGAGGCACTAAAAAAGAAATGAAAATGAATCAGCAAAGGTTGTTTAGTTGTTTTTTTTTGTTTTTTTGTTTTTAGATTTTATTTATTTACTTGAGAGAGAGAGACAGCGAGTGAGAGAGAGAAGGAGCAGAGGGAGAAGCAGACTCTCTGCTGAGCAGGGAGCCCAACATGGGGCTCCATCCTGGGACTCTAGGATCACGACCTGAGCAGAAGGCAGACACTTAACCAACTGAGCAGAAGGCAACCACTTAACCAACCACTCAGGTGCCCCAGAAAAGGGTTTTAAAGACTGAATTAACTATAAAGCCAGGAGCAGGCAGAGTACTAGTAACTGCTAGTGAATAGAACTAATAAACATTTCTGAGGGGATCTCCAGAGAGCATTATTCCTCAGGTGTCAGGGGACTGGAAAAGGTGAGACTCTTTTCCATTCTTCATTTGAGGCAAGTCCTAAGGAAACTAGGGGGGAAAAATCTTTCTTCTTCATTGCCCAAGAGAGCTGGAGAGGGGACTCTAGGCTGGATTTGGAGGGGAACTTAAGAAGCTAGTCAAGAAAGCGAGAGCGAGGTTCAAAAGAGGTAAACTCGGGAGGAGGGGGGTGACATATTGCCTCAAGTACACATCTAATTTTATTTCAGAAATGACTGATATGGATTCTGTTTCCTGCGATATCCTCATATATCCCCATAACATGCCTGCCAGTGGCTCCAAATGGCTCCCACTGAAGCTAGTTTTCCTATCTGCCTTTTGCAATGTCTTACTGGGGAGGAGTGGATCGTTGGAGTTGAGGGGGAAAAACTTACCCCAAAGTCAGAGTTTTAAGAGACACTTCTGCCTGGCAACCTGGCAGCAGTAGAAATGACAAGTGGCACGAAAGGTTCCACCGCCCCCACCCCGGGACATACGTGATTCTTTTTAGAGCAATAGCTATGCAGCAAAACTAAAAGATGTGCATGGTTAAATTAATGATTGAGTTTACATTCTATGACTAGTGCTCTCTGTGACCAATTTTATGGTGCTTATTTTTTATTAGGGCTTAGAAACAATGGAGATGTCTGTGATTTACAGTACTAATTATGTTTGTTAAAGTGGGGTGCCTGGGTGGCTCAATCAGTTAAGTGTCCGACTCTCGATTTTGGCTCAGGTCATGACCTCAGGGTCCTGAGATCAAGCCCCAAGACGGGCTCCGAGCTCAGTGCACAGTCTGCTTGAGATTCTCTCTCTCCCCCTCCCTCTTCCCCTTCCCCTGCTTTCGAGCTCTCTCTCGCTACTAAAAAAGAAAGTTTGTTAAAGTAATATTGGGATGTAATCTGACTTTTTATTAGTGAATAACCTTTGTCATTCAGTTCGTGCAGCGTCTCTGGGCTTTAGGTTCTCATCTGTAAAATGGGAGTAATATTTACTTTATAGAGGTGTTGTAAGGAATTATGAGATAAGCAAAGTATCTTAATTTCGGGTATAGAGTAGGGAGATGATAAATGTACTCATTGTTACTGTCAACATTGAGCAAACAGTGATTTTTTTCCGTT
Source organism: Ursus maritimus (assembly GCF_017311325.1). NCBI lineage: Eukaryota > Metazoa > Chordata > Mammalia > Carnivora > Ursidae > Ursus > Ursus maritimus. The sequence continues at coordinate 25,287,216 of NW_024425675.1, read as the reverse complement.
CATCCCTTGGACTCAGAAATTAAATTCTTTAACTGGGGATAATGGATACTCTATCTAGATGTAATCTAGACACTTCTCTGGAGCGGAACATGCTCTTATTCTGAATTCCACAATTTTTAAAAAATGAAGGACAAACACCTGAGAGGGCAGTAAACAGGGTCTGCTGATGATGTTCACAGTACACCGTTTATTTAGAAATTACGTGGGACTAAAAAAAGGGTTCATCACATTGTTCAACATGAAGTATATGGAAAACAACAGGACAGATTTTAACAAGTGGAAAATGGAGTTTGGAAACCATTTTGAAAAAAAAAAAAAAAAAAAAAAGATGTCCAGGAGCACAAAGTCTTGATCCTTATTTCAACAGGGAATGAAATTCAGTTCAAATGTTCCTCGCGCCAAAAGAAAAAAAAAAAAAACATACTGATGGGCTCTTCCAAAAAATAACTAAACACCATGGTCGTTTTGTGAAGCAGTCAGAGAACCTCTTCAAGTATTTTACCATCGCATTTAGCTCCGGCTACGAACTCCTTATCTTCCTGCCGAAATGCTGCCAAACAGCGTTTAGCGGAGATGTCTCTGGATTACGTGCGCGTGGAGTGCAAAGGGCGCTGCTGGCTTGGATTATCTCCCCCTGTTACGAGATACCCGAATCTCAGAAGGAGAGCACAGCACAGCCCTCTTCCTGCCGTAGCTTCGAGCCACGAGCCGAGAACGTGAGAACGGCTACCGAGTTTCACGCCTCTGGCATCACAATCACTCGGTATGGGGTGTTACCGGCAACAGACGGCCGAGCATATGTGTTGAACTGAACTGTGAGATTGTGAGAAAAGTGCCCGAGGAAATAATTCACGGCTACTGAAAAATATTCACGTTGATGCAGCCCCAGAAATTGCAGGTTCCCAGAGTGACAGAATTTTCCCTTCGAAAGCTCAGGCCCCGGACTAACTGAAGCAAGTGCGACTTTTACAAGCTCCGTGTGACCTTGGGCAAGTTCCTTAAACTTGCTAAATCCTGTTTCCTCATCTATATAAAACCTGAAAAATTATATTACCTACGTCATGGAGTTGCTGCTGAGATTAAACGTGATGATTTATGTAAAATGCTTAACATAGCACTTAGCACCTAGTAAATAGGCAATAAATATTATTTCTATCATAACTGGATGTTTGATAAGCACATGATCAAGACTGTACGGAAGTCATCTTTACTAGGTTGGACTGACCATTTATAAATTTAGACCAAATAAATATTACAAAATGCAAAATGTTATAATCAAATAAATCATCATAAACAGGCTTTTTTTTAAAAAAAACAAAACTATTTATTTATTAGAGAGAGAGATAGAGAGAGAGAGAGTACAAGCAGTGGGGAGAGGGAGTAGCAGGTTCCAGGGAGCCCGATGTGGGGCTCGATCCTAGGACCCTGGGATCATGAGCTGAGCCAAAAGCAGATGTTCAACGGACTGAGCCACCCAGGTGCCCCCAAACAGACTCTTTCTATTAAGATCCTATATTCTCACTTGTGAAAAGAGGGTTTTGGATTCAACACTCACGAAGAAGCTAACACTTAAATTCTACAGAGTATTAATTCTTTAAGAAATATGTATTTATAACAGTATTCGAATTAGATACCTGATTCCTTGCTTAAATTTCTTACTGAGATTGATCCAAAAATTTAAGGCAGAGGCCTCTTCATCTAATCTGAAACCAACTTATCTGAATAGAACATAGATCAGGTATTGGGGAAATTTTAAATTACATTCTAATTAACATTATGAACCCTTTCTGAAGTTTGTTTCCACTGAGTATGTCTTAATGGCACTGTTGTGATTTTTCATTTTATGGGAAAACAAGGAAGCAAAAGAAGTAAGATACTGTGAAAAAGACTCAACAGGGAGATCCTGGAACTCTCGATGGGGAAATTACTGTGGTAGATTTGCGAACTGATTTCTAGACTTGGATTGTTCAGAAGAAGTCAGATAAACTTAAGAGAAACATCTGCACTTTACAGCGTTTATCTGAAAGACCAACAATTTGGGCAGCTTGCCCAGCTCTCTGATTTTCTCCAGAGCAAGTATATGAGAATTATGTTCTTCACTACCACCCCAACCACTTCCCATTTTCAATTACATGACACTTCCAAAAACATAGACCATTTGACGCAGTGCAAGTTACTGAGTGACAAACATTTACACTTATTTGTTTGTTTGTTGTCCACAACACCAATCTAGACCATATACCGCCTCCCTTGATCCTCCCTCAATTGCCCGACCCGGATCCTATATTAGGTTGTTCCTAGCATCTTCTTACTCAGACACCCTGTTGTTCCTCAGAGTCTCTGTGTTTGCTGTAACAAACTACAGTATTGTTCCCGGCAGTCTGTGGCTACAGGGTACTGACAATATCTTTTTTGGTTTTGGGGGAAGATTTCGTGATTTTCCTTACATGACACTGCTGAAAAGGAGCAGAGCTGGGCTTTCCACTCAGCCTGAGTTCATAGTTTCTGCCCTAAAACACACATCGTGGTTGATACAATGGGAAAAATTGAAATTACTCAGGATAAGGTGCCCATTACTATGAGATGGGAGTTCAGAAGGAAACACTTGGAAATATACAAACTTAAGGCAAGCCTGGTGGAAGGTAAGCCAACAGAAGAACCTGAGAAAAAACAGTAAAGAAATGTGGGATAAAGTAAGGAGAAAGCAGTGTCATGAACCCTCAAAAAGTGAGTGTCAAAGGTTACAGAAAGGTCTAGTTAAATAAGGAATGAAAAAAAAAAGTCTACTGGATTGAACAACTGGGTGATCATCAGGAAATTCTAGGAGAGAAGTAGGGGTAGAAGCCAATGTTTGTAGAGGTTAAAGAGCATGCAGGGCGGAGGATGTGGATGAAGATTCCTTTTAATGGAAGGAAAAGAGAGACACCACTGGAAATAACAGGGGCCAAGGTCAAGATTTTTGCTTCTACTTTTCTAATAGAGGAGAAACTTGAGAATGCATACCTATGGTAGAGGAAGAGACAGAAGAGGGACACTGAAGATGGAGGGGACAGATAAAAGAGTAGAGGTCTGAACAGAGAAGAGGAAGAGGAGCCGAGGACATGCGTAGAAGGACAGGACTTCCATAGCATCAGCCCTTTCCCTGGGCTTGGGGTCTGAAGAGACATCACCTCTGTATTCTGGAGACAGGCAGCAAGTGAGGGGCTCTCACCTGACCGCGCCTCTTCTCTCTGACGCTGAAACAGAAGTTGTCTACTGAGACCAGTGGGGGTATATGAGAATTAGGGGCTGTAGAAGACTAGTAAAGACTCTTCTGGAAAGATTTATGGGTTTTTTGCCTAATTGAATAATCTCTTTCTTTATTCATACATTTTGCTTAGAAGCTGTTGGAATGAAATTGAATGAGTCAACTGAATCCTTTAAAAGGCTCTACTGATGGTGTAAACTCAGAGTGAAGTACAGTTGTCCCTTGGACAATGTGGGGGGGGGCAGGTAGGGCCACCAGTCCCTGAGCAGTTGAAAATCCACATATAACTTTTGACTCCCCCAAAACTTAACGACTTATAGCCTATTGTTGACCGGGAAGCCTTACTGATCACATAAACAGTTGGGTGACACATAGTCCTTATGTTATGTGTATATATACTTTATACAGTATATAAAAGAAAAGATGTTATGAAGATCATAAGGAAGAGGAAATACATTTACAGAACTGTGCTGTAAAAAATCCCTGTGCATAAGTGGACCTGTGCAGTTCAAACCCAGGTTGTGCAAGGGTCAATTGGAATTGAGCTGCCTAGCACGTGGTGGCTCTCAGGGCTCCAGGTGGGGTTCTCAGGGCCCCTGAGAGCAGCCCATGCTGTGCTGTGAGTGGGTTTGAAGCAGTCTTGCAGCAGAGAGCACATCGCACGTGGAAAACAATACATTGCTTCTCCTCAAGACGGGCAAGAGTGAAAAATACAGAGATGGCATTGCACAACTAGACCTGCACAGTGATTAACAGAGCACCGCTGAATCATTCAGTTCCACTTATTTAATCTGGATTCAGGCCTGATGTTATAGGGATTATGCAACTTTTCTGTAATTTGCAAGCACCACCCCCTTGTTTAGAAATAGTTATTGAAAATGATAAAATTGGGTCAGAGGCCATGTCCATGCATGGCCACACACTTACTACTTTCACTGCAAACCTACAGGAATGTGTTGGTCTCTCGTTCTTTTTGGTAACAAGATGATGTGAAAAGGTATCACAGGAACAAAGTTTCTCTTCATATTTCAAGCCATCAAGAGTAGCCAAAAATGTTTCTGCTGAAAACCACCGGAAGTTGCAGGTTGAAATTCAAGACATTCAGCTAAATGTGGATTTCAGATAAACCAAGTGGAAGTGCGGCCCAAATACTGATGAGACATACTTACACTAAAAATATGTTGGTTCTTTATCTTAACTGCAAGTTAGAGTGGGCATCCTGGGTCTGTCTTTGTTGAATATGGTATGGTCAACCTAAAGTCATCGTTGCTCAGACAGGGTTTCATGATACTACAAGCACTGTGGAGAAGAGTTTGGCCAAAGCACCAGCACTGATTCCTATGTGAATATTCTCCTGAAAGACAAGAGGAGCACTTTAATCGATGTACTAAGATGTGAAACTATCCCAGTGGTTTCCCTTCTCAAAAGATTCCACTATGAGTAAAATATCAAACCAGAATATTTTGGATTCCTATTTTGCTTCTGAGGTTACTACCAGTATCTCTTTGGACCATCTCCAACCCCAGACACCCAAGGAAATAGATCATATCAAAGGGAAATTCACAACATTCACAATTGTCTACTCAGGTATTACACTGTATGTTTACTAAGAGGAAGATTTGATCCTTCTATTCTTTGCCTTTCCACTCAATAACAGGTTCACTTTGAAATGAGACTGTTCTAAGAGCTTGTGTTCGGCTCCCTCCTCTATGTCCCATGCCGTCAGCACGCATGCACGCACTCACACAGTCACAGAGCTTGTGGGGAATGCTGACTTGTTGGAATACATTTTTTTTGGTTTTGGTTTTTTGGTCTGCAGTTTAGACCTGAAAGGAATATGCCTCCAGGAGGTTGCAAACGCAGGGAATCCTGTTTACAATGGTAGGTCCTCATGACCAGGCCAAAGCTACTGCTTGCTGTGCCATGTGGGCTGGCAGGGCTTTCTGTTTCCTGAACAATGATGTGTGAAGTGTGTTTTTCTGCATCTTCTGTTCTTACCATCCGCATTCTCATTATTCCAGTTTGATGGAGAGCGTCCTTTCCCTAATGCCTTCACCTTCCTCCCCATTTCAACACATGTTCTCAAAAAAGAATAGGATATCGCCTTCACTCAAAGGTGTGAGTATCTCATAAAGCTTAAAATGGCAATTTATTTTTTACTTTTCCATAACAGGCATAACACAAGAAAGAAACTCTAATTCTGAAGAAGGCTTCAGTGAGAGGCGGAGGGTGGGAAGGCAAGGGAACATCTTCCACATTTTTTAGGTGACTCCATAGTCTTTCTCCACACAACATGGGTGCAAACCAAAGACATGCTTTAGTAAAGACTTCTGTTCAAGTGCTTATATTTCTGACCTGTTTTATTGCTATGCAACTGGCCGTGTTGTGACTGAAGGATGACATACCCAATGGCTGGGTAGCTTCTTCTGATACTCAAGCTCTACATACATCTGATGTTAATAGAACATGCCAGAGGGTCTTCTTGTGCAGCCGTGCATGAAAGACACGCTGAGAGGCACACGATTGCTCTTAGGGTCACAGAGCTGGAAGACACTTCTCTAATTGACAAAGGAGGAAACCAAGATCCAGAAATGGTAAGTGACTTCCCTGAAGTCATATAACTGGCTAGTGCCAGAAATGAAAATAAAATATAGATTTCCTAATTTTCATGTTGAGTTCTCAGTTAAAAGTCTAACCTATCTCACAGATACCTAAAAGTTTATTAAGAAGCACGGTCGGCTCAAAAGTGATTTTTAAAGTAGTAAGGATGTGTAAAACTAAAAATTTTCCAAGGGAATAAAATGAAATCCTTTCTAATAATATTTTAGGTTGGTCAGAAATGCAACTATTTTAGCCATTACAGTTAATTACAGATAATTTTACAATTAAAACTTATCTTTGCTCCGAAAAAATAATGGCCAAACTTCGCTAATATAGATTAGGGCCCACGCAATTGGAATTGCATTTAAAGAAATGTCCAGATTTGTTTTAATTAAGTAGAAATTATCACAAACACTTTTTTCTTTAATTTAGTAATGATTAAGAATGGCATGTTGCTCAGAGCTAAGCAACGAAGAGCAGGTATGCTGTCTTATGATTAGAGATACAACTAGGAGCCAGAGCATGTGAGCCTAATTAGAGAATTTTGTAAGGCACTTTGAAGATGAAAAGAAGTATAAAATCCCAAAGAATACTGATATTTCCAGGCTCACTCCCACTTCTCTTCTCTGTGGTCTTAAGGGGAAAAAACAAACAAACAAGCAATAACTAATCACTAACTTTGAACATGAGAAAGTAAGACTATATTGTGCTTCTGTTTATTTTTTTACTTTCTGTATGAATTTAACAGGCATACCAAAGAGAGACAGAAGAACTTGGGTACCTGAAAAAATGTGTTATAGTCAATTTTTATTATACATGAATTTACCTAGAAAATCCAAGCTAAATTTCAATTAGCTTCCACTTCATATATGTGTGTATATATAATTTTAATGGCAGACCTCCCCTTCTGCCCCGTTTCTTGACCTGACCCTTAAAGTTTGGTGTTTCATAGGAATTATCTGATTATTTATTAAAAATACAGATTTCAGAGCTCCTAACTCAAAGATTCTGATTCAGTAGCTCTGAACAATAGGAATAGGATTTCCAGGAATCCACTGGAAAAGAAAGATCTTGGGGGATTCTAACAAAGGTGTTCCAAATACCCCAGTCTGAGAACTACTGGGCTAAACACACATCTGGAAGGCAGCTACCACAGCAACCGTGTGGCTTCCATTGCCATTGCGATGTGCTTGTTGTCTTCATTTGGTTGAAGGGCATCTGAAGTGCTGACGTTTGAAGAAAGACAATGTGAGGATTATTACTGGTTTTCAGTCAAATGGTAAAGTTTTAGGAAGGGAATTGTTCCAGAAAAAGGCCTTTTTTTCCCCCTTAAAATTTCTAAGCAACTAAAAACAATTTAAATTCCCTTAGACCTGCAGAGATGGTTGCTTTAACCATGTGAAGACATTTTCATATTTTCTTATATTTCTTATTCACCCTTGATATATTTCTGAGAGACCCTAAGTTGGCCGGTTTGGTGTCCACAGGCAACAGAAAAAAAACTCTTCAGACTCTGGCCAACTCCCTCTCAGATGACTTCCATTTTTTCCCAAAGATCATATCCTATGTAGTTAACATGTTTCAAAGATCATATCCTACTGTTAGGGAGTCGATAGCCTCCATGTATAAAGATCATAGCTCCTCAGCAAGTTGCGGAAGATGTGCAAGACATTTCTTCTCCAGGACTGAAAACTTGCTTTGAAACTCTAAGCGAAGATCCCCATTTCAGGGGCAAGTGCTCTCCTTAGATTACAGCACACCCAACATGAGAATGGAGATGTGTGGTGTTCACAGCCTACACGGAAAGCAATTTTGCTTTCATACCTGGTGGTGGTGTGCACCCTCAGTAGAGCCACCCAAATATACAAGCTGTAATCCTTCCAAGAGCAGTAGGTTGATGTCAAAGGCTTTTCAGGGAAGCAGGGAATTGTGGCAATACTTCAAGGAGTGGGATAGCAATTAACCCTTGCATACGGATTGAAGGACTGGCCTGTCAGCTTATTGCCAACTTTGCTTATGATTCAGAGGTAAGTGAAGCCGGAGCATAGAACATGCAGAGGTGATAACCTGCCACGCTGCAGAAAGTCTGGGCAGGGAGAAGAATTATGGAGTTGATGATAACATGTACACATTATAATGGTTTCAGAAATATTTTATACAACCTGGTCAACCAAGGATTTTGTTTTCCAATTCTATTGACATAAATAAAAAAATTTAAAAGGCCTCTTTGTGTTATATATGTGTGTGTGTGTGTGTGTGTGTGTGTGTAGTGTGTATGTATGTGGAATGTATGTGTGGAAGGAGAGAGAGAGAAAGAGAAAGAGGAATGTTCTGACTACAAGGAGACTCTCTTACAGGTGGGTAGCAAGATGTCAACAAGCATTACCCAGTACACAACTCTGTTAGTGGCTTTTCTTAGTCCAAAGTGGTAATAGTGGCAGAAGTTTAGGGAACCATGAAGCAATAAGATATATGAGAAATTAAGCTAGGAAAATATTGTGTAATAGGAAATGCATTCCCTCATCTCTCAATTTCTTGGGGACAGGTAGCAACAACAACAAAAACAACAAATAGCATTATTTTTCCATGAAGAGATTCCAGTTTGATAAAGAGAACTTTCCTGAACTCATAGCAGGGACTGAACTTATTCAGAAAACAAACTTGATTGCATATAATCAGCTCAGACTACTTTCTTACTTAGTAATAGATCAGCAAAGCAGCTGAGGAGATGGAAACAACTGTGTCATGTTTTCTCTCTCACCACCGTGGTTTCCATTCATGACAACATCATCCAGTTCACTGCAGTTGCCTCCTGTTCCCCTATCTTCTGATGTCTGGCCAGAAGTGGAAGGTAATTAAAGGGGTGAAAGCTTTGATATTGCTCTATCCTTGTGTCAGTAATGTAGCACCAGCCAATGGTTTTTGATATTTTCGATGCCCAGGCTTCTCTTTCTGGTCTCAGGTGGGAACCCTACATAAGGTAGTATTCTGTGTATGAGTATCTCTCAGTGGATCTGCACAGGCAATTGAGAGCAAGTCACTATGTGTTGTCACTCCACTAACAGGAAGTGAAAACAAAAATCAATCCAATCTAGAAGGAAAAAAGGCAATATCATCAAAAAGTCATCTTGCATTCTGAATGGTTTGTATAGATAGTGAGCATGTATTTCTAGCCAACAATTAGGTGGCATGGACAGTCAGAATAGATCATATAACTTTGGGACACCATATTTTATGTTTCAAAAAATCTTTTAAATTTGGAATTTATGATTGCTGAATGTATAAAAAACGGGAGCTTTCCCTAGGGTCCCATTTAGATTTTTTTCTGTTTCACATTTGTGGTGTAATTTTATAAAACCTTTACTGTCAAAGCTGGCAAAACTCCTTTTTTTTTGGTCTGTCTGCTGGTTACTTTTTGCAGTTCCAGGACCTGTTTTCCCATAGAACCCACTCTGTCTCCTCTCTCAAATTCATTATGAGACTGATATTCCATTTCCTATGGTGGGTACTCTGACCCTAGCTGTATCTATTAAGATTAGCTTTGGCTCCAAAGTAACAGAGACTCAAGGATAGTGGATTAAAACACATTAGAGTTTATTTTTTATTCAAGAGAAGTCCAGAAAAGGCAGTGGTGTAAATTCTTGCAAAGAAGTAACCATTCTATAGATAGCAATTTAAAACTCTTAAAAAAAAAATAGCAGAAAAATAACCATTTGAAGATATAGGAAAGAGACCAAAAGCAGGCAGAAACAGGAGGAGATTCAACTCTTGAAAGAGTAAAGCCATGGGATAGAACATATTTATAGACCTTTTTCTTGAAGGCGTTCTCCAATCCTTAAGTTGCAGCACCTAGAACTCAATCAGCAAGTGCAGTCTTATTGATTTGAGATGTCTAGAGGGTAGAGTGCAAGCCACCTATAAATGTCTAAAGGGAGGGGATCTTAAATAGAGGAGAAACACAGAGGACAGGAGCTCCAAAATCTGCATTAAAATCCTCAGCAAATCTTTGGCCAGCACTGTATATTCATGAAGGAATTCAAGGACACCAATGAAGGACACCAATGGGGAAGCCTGAAAGAACTAAGCAGAGATTTCAGTTCTTGCCCATCAGAGGAGAGACCGAGCTTGGAATCTCAGTCCTGCCAAGTTAGAATGGCTTGGTAAATTCCTCAGGAAGCACTGAAATTCCAAAAGAACTATGTCTTAAGATTTTATTGCCTGCTAGATCAACAATCAATACTTTTCTGAGGAATCAGAGTTCTTAAAAATTATCATCTACAATTTACAGCAGAAAAATTAAAATTATTAGACACACAGAGAAACAGGAAAATATAATCCATATTCAAGAGAAAATCAGTGAAAAGAAATAGACTTGAGGAGACCAAGATACGAGGTTTAACATATAGGACTTTTAAGGAATTAAAGGAAAAAATGATCACAATGAATGAACAGATGAGGGCTCTCATAGAAATATAAAAACTATAAAAAATGAAATAAAAATTCCAGAAGTGAAAAGTAGAAAATTTAGAAAGATAAATTCATTGGCTGGGTTTAAAGTTTAACAGCCCTAGGAAACTCATACAAGCCCCCGAACTATTGCTTCCAGAGTCAAGATTCTAGGACCAAATAATGGTCTTTGCCTTAAAATTCCATGATCTTTCTATCACTGTAATGCTTTAGTTTATTATTATTATTATTTAAATGCTAGTTATCCTGACTTTTTATTCATTGGGTCTAAATCATTTTATGCAACTTTCCTTACTAGACATGTTTCTGAATGATCGCATGCAATATAAAATTATATATTCAATTATATTTAAAGAAACCTTATTGACTTTCCCTAATGTTTAAGAAAGGAAATTGGATAGAAGGCAACTAACCTAACAGCTGTGGTTATAAGACTGTGACTACTATAATTGTCAGTGTACATTCAAATTTTGTTAATTTTTCTAAGTATTACTCAAAAGAAAATTTAAAGATACTCTCCTATCTTGTAGCTCAATGTATTCAAAAACAGAGTGTAAAATCAACTAATATACTAGTATTCTATTTTGACAAGGCAATTAAAACTTCAGCACAAGCTGAATCTAAGAATATGGGAATTTTCTCAGTTGAGTCAAAGATTTAAAATCTGACTGGATAGACATGGTAAGAAGGGGGAAACACTTTGCAAGCATTTTTACATGAATATAAAGAAAATTTCTGGATTTCTTAAAAGATTTATTTATTCATTTGACAGAATAAGCAGGGGAGCTGCAGGGGCAGAGGGAGAAGCAGGCTCCCCGCTGAGCAGGGAGCCCGATGTGGGGCTCGGTCCTAGGACCCTGGGATCATGACCTGAGCTGAAGGTAGATGCTTAACTGACTGAGCCACCCCCTCTGGATGTGTTTTATTTCATGTTCATAAGCCGAAGTAGCACCACCTTAGCTTCTTTTCTTGGGGATGGGCAGACTGAAGAGTACTCCTCAGTTTTGAAATGTTATACATGTAACTCTTTGCTTATAGATATTGGCACTAGAAAAGGAAAAGAAATGAAAGAAGAGTCTGAGGCCTTAAACACAACACTCATATCAACTAGATACTGGAATGAAAAAAACAGGACAATCATCTCATCATTTGAAGCAGAAAGGACACACAGCATTCCAAAGAATGATTGAAAAGGATGTAAAATCATATGATTGGATACCTTCATTGTCTCTGAAAACAAAAGAATAAATAACAAGTGGCCAGATAGAGAACATGAATTTTCATTCTAGTACTATTAATAACTAACTTCACGACTCTGGGCAACAACCTTAATCTTTTTGCCCCTTTGTCTCCTCATCTATAAAGTGAAGCAGGTAGGTTTGTTAGATCATCTCCAAGTCCTTTCAATGTTCTTTGATTCCATGAGTTTTCATAAAAATAGTAATTTTCCCAGAGTGGTTTCTGGATAAGGGCTGGTGCTCTCTTTCTGTCTGATTCATGTAAAAATGTATGTAAGGGGGTTTTCAGTCAACATTCAAAGCAATGAAGGTGGATTGAATTCATTCTCCACTCATGCCATTTGTTGCCTATAAATTCACAAAGCCTGTAGTGGTTTGTTTCAGCAAAAACATAAAGTAGATATTTAAGGTGAATGCTTAAAGTCCTCAGGCAGCACAGAATTCAGGTTAAGCTTAATGCAAAGAGCTCTGATAGTCATACCTCACTTTTAGGCTTAAATTTCCTCTGTATCTCTGTGGGGAAATCTTAATTCATAAGCACAGATAAAATTGACAGTAGGTTTAGACGATGTGATTCTGAATAGGGGATGACATGATGTGGTTTATGGAATAGTGAGCTCTGAGAACAAAAAAAAATCTTAGGTTCTAATTCTGGCCCTTACTAACTTTCAAACCATGGACTTCTATGTACTTCTCGGTGAAGTGGGGAACCTGAGTCCACTCATTTCTGTCTCTTCAGTTCCAATACTATGTTCCATTTCAATTTAATTATAAGTTTGGCAATATTTTCTGTGCTGTCATTTGAAATAAAAATTCTGATCCAAATAACTAGTATTTTGTGAGCACCAAATAAAAGCATACAACCACAATGGTGACAAAAGTGGGGAATATTCTGAAGGGTTTGGGATAGTTTCCCCAAGATATAATTTTAGCGAGGAAAGTGAGCTCTATGTACATTCTACACACCAGTCAGCATCAACTGAGCTAACAGCACTAACGTCTCATGGGACGTGTTTGAGTCCTACTTCTGTGCAGCCATTTTATTGCATCCACGGAGTTTATTGATTTTTACTGTATCCATGAAATTGGAGGACTGTTCATCATAACAAAGTAATCTAATTAATCTGGGGAACTTCATTACCCACTGAGGCACAGTATATTTAGGCTTACATTACATTAATACTGACAATAAAATGATTTAAATGCCATTTTACACATTATTACTTTTTGTGAGTTTACATTTTCATGAAATATTATACAAAACACAGAGCTTACTAAGAGTTAATAGGCTGTATTGGGATAATTTTGCAATATTTCTTCTTTGATAAGCATTGGTTATAAAGTGCCATTCCAAATACTCTGTCAAGTTTCCTCGGTACAGATACATAGATAGAAAAGAACTTCATTTACTTTAGAGACATTGGGACAGAATCTTTAGGGTAAATGGATTCTTGTAATTAAACTCGTTTTGAGCTGCTGTTGGTCATGGTGTTTTAACTTCAAACCCTTGCCTGCATTACGCAGGAATGACTCACTTGGATGCAATGCAGGAGTCAGTTGTGCCATTGCAAAATTAGGTTGTGGTAGTTCGTTCATAGGAAATCATTAAGCAAGTTGAGAAAATGTAATTTGCAGGTGAACAATTGTTTCTCATTGGGTGGATAGGAGTGTGTCCGGAGGTTACCCTGGGATTTTCCATTTTACCACCTTGGCTTTTTCCAACATGTTCTTTTTATTCACCTTTAAAAAAAGTAACTTGCCCTTTGCAAGCCTCATTGTTCTATATCGAGTTAAGAAAGGAAAAAAAAAAGTTTTCTAAATACCATGATGACCTAAGTGGTAGAAACACTGGACTAGAAATTCCTCTTGCAGAATCTAAGAGGTATCCTTACTCTAACACTTGAAATGGTCTAACCTCATTCTCTCTCTCTATATATACATATATATATACATATATATATATACATATATATATGTATATATATATCCAACTCCTGGGATGAAACATCCTAGGAGCCCTGACTTGCTTGCTTTCTTGCTGAAAACAGCTAAACATGCTGAGGAAAAATTAAAAGAATTTTCTGAACTGTCTCAATCATTGGACAAGAAAGTACAGAATGTTCCAGTCAAAAGATAAACACAGAAGATGGCTTATACCTTGAGGGCACAGGTACTCTGAAGTTTTAGTTTTTACAGTTACCTGTTGGCTTGAAGGATGTCAGACAAAACTCGGGGCCTTACGATGGGGAAAAGTTAAAAAGAATTCTCCTGAAGTTGGCACTCAAAGTGTATACTCTCAATTTAATAAGCCAGAAAGAAATCTAACACTCCTTCCACCAATAGTTCTGAAGTGAAAAGCACTGTATCAAAACTTGGGCTATGAGGAAAAAAAAAATCTTCCTTAAGAAGTTATTACTACAAAGAATCACCCACACCACAGGTTTGCAATACAAATCTATATAAGTTTGTTGGTCCAAAACCCCCCCAAGAAACCAAAAACCTCAGAGAGTCTTGGGTTTACACTGTCCCAGGTTCCTTAGAGAAGTAAGTATAATCCTCTCTATAGAAACACACAACTTCATCTCAAGCCTCAAAGAATTTATAAATTCTGTGAAACATGAGCTTTCAGGCAAAAATTATGACTTCCCTCTACCCCCTCCACCAATTCACCATAAATGAGAGGCAACAATAAAACAAAGAGAAAAATTATATGCAGAAAGATGTCAGAATATGAGAACTCCATTATATAAATTAAATGCATATAATAGAATCAAAAAATCAGAAGGGGATTGGCTGTACTAGTGCCAGCTAGCACTGGTAAAAATCAGGAGTATGAACAATGACCAAGCAGATCTTACGAAGAACCAAGTGGAACTTCAATAAATGAAAAATACAATAATTGATATTAAACAACTCAATGAAAATATTTGATAGAAAATTATTTTAGTAAAGAGAAAAACAGTGAGCAGGAAGTCAGAATGAAGGGAGATTATCCAGAATGCAGCACTGACAAAAGAGGAAAATAACAACTTTTTATTGGCATTCCAGAAAAGGAAGAGAGAAAAAGATAAATGAGACAGAGGCAATGTTTGAAGTCATAATGGTTGAGAATTTTCTAGAATTAAGGAATGATAGCACCTACAGCAGAACTCCAATTATATCAGAAACCTTATGTATTTCCCTGGATACTCTCAGCCTTATCTATCTCATTGTGCCCAGCCTCTGCTCTGCCTCAGCACTGCCACAGCTGATGCACACTGGGTGGACCGAGGCAGATATTGCCTGCCTCACTGGCTGCTTGCGTGAAATTATCAGCCCCTCACTTTTGGTTGACATTGCACAACCAGACTGATTTTGAAGACTGTCCTCTCTACCACTTTTGACTTGTATGAACTGCTATTCTGCAGGATGGGAGAGCTGGCTTTTTGTTTTTGTTTTTGAGAGAGAGACGCAGACACAGAGCAGACGTGGGGGGAGGGGTAGAGGGAGAAGGGGAGACTCACAAGCAGACTCCACGCCCAACACAGGGCCCAATGCAGGGCTCGATCTCACAACCCTGAGGTCACAACCTGAGCTGAAATCAAGAGTCAGAGGTTTAACTGACTGAGCCCCACCATGTGGCCCAGGAGAGCTGGCTTTTTAAGCTATTATCAAAGGAGCTGGATGATTTAACCTGCAAACTCAGACTAATCAGATACAAGAGACAGGAGCAATTTTTACAATTATGCTCCATCCCCTCTTCCCTCCATGGACTTCTCTGAGGCACTGTTTGGGGGAAAAAATAGCTGATCTGGAGATGTCCTGCGTAGTTCAGCAGACATACCTGCTGAATGACTGGATGTCTCACATCGCAATGTCATATGAATTCATCCCCGGAAGAGTGATGCATCACCCTGCATTGTTTTCCCATCCTTCCCGGCCTCACCTGCTTTTTCCCTTACTCTTTCTATTCTGGGGTATTGCCTCCCAAATAAAGCATGACTACTTAATATAGGTGTGTTCCAGGCTCAGACTCTTTTACTAGAGCACTGGGACAAAGATACCATTGAATCCGAGGCCAGATTCAAGAATAAATACACAGCCAGATGCATCGAAGTAAAACTCCAGACACCCAAGACATTGGAAAAAATCTAAAGGCAACCAGGAACAAATGATAGACTAGCTTTAGAGAAGTGACAAGTGTGATAACAAGTGAGTTCTCAAAAGAAATAGAGAAAGACAGAAGAAAGCCAATATGATACTCAAGGTTCTGAGAGTAAATACCTGAAAATTGGGAATATATTCCAAGAAAAGGGACCAACTAAAACTTTTAAAACAAATAAAAAGTGAGAGAGATTGCCACAAACAAACCTCACCAGCGACAATTGCCGTGTTTCTCTGGCAGAAGGAAAATGATCCCGAATGGAAGGTCTGTGGTACAAGAAGGAATAAGAAGCAGCTAAACTAAGAAATATCCAGGTAGGTCTAGATAAATACTGACTTCATAAAACAACAATACTAATGGCATGAAGAATAAAAATAATACACACAGCAGTACTAAAATATACAACGGCTCTATCATATTCATAAGGAATTCTGGACATCGGAGAAAGTGCAGGTATTTAAATTTTTGGAAGGAGGGTAAAGATGCTGATTGAGGGTAGAGATGTCTAGTTGGCCATGTTACACTCAGAAGAACCCAGATAAAATGACTGCAGCTTTCTTACCTGAAATCCATGAGCAAGAAAACACTAGAACAACTTCTTTAAAACGCTGAAACCAACTGAAAGAAACCATCCACCAAGAATTATTGATCAAAAACAAGTTTCTAAATAAAGATGCAACAAAACCATTTTCCAGAAAAACTAAGGTTGAGAGAATTGGACACGAGGGTTTCTGCACTATAAGACATGTTCCAGCAAGTTCTTCAGGAAGAAGAAACGGGATAATGGTGGTAACATGATCTAAACAAAGAGATAAACAGTATGGTGAATAGTATATGTAGGGATACATATAAAATGCACTTCTCATTTTCAGAATTTGTGTAAAAGATACTTGACTATTTAAAGCAAAAACATATTTATTATGGGATTTATAACATTTACAAACAAAATGTGATACAAGAAAAGCACAAGGACTGGCAGGAGGAAGGGAAGTATAATGTTCTGAGGTTCTTATGTTTGATGTGAGGTAACAACATATTTTTGGAAGATACATATTGTAAATTTGACAACTACTAAAACACTAAAGCGAAGACTTATTTATAGTCAATAATTCAATGAGTAGAAACTTTCATTTACTATTTTTGCTGCTCTAATGCTTTATGTTGTTCAGTTTACCAGAGTGCACACTTTCTATGCTCCTCCAAATTCAATCTATCCCACAAGCAAAATACAACCACTTAATCCAATGTTCCTAAAATTCTCAACCTATTGCAGTATTAACTCAAGCCTCAAATCTCATCTGGGTCTCATCAGCTCAAAAACCCTAAATCTCACCATCTAAATCATCTAGATTAGTGATGGTTAAGACTTTGGGTGTAATCCATACATGGGGGCAAAGCTTCTGTCCACCTGTGACACTAGAAAATAAGTTGGTTGCCCCCAAAATACAGTGCTGGGCTAGGCACAGGATAACAGGTATAGACATTCTCGATCAAAAAGGGAGCAAATTAAAGGAAAGAGGGAGTTACTGGTCTCAGGCAATTTTGAAATCCATATAGGAAAACCCCATTAGATTTCCTGGCCTGGGAATTATCTTCTGAAGTCTGAGGATCTGCCCTCTGGGCCCACAGCTCCACCCTCGGAGTCATCCTTCACTTTCCTACGAGAGGTAGAGTGTGCTTGAAGCTGAGCAGTTTTATTCGCTTTTCTCCTGCCTGTAGAATTTAGGGAGTCTGAGTTTTCTTTGTCATTTTGTCTTCTTTCTGTCTCTTTCAATGTATGCTGGCAGGGTGTCCACTGACAGACACTTGCCAGATCTTGTGGGTCTCCCACGCGGGGATCATGCGAATTCACTCTTATTTGATGGAAAGATCTCCCACTGATCTTTCCTGGGTAATCCCATCTCTAGTTTTTGCTTCTGCTGAGATGGCTGATGGGTCTATCAGATATGCCTAATCTCTTAAATCTCATGCCTTTGTGTGGCTGAATATTCTGACTTTTCCATCGTTTCAAGGCACCCACAAAGGTTATTCAGAAACACTCTTGGTTTTCTCTTTGGAGCATGCTTCTTCTCTCTCTCTCTTTTTTTAAATAGTAAATCTCCTAATTTAGAATCTTTTATAACTGGAAGGCTGAAAATTGCCCAAATCATCAAGTCCTGGCTTCTTTTTTGCTTAAAGGTTCTTCCCTCAATTTTTCTTTTTCTTTCCTCTCACATTTTGCTTTAGGCAGCAAGAAGAAACCAGTCTACACCTTCAACATTATGCTCGGAAATATCTTCAGCTAAATATCAAAATGCATTGCTTACTAATTGTTAGCTTTCCACGGAACTACAGGACACAACTCAGCTAAGGTTTCTGACACTACCTAACAAGGACTCCCTTTCCTCCAGTTTCCCTTAACGTGTTACTCATTTCCTTCTAAGCCCTTCCTAGTAGTGGTTTAACACACACACCGGCAGTCTACAAGGATTTAGGTTTTCCCTAAAATGATAGAGGATTTCCCCATTGTGCACCTCGTTTCCTTCCGAGACTTCCCCAACAGAGTCTTGAGCGTTCATATTTTTACCAACAGTCTGTTCGAGTCAATCCAGGCTTCTTCTTCTATATCATGTGCCTCCAAATTCCTTCCACCTTTGCCCATTATTCAACTCCAAAGATCTCAAATGTTTAGGTATGTGTTACGGCACTTCCAGGTACCTAAATCTCTATTCATTTCCTATCGTTTCTGTAACACATGACTACAGATGTAGTGATTGAAACCAACACAAATGTATTCTCTTTTAGTTCAGGGGGTCTGAAGCGCAAAATGAGTGTTGCTGAGATAAAGTCAAGATTCTGGCAGGACTGGTTCATCTGAGAGTCTCCAAGGGGAAAATCTGTTTCCTTGCTTTTTCAGCTTCCGGTGACTGACTGCTGTCCTTGGCTTGGGTGTCTTCCTCTCATCCCTCCAATATGTTGCTTCTAGCATCACATCTACTACTACTGGCCTCCCTCTCATAAGAAACTTTGGGACTATATTGGGTCCACCTGGACGATCCAGGAATATCTCCCCATCTTAATTCCCTTAACTTGCTCACATCTGCAAAGTCCTTTTTACTATGTCACATAGCATATTAATGGATCCTGGGGATTAGGATGTGGCCATCTTTAGAGTGTCTTTGTTTATTCCATCACAGTAAATAAAATTAAATACTAAGAAGTACTCAATTTGAAAAAAAAAAGGCAGAAAAGGAAGAAAGAATAGATTAGACGAATAGAAAACAGAAAAATATGGCCTCCAAGTCAAACATTTCCATAATCACGTTACCAGAAAACGGTCTAGACTCCCCAAATGTAAGGGCAGAGAATATCAGATTGGATAAAAAAGCAAGACTCAATCATGTCCTGGCTGCAGGAAACAAACTTTAAATAAAAATAAAAATAGGGCACCCGGGTGGTGCAGTCAGTCAAGCCTCTGACTCTTGGTTTCCACTCAGGTCTGATCTCAGAGTGGTGAGATCGAGGCCTGTGGTGGGTTCGTGCTAGGTGCAGAGTCTGCTTGAGTTTCTCTCTCCCTCTTCCTCTGCCCCTCCCTTCCATGCTTGCTCTTCTCTCTCAAATAAATTTTAAAAATCTTAAATAAAATAAAATAAAATAAGAGCAAAAGGGTGGGAAAAAAAAGATACACCATGCCAAAACAAAATCATACAAAATCTGGAATCACTATATTAGCAGCAGACAATGTAGTTGTCATTATGAAATATCTGTTTATGCCCAGTGACGCACCTTTCCTGAGTCAAGATATAATAATCCTATGTATATTATTGATAACTGAGCTTCAAAACCAAACACAAAGAGAAAAATCTTTAAAGCATAAAGAATAAGACCTAAGACCTTCCAAGAGGACTACTTATACTGATAGCTGACATTTCAACTTAAATGCCTGAAACCAGAAGAAAACAGAATACTTAAAATGATGAAATTAATAACTGCTAACATAGCATTCCATACACAGTGTAAATAATCTTCAGAAGTGGACAAAAGAATCAAAGAAATCATTTCCAGTAAGCCTGCACTATGTCTCTCCTTGTATCTGTGTCTGTATCTCAATCTTTCTTCAGAAAAGGAAAAAGATCCTCGATGGAAACATGAAAATCCAGGAGGATAAGAGTAAATATATGAATAAAAAAAAAAACACCAAATCAAGAATGGCTAATGAATATAGGGGGAAAAGCTCACTCTAGTTACTAATCAAAGCAATGACGGTGAAAACCAAATCAGTTCATTTAAATTTAAAAAAAAAGTCAGACAATATCAAATTCTGGTGAAGGTGTGGATCACTAGAAAGCTTGATCTGTTGGTGGACATGTAAACTGACACATTTATTTTGAAAAATCCTTTGACATGATTGATAAATTGAATATTATCCCAATTTTTTCTTAAGTGCACCAAGAGACACAAACAAAAGTTTATAGCAGAACTTTTGACAGTAGAAAACTGGAAAAAACTCAAATATCCACAACAGTAGAATAGAAAAATAAACTGGAGTGTATTCATACAGTGGGTTACTACGTATCAATGAAATTAGAAAAGCTAGATCAATTTAGTCACATAGATAAATCTCAGAAACATAAAAAAAAGTCAAGAATGTCAAAAGTCTGTTAAAAGAAATATTTTCAATTCAACTAAAGTCAGAAAATGTGCAAAACCTAATAATGTGATTTAGGGAGATGCCTCAAATGGTCTCCGAGATGATTGACAATGCCAGAGCCATCTGGACCAATGGCATTTTGCTTCTATACTTTCAGCTTAATTTCCTAATTTCTCCCTGGAAAACAGATGTATCTTAATTTTTTTCAAAGATTTTATTTATTTATTTGTCAGAGAGAGAGAGGCAGAGGAAGAAGCAGGCTCCCCACTGAGCAAGGAGCCCAAAGTGGGACTCGATCCCAGGACCCTGGGATCATGACCTGAGCTGAAGGCAGATGCTTAACCGACTGAGCCACCCAGACATCCCCAGATATATCTTAATTTATTCTGCCTCACCTAGTCCCATCCACAACCAATAATAACCATAGCGGAAATCTTTTGTAAATTTACTGCGAAGCTCAGACGTGGGAGAACACAGAATTATGTGAAAAACCCCAAGAAGTGACTTAAGTACTGAGGTTCACTGTTCTGTGCTCCTAGAGTTTCCCGATCTTCACACGATTGATATTTGTATTAGGATTCTTTGTTTGAGAGGATTATTCTGTGCAGGTAGGGTATTTATCAGCAGTATTTCTGGCCTCTACCCATTAGATCCTCATCGTCAGACATTGTTAAATGTCCCTGGGCAGGTGGAGGATGGCAAAACATTGCCCATGGTTGAGAATCACTCTTTTAGCTACCACTGGTAGAAGATTACATTTTAAAAATGAGCATTCTTTGGAGTTTCTCTAAGCATGCCAGAGACAGGCGTCTGGAAAAGACTCATTGTTTAGCAGCACTTGCATTATAGAAAGCTTTGGAGGGCTTCCCAGAAGTTGGAGAGTCCATGAAGTCCTGCAGACTTTTCTTTCGGTAAAGCCTGGTCACCCAAGGAGGAAAAGCTTACTTGGTGTACCTTTAAGATATCCAGGGAAAAAGGCGGTGTGTGTGTGTGTGTGTGTGTGTGTGTGTGTGTGTGCGCGCGCCCCTGGGTGGCTCAGTCCATTAAGCGTCCAACTCTTGATTTCGGTTCAGGTCATGATCTCAGGGTCCTGAGACTGAGCCGGGTGCGGGGTTCCAGCCTGAGTGTGGAACCTGCTTGTCCCTCTCCCCTTCCCTCTGCTCCTCCCCAACAACCCCTTCCTCCCTCCCCACCCACCACTCGTGCATGCATGCATGCGCACATGCTCTCTCTCAAAAAAAAAAAAAAAAAAAGATATTCAGAGCTTGTCTGTATTCCTAAAGCATCAGACACATCATCAGAAGTGCATGGGACAGGATCCAGTACTGTGACCATTTTATTTCATTTTCTGACTCAGTATCTGTCATCTTGTGACGACTTCAGGACTAGTGCATCCTGATTCCAAATTCAAATCTCTCATTAATATTAACACTCATGGTCTAGGACAGCAGTTTTTTTTAAAGCTTTCCTCCTTCACTTCCT
Source organism: Ursus maritimus (assembly GCF_017311325.1). Taxonomy (NCBI): domain Eukaryota; kingdom Metazoa; phylum Chordata; class Mammalia; order Carnivora; family Ursidae; genus Ursus; species Ursus maritimus. The sequence goes on along the minus strand of NW_024425675.1, from coordinate 25,265,407 downwards.
CCCTTCCTTCCTCCTTCCCTCCCTCCAACCCTTCCTTCCACGTTTCCCTGTTCCTGCCCCACTGTCATCATTGTCTCCTTCTTCTCCTCCCGCCCCTCCCCCCTTTTCTCTTTCTCTTGCTTTCTTTTCACAAAGCCTTCTTTAAACCGATATAGTACGTATGCATCTCAACACGTAAAAGAAAAGTTGTGATGTTCAGTCTTCCCTGGTCAGCCCCCCACAACTGACCTTCCATGGTGGCCCCTGAAGTAATTTTGAAAAATATGTTTTTTGCGTGACTAATACACTGGAGTTGAAGAGAACTCTACGGTACCCACTTTGAAATCACTGACACAGGAGAAGTGAAACCTCAGGAAAAAAGAATATATAAGATACATAAGATACATAGACATATTGAGAAATCTCAAGAATGTGAAAAGTGAATGGAAGACATAGGGTTCTGCTCAGTTGAGAAAATGGAGACTAGATAGAGGTAAATTTATTTATGTATCAAAAAGCATATAATCAATCAGTGAAAACAGAATTTTCGATATTCTAGTATTTGATTTACATGACCTCTCATTCTTAGAATTAATCAGGGGGGACCATTTATTACAGAAAGCCAGTGTTGTATTTTGGAAAGAGCTTAGTACCCAAATGTCTGGTTTGGCTTGAATTAACCTCTGTTTAGAGCCCTAGGAGAATCAACCACCTGTCTCAGCTTTTGTTCCAAATTGGAACTAAGAGCCACGCCCACCTCTGAGAACAGTTTGGAAATTACATGAGGTTACATATCGGAGAGTCACTTGTAAGGTGCTGCCCCACAGAGTATAGAGCAGAAAAGATCTTTTCGAATTCCCCTTTTATCCACTCTAGAAATTCAAGAAAGAGAGCGGCTGAGTCTCTTTCTCATGTACTAAAAATGAAAGTTTAAAGTTGTAATATCTTTAAAATGTATGAAGTCCTCTTTCCACACAGAGCAGCCAATTGAAGGCAAAGTAGAGGCGTACGTGTATTTTGCCATAACAGGAGCCCAGATTTGAATCGAGCCCCTTTGTATTTTTGCCATGGTACTGATCCACAGCATTGTGACATGCCCGGGGTTCCTCTGTGCCGGTGGAAACCGGCAGGGTTCTCTGAAAATGATTTATAAACAAATTGTGGCTGCTCTGAAACTAGGGCAGCTGGTATCTTGGGCTTCATCTGTTGAGTACTTTAGACTTGGTCCTGATGTTACTGTTCATGTATTAAAGATTGGCTGCAGGCCTTCCGAATGTCAACGTATGCGGATGGATGGCCTTAGGTCCTTCACCATAAATGTTAATGCTAAAAATGATGATTTTGTGTGTGTGTGCTAGATACTCTGAAATTGAAAACAGCAGGAAGGTCTAAACAAGATGTGTTTACTTTTTTGTTTTCTTTGAGCCTGAGCAGGTTTGAAATGCAAATGGAATGATGAAGGGCACCTTACAGGTGGCAATGATGTAAACTTGACTTTCCTAAGTCTTGGAATAGTTCTTCTTTGGTAAGATGAATCTGACCTTTTCTTAAAATAAGGCTCAAGGGAATTTAGAACTATCTAAATATGCTTTCAAGAAAATAGTTTCTCAGCAGCTTTGATTTTCAAATGGTTTCAGATGAAGTTGTTGAAAGATCATATTCTCTTTTTTCTATGTGAAATTCAATGAATATTTCATTAAGGACCAGTAAATAGAATGTTGAATTTTTTTCTATTGAATCCTAATATTGTTTGTATTGTCATTCTAAATGGGTGAGAATGTTGCCAAGAGATTTATAAACCTCCAGATGCAAGAGATACTATTATATGGAAGATTTTTTTTTCATTTTTTATATACTAGATACATCAAGTAATACCTGCTTTTGTGTTATCCAAGCGCTGATAAACTGTTGATGACTAAGAATTACATTACCATGACCATTCTTATAAAAGCAAATGAAAAAAAAATGTATATTTTCACTTGATTTTTTTCCCTCTAATTTTAAATAATTCTTTAACATAGGAGGATAAAGAATTCTCTTATGATATGATGTTCAACTGACAATATTCATATGAATTTAGGAAAAAGCCTATTTAAGATATTTTTAAAACTGTGGCTCTATCTTTTTCAGTTAATTCTGTCGCACTTTAAATGGACAAAAATAGCATATAAAAAAAAGAATAAAAACTGAGAAGTGTATCTGATTTTTTCCAATGTAACATTTCAAAGTATTGCAATTACCCCTCGATATAATACCTGATTTTTATTATATTAATCTGAGCTAATGAAAAAATAAATAAAGTGGGAATGGCACCACACACATGTAAGATTTAAGTTCTTTCCAGTTTGTTTTAACCATTTCGGTATGAGGTCATCTTGGGGCCAAAGTCAGGAAATTCCTAGCTAATGCCTGCATGACATGCTTTCATTTGATGTGATTTTGAAGCTGTTTTGTCAACATTCACTGAAGATAAATTATATCACTTCTAAATCAAGTATAACCTATCAGTCACCTCCACCATTTGCTATAAAATTGACATGAAGGATTTTATTTTGCTTTTTTCCATGATATAATTAACTTCTTTAAATTTCTATTCATAATAAAATGTTCACTGAAAGACAGTTTTTCTGAAATGAGACTCAATGCATTACAAGCTCTGGTGGAAAACTTGATTATCCCCTCTTTAGAGGCTGAAATCAGTCATCATTATAATTTTCCCATCATTGACAACATTCTGCTTTGAACTCAGCTTGCTGTAGGTTTGTTTTCCCTCAAAGTCAGATATATTTGTTGATCTTTGCAAATGCTTTCTATTTCTCAGATAAATGAACAGAGTCATCACCACAGAAAGTCCAACTTTTTAGCAATTGTAGGTTGGCAATGATTTCCAACGTTCGTATAGTTTCTTTCATTTAATTGGATGCAGAGTTCTTTGCTTTCCTAATATTGGGAATGAATTTTTAAAGTGCCCTAAGTCCATGCGTTCAGTCTATATAGAAGCTCTTTCTCACATAATCACGTAGGCTAAGAGTCTAGTCTGCAAATTAGCTTGAGGCCCTAAAAATCTTGGAGTGTTAGGGCTGGGGAGGTCCGCAAACATCATTCTGGTACAGGTTCACAAAGCCAATGCCGGACCAGCTGGGAACTGTATGGTGTAGGTGGCAGGTGAGCAAATAAGAAGGGCTCCGTAGGAGTTCAAGCCCAGTGACACTCTTCAAATTAAACCATGGAGAGTATCTTTGTTGGTTGGTTCAGTCTGCCAGCCACCAGTCTTGATACTTGGGATTCCCATCGAGCTGGATTTTTCATAATGTGAGGAAATTTGGACCCAGAGGAGAACAATGACATGCCCAAGGTCATACTGTTACATAGAGCAAGACTCAGATGAGTCTTCCTGCTCATAATCGATGTTTATAAAGCAGAGTCAGGTGTAAGTCTACTGCCACATACACATGTCACAGGTGCACTCTTGTGGTGCTGTGTGGGCGCTGGGGGAGATGGGCCACCTACGTCACCTGATATAGAAAAGTCAATGAAGTAGCATGTGTTGAGTGAGTAAACGAAGTGGTCCTTAAGGTCTAGTGGGATTTCTCTTTTGAAAGATGGAGACATATTGTTGGTTTTCTACTTTTCACAAATATAGACCTGTTATCCATTTAATTGAAAGCAATGCATGGTTATATAACACAAAATGTTTCCAAAATGGTTTTGGAGAGAACGAGCTTATTCTGTCATATAAATCAGATATGATTTGTTGTATTAGGTAACATTTAGGAAGTCTGAATTAAGATTGTTTCCAGCACAAAAATTTCATGTGCTTTTAGAAATGCACAAAAGTATGTAAATATGTATTAAAATATCTATCAATTTTTATTTATTTCGATGATGTGAACATCTTGTCCTACTAGAGCCATTAGCTCTTACATAGACCATACTTCAAGGATGTGGCTAAAATCTAAAGTGTTAACAAAATAATGTTTGCATATACTTTTATGTTATGAAGTGCATCTTCCATGTTTTTGCTTTAGGCACTGCTTTTGCTTTAAAAAAAAAATCTCCCAAATTCTCAATTTAGGAAAATAAAATCTCTAAAGGAAATGTAACTGTTAAATGTCTACAGAGGTTAAAAGGAAAAAAAAAAAAAAGCTGTGATCACCTGGCAAGAAACTACACAGAACACTCACTTTGATGAAACTTTATGAACCTGAAAGACTGGCTTCCTTACCTCAGTTTGCTCATAAGCAAATCTCCGGGAATAAGAAGAGAGATGAGATTTTGTTGTAATTGATCCAAGGATCTGATAAATCATGGAACATACTCTGTAATCTGCACACATTCAAATTTTCAAACATCACATAAAAGAAAGAAGACCATATTGTAGGTTGACACTGCCCTTTACATATTTGCAGAGGCCATGTAAATTATTTATAATTTTACAATTAATTTAAAAATTAATTCCTAGAATGCACACTGCAACACTTACATAGAGAACACAGTATATAAATGTCAAACCGAACTTGTTCTAGAAGCTTCTATATCCCTTTTGTTGTCCCATAATTGTAAATCCCAAGATTGGCTCAAAACAAAACAAAACCAAAAAAACAGCCCGTTTCAATAAAGGGAGCACTTTAGCATAAGGTTGGCTTATAGGAGACCAGAAATCAGAAATGAATGGAAAAGTCCAGAAATGAAGAAGGACCTGGCTATCAGCACACACATACAGTTAGGGTGAAAATACGACCAAGCAACTGCTCCTGTTACTTGGTGTTTTACTTTTCTAGATGTTCCAAGCTCAAACTATCAAGTGGATTTTTCTCAGCGATGTGAATAAGCTTAGACAAATCTTGTGGCTGTTTCTCCTTCCTCCTAAAACTTTGGACCCAAATGATACATGTGTGAAAGGCAGTGGCTTTCCCTTTGAACTAGGAAGTACGTTTAGAGCACCTAGCGTAGTGCCTTGCTTATATAACCGTTCACTATTGAACAGTTAGTAATACTGGTGGTATTTCAGTATTGGCTGAAAAGACAGGCACAGAGACATCTTACAGTTAAAATCAAACTTCGAGAAATGCTGTTGTTCTTATATGGTTTCACTTTCATAGAGTTTTTACTAAGAGTGTTTAATCTTCTTTTATTAAGTGGTCTTCTACTTACAATGCAACAACTGATGATGTTCATATTCCTAAAACTTTTTTTTAAAAATTGTGTTCAGTTAGCTAAACTTCTTAAACTAAGTTTACAAATTAGCACAGTCTCGCAAATGCAGAATTGAAATAAGGTTTCATGAGTTTAAATGAAATTGTGGTGTGGACAAGTACAAAATGATATCCAGTATTCTAACCTGGCTGTCCTTTGCTAGTAAATTCTCCCACCGCTAATAGAGGAGGGCTGACAAACACGGTGTAAAATAGTAAACATTCCCAACTGTCCATTTTTCTAACCTCTCAGTAAACTCCACTTACTTTATAATTGATAGGTCAAAATCCCAACAACATAAAACCTATAATCCAGGGGCGCCTGGGTGGCACAGCGGTTAAGCGTCTACCTTTGGCTCAGGGCGTGATCCTGGCATTGTGGGATCGAGCCCCACATCAGGCTCTTCCGCTAGGAGCCTGCTTCTTCCTCTCCCACTCCCCCTGCTTGTGTTCCCTCTCTCGCTGGCTGTCTCTATCTCTGTCGAATGAATAAATAAAACCTTAAAAAAAAAAAACCTATAATCCAGTTATTTCAGATATAAATATGGATATTTATTAAAAAATAGCTTAGGTAGCTGTAATTTTTTGTTACACGCTGTTTTGGTATTACACTACATTTCTCAATTAAACTACATGCTCAGTGATATTGCTTCTAATAGACACAAATTCATTAGAGTGTTTTTTTCGCTGAAAAAAACATATAAGAAAAAAAATTTTTTTAGAGCTTGACGAAAATATATGTTCAGAGCTAAGTCCAAGTGTAGTAAATAAATCTCTTGTTTATTAGAAGTAGGAAATTGGACCTTGTAAAAGAACAACTGTATCACATAAAAAAGGGATATAATTTGGCTTAACCTTACAAATTGCAAGGTGTATATAGTAGTTAACCATATTACACCCAAGGTACTACGTGAATAAACATATTTTTGACCCCAAATACCTGACAGAATGTGTCTGTAAATACACGTGTTTTTAAGTCAGAGTCTTTACAAAGTTGTCCTTTCCTTATCTGTCAGGAATCAAATTTAATGTGCTTCTTGCTCCACTGGATAGCATCCAAAGCAACAAAACCACTGAAAGGAATTTAACTTCCTTTTGCTGGTGAGGTGATAGTGACCTCATCAACTCCAGAACAGGAAACTGGATAGCTCTAAACTCAGCTGTTTCCAGGAGGGGGAAAAAATCTATTTGGGGAGGGGGTTGGTCACTACATGGTAATTTCTTTTTTACCTATCTCTCCTTGGTGCTGTATGAAAATGATAGCTCTGACAAGGGTTATGGGATTTTGTAGTCAGTAGCATGTCTGTTTCACAAGACAGTATAAATCACAGGAAAACAGTGATTCATATTTAGGAGTAAGAATTGTGTTCACCTTTTCCAGTTTTTACGTTGCAATAAAAAGGTACATACCATGGAAAATAGGTCTTTGTTAGCTATGAAATTCTTTATGCCGATTTTAACATATTCAGAATTTCTCATAATCTGAGTAAAGAAAAGAAAGACTCTATCTGTTCAAAGGAGAATTTGTGATTTTTGCCTGTATCCACTAGGTAATGTTACGTTGGATGAATAGCTAGGGAGCAGAAGCCCACAGAGTGCAAACAGATGAGACAGAAGGTGTGGCCACAGTAAAAAACACCATGCTCTTTCCAAAACATAAAAATGCCCCTCCCAACCCACCTTCCATGATAATCACGGAGGTGAAAATTCTCTCCAAAATATTAATTTAATCTCTGACATTGAAAAAAAAAACAGCATTACTTATTTGCTTATGGAATTTATTTTTTTAAAAAAAGTTAAAATAAGAATTAAATGCTGTCTTGCTGGATTCTTAATGAAGTCAATGATAGATTTCTAACACTTCCACAATCTGATCCATTCAGCACCCAACTACTGAAGCTGTTAGGAACAAGGCTTGATTTTTACATAGACTTGGTCTTAGCACATGGGGAGAGCCACTTGCTAAAAGTGATAATACCAAATTTCACGTCTCTACAAACCCTAAGTAAGTGAGGAGCTGATTCCCACATCTTGAAAATGCAAACATGTTTCTAAACCTTCAGCTGTCCTCAAAATGTCAGTGGCTTTTAACAAGGGAAGCAGGCTCCTTCCCAAGTATTTGCATTTGGGAAGTATCCAGACTCACTTGTACTGTGATAGTCACCATGAAGGATTCCTGCTCTCCACCTGACTCCTGATAGAGAGATTGCCCACAACTTCTTCTTTGCTCAAGTGAATTTTTATTTTCAAGAGGAAGTGCTTTTTATTTTTTTAAGATCTATTGGTTTATATGAGAGAGAGAGTGATCTCAGGGGCAGGGCTGGGGGGGAGGGCCAGAGGGAAAGAATCTCAAGCAGACTCCCCGCTGAGGGCAGAGCCCCATGCTGGGCTTGATCCCAGGACCCTGAGATCATGACCTGAGCTGAAATCAAGAATCAGACGCTTAACGGACTGAGCCACCCAGGCGCCCCAAGAGAAAGTGCTTTCTGCAATAAGCAACAACAGCTTAGAGATAACCAAAGGCGTTCTCAAGATGTAGGAGAGATTGGGAAAAGCCATATGACAATACCTGCAATTCAAGTTGCGGTTGCAGAAGTGGAGAATGGCAGCTTCTGAATGATTCTGGATCCCTGCCTGCAAAAAAATTCCTTAATGTGACTCTCAGATGGTCTCAGTTACAGCGAAACCGCTGTGTTCCTTCTACTGGGCAAAAGGAGTTCACAGGTCCACGTTCTCTGGGCAGCTTGGGGAAGTTTGCAATTTAGGGAAAGTCACTCCTGTTTATTTTTGTGTGTAGGCGTCATTTCGTGTGTATGTGGGACAGGAATAACAACCCTTGTTTGAATATCACTTTGAAAACTCGTCTGTAAGTGTGAAGTAGAATCGCATTACTATGATGTAGCTTTTGGCAAATGTACAGTAAACTATCGTAAATAAGTGATCCTGTGCGGGTACACAAATAAATCTGCTTCCGCAGGAAACTGCTCCGCACATTTATTAAAATGCAATTCCCTATTATATTCAATTTCATGTTGGGAAGCTTTTCTTTCAAGTCTGGAAGTTTGTTAACTATGCTGCCCTTTGCTTCTGAGAAGGCCACTGTTATTTATTTGCATGTCTTGCCTGTGAAACACAAAACAGATATAAAAATTAATTCTGTGTACTGTATGTGATGCAATAATTATAATTTAGAAACCCCAAACCAAGGAAACTAAAAAGGTGTTAATATTTGAAAATGACAATCTTTTTCTCCTATAAAGAAATTGTTCATGCTGATTAGATTTATTCTACCCCGTTTGCCTGAGAATTTTCATAATTAAACAGAAAGTAAAGAAATACTTTTTTGTATAGCTCATGTTTACAGGAAGTCCTCACATTTAAATGGTGAAAATATAAGCTATTTTGTATTAACTGTATTATGAACTCATGGTTTATATACATTTCCATTAAATAGTAATTGAAATATCATAGGTATGGAAATGTTTTAAAAAATAACTGAGTGCAGAATTAAATTCTTAACATGATTTCTGTCAAGGAGCTCAACTGTAACACTGGAGAATTATTTCTATTTTTCTTTTTATTTATTTTTGTCTTTCTTAGATTGACTTGTAATATTCTTACTACTTCTTAGAGATATTGAAGAAGATGTTCACATTCCTTGATTCACAGTTGTGGTCTTAACATTTCATGAATAACGTGAATTCAGATATTTATATCTTCAGGGATTTGACTATTGTTTTTTTCTACAATCAGATAATTTCGTCAATGGTAAAACATGTGTGAAGCTAATCTTAGGTAAGATTTCTAATTTTTCTCTAAGTCAATATTTCTCAATGGGCTCTAATGCTTGGTCAATTCCTTGTTGTAAAAACACAGCTTTTTTTTTTTTTCATTTTTAATGAATTTTTTTCCAAGCAAAATTCTACCCTCTAATGCTAAAAAAAAATTAAGACTTATTCTTGGGTTCTTACTGAGTATTTACTTGGTACTGTGCTAAGTACCTGATACAGGGTATCTTAGTGAATCCTGACATAAATTCTACTGATCATTTGCTGCATTAATTTTAGTGTTAAGAAAACTAAGGCACTGAGAGTTTAAATAATTGGCCCAAGACTATACAGCTAATGCATAGAAAAACAGATTTCAACCTGTTTGTCTGATTTGACAGTGTGAAGTTAAATCAATCGTTCTGTATAGAATGATATTAGAGATGTGCCCGGCTGTAGTTGTATTACAGATTATTCTAACTACCTTATGTAATCACAGAAACACTTCTGCAATAAATAATTTAATGTTCATGGAACGTTTGAAGGTAGGACAATGGATATTCTTTAGCAAGGAAGAAAAATTTGCAAATTCATCTTGACGAAATGAATATTTTAATGAAGATGAAGTATTTTTCTTCCAGTTATTAGTTTCTAGAGATAAATGGTGATTTTTTATGGTGATTTTTAAAATTTCCCAAAATGCATCTGAAATAAATATATTTAGCAGTTCACAGCAGAGACATGAAGATAGTCATCAGGTCTTAGGGTAAGGTGCATACACAGTCCATCCCCACCAACTACTCTAGCCAGCAAATGACTTAAGCTAGCACACAGCTAATGTCAGATTCTGGTTCGTGAATTTTCTTGTCTTGTAGGTATTATATAGCATTAAGAATAAATGGATAAAAGTCACCACATTCTTCTGAGCGTCTCGTTTTATCTACTCTCCTAGCCCCAGTTTAGCCTCCTTCAATTTGTCCTCCATACTGTTTTCAATAAAAATTTCCACTAAATTCTTGTGCTTTTGTTTTAAATCCTTTATTTGTTCCTAACGGATTTTGAGCATAAAGTTTAGACTTACAAGGCATCCTTAATACTCTGGTGTCAGCACACCATTCTAACCAAATCTCTCACCTTAGTTGTACAAACTGTCTAGTCCAACTCCTCTAGTTTGTAGTTTTGAATGTCCTGGTCTCTGTGCCTTCCCTTTGTCTGGGATAAACTTATTTCCCATTGTGATTCCTTTAAGGTCTATTTGAAGAATCACCTCCTTTGGGGAAGTTCTTTGACTGAGTTAAGTGTCCTTTTCTGAGCATTTCCTCTTAACATTTTGGGCATATTTGTAATATAAATGTATCACATAACATTATGCTTATTGTTTCATATCTCTGTCTATTCTAGAATATTCTGACATTTTTGAGGGCTGGGACTCAGTTCTGGTATTAATTGAATTATGAGAAATGTGCTCAACTCCATAATTTCTCAAAGCTTAATATATAGCACAAGCGTCCAGTAGCCACAAAATAGACCACTGAATTTAATGCATCCTTTAAAACGAGTCTGATCATTTTATTTTTTTCCCACCTTATACAATTTTCTCTTTTTTCCAGTGTTATCAACTACAGTCACCATATTATGCATTAGATCCTCAGACGATTATACGTGAGAGTTTGTACTCTTTCACCAAGCTCTTCCTATTTTCCCGTCAATTTCAATATGCAGCAATTTCTCAATAAATATTTGATGATTGCGAAATAAATATTTTCGTGGGAATAAACAGAAAATGTAAAAACCAAATTAATCCTTTGAAAGGTAAAATGTAAATCTCTAAATGATCTCTCATTTTTTTCTTTAACATACGTGAAATAATTTGAACGATATATCAGTATGGAAGTCTACATGATTCTATGTTATATTAACAAACACAAAATACACATAACAGGAACAATTTTTTCCAATCTGAGTTTGACTTATACTTACTTATTCTCTTTTCCTTTTACAGGTAATGATTAAATCAAGTTTAATATAAAGGCAGAGTCCACACATTTACTAGGTGTCTCCTTCATGTGAAACATTGCTTCAGAAACTGTTGCAAATGGCCTTTGTAGAAAATGAGGAGTTCCTTATTTTATTATGAAATTGAGGGATGCTCTGCTCTTTTAGTAAATGTTATATTGGAGGGGTTCCCTCAAAAATTTTAGTGGTTAATGTCTAATCTATTAATTCCCTCAGCATGACAGCAGCAAACAAGTTTTTAAGGGCTTCCTGAGTATAAGATCTAGACCCAAATCTCTAGCTATATAATTTCATCAGCAGGAAGTGCCTTTTTGCAGACCTTACTGCTAGTCTGATAAAACCACTGATTCTGCTGCTGTTGATAAACTCCCTACATTAAAGTCTTCAACCTTCAACAATTTTCTATTCCAAGCAAAACCTAACAATTTTATTTTCTGTGTGCTTCTCATTTACCCAGAGTAATATGCTGTCCTTTCCCACAGCGTATCAGGTTGGCTCAGCTCATGATGGTGAGAAAAGTTTCCTAAGGTTCATTTTCCAGAACACTAGCTGCTTAACATTGTCTGGATTGAAATTCTTCTTCCCCCAAACTAATAATGAAGGTGACTTTATATTTCCAACCACAGTGAAACGAGAAAACTCAGACCGGTGGCTAACTTACAGTTGAACTTCCTCTCTCGCCTCTGTATTTTCAGAAAAAGTGACTCTGTAAAGCCCTCCTCGGACTTAAAGCAAAAAGAGCTAAAAAATAACAGCGAGAAGCACCTTAACTAAGCAAAGCATGCTTAACTAAGCCATCTGTGAGCACGGGTCAGCTGTGGAAGGTAGATGCCAATATCGAGTGAGATCAGAACCGAGAGGGAGAGAAAATTTTGAGCTTAATTTCGGAAATCAGATTCAGCTGCCAGAAGACCTCCGGAGGTGAGCATCAAATGCAACAGTAAACCGAGGCCAGGGTGCCAGGAGAAGAGATCTGTGTACATCTACTCCTACTCACTAATAAACATTTCTGTAGAGTAGGGCGGTACGAAAATGCTTCTAGACAGCTTAGGACAGCCACTCATTTAGCTTCTGTGGGTCAGAAGCTAAATCCTGTGAACCAAAAATTGGGCATGGATGCGCATTTTGGGGGTAGTGGTGGTGGTGATAATGTCCAGGAGTCTCAGTATCAGAGGCTCATAAGAAGCCTGTCCTACGCTATAAAATGAGTGTGGGCTGGGCCCATGTGCAGACAACACAGCTGTCTGCCTCGACCTCCAAACTAAGACTTATTTCGGAGTAGAGAATGTGCAAGGCGGCATTTGGAACCGTGTGCTAGCTTTGTTCCTCGAGTTGCAAGACACATGCTTTAAATACCAGAGACATGTTGGGTCCCAGTATTACTTCAAACCCAGAAGGGCAATTCAGCCTGGTCATTCACTTAGAAGCCCATGACCGAAGCCTAGCGGAGTAAACGTTCCGACACTATTTATGTCAACGTTCCTTTTCTCGCCAGTTTGGTTCTTCTAGTGAAGACTGGGGTGGGTGCCATGAAGTGAGCAATTCGTTCGGTGAAGGGATCAACAATCACTTTTTGTTCACCCTGGTGACTCACACAGGTCTCTCCATGGCCTCTCACACACAGAGACCATTTCAGCTAGACTCAAAGCAACTTCCTAGAGCTTTCTCACTGTTGAAGGTCATTGCTGTCTCAGTTTTTGTTTCACGATTCTTTTAAACTCTCAGCCTTGTCGGGGTGACACGAAGAAGGAAGACGCATGGACGGAAACAGTATTTTCATAACTTATACACTGAAAAGGGACAATGTAATGACCAGGGCTGAAGAACAAAATCTGTACTACAGTACAGCTGCTTAAAAACATACAGGAGTGTTTTAATTTTAGGGATCAATGTCTTATTACAAAAAGGAAAACCTTTATATGTGAAGCCCTAGAGAAAAAAGCCAAATCAGCTGTTGAAGGGTGTGGTTCCAACCAAGCACCCTTGTATACATTCGGTCTTGTGACTCTGAAAATTTTCTTAGATTTAATGTAATGTTCAGTGGGGCTAATCACAGCTGACTCATGCCCAGTTTTTGCTGACTCATGCCCAGTTTTTAAGAGTAAAAAGAGGAAATAACATGCAAATTTTTTGTCTTCAGAAAAGGTCTTTAAGTACATTTAAAAAGGTGTTCTTTCTTTCTGTTAACTTATTGTATAAATTTGGCAATGAAGTGAAAAGACAGAAGAAATATAAATCCTTATTATTTCACTATGCCAACACACAAACCACGTCCTTGTTTTCCCATTCTCTTCTATTCCTTCACCAGTATATAAAATTCACGCCATGACAGTGATGTTCACACCATGCCCTTCCCATGATGCATTTCCCAACACCTCTACTAAAATGTGACTTTGCTGAGCCAGCGAGAAGTCCATTCTCTTGCACCTCAACTGCTGGAACTTCCACAATATTGACTCAATGACTCGTTCTTCTACAATTTACCACATATACTTTGATTTCCTTTTATCTACCCATCTTCAATTGCTATTAAACAGAAAACAAATAAAGACCAGAAATCTGGGCATTGTAGGTCTACATGGTTCCTTAGGGGAAAAATAACATACAATTTTCTTTTCTTTTCCTTTTTTAAATTTTATTTTTATTTTTCATGAAAGAAAAAAAAAAAACCAACCCTATGTCCAGAATCTATAGGTATATTTTTAAAAAAGTTACAGAGAGAAATGTACCAAAAGTTTCCATATTAGGGACTACTCACTCCTAAATTTCTTTAAATTTACATTTATTTCTCTTTGAAAATCTACCATTACTGCCTAAAGACAAAGTGTATTCAATGCGTCACAAAAACTCAGTTCTCTGTCATAGCAAAATGAGATCAGTTGCAAACTCACAGTGTATAGTTGCTGTATCCCAAAGAAAAAGTAATCGTAACAAAATCTACCAGATCTAAAAGGAAAAAGTGCAGGTCTCATTAGACACCTCCATCAACAGCGCTGGTTAGTTCTCTTCTAGACAGGGGTTCCAGCAGCACGGGACCCCAGTGAGGTTTGCTCTCTTGTGGACAATAAATAAGTAAGCAGAGAAATTCCTCATTCCACAGACAAAGACACTGAGGTCCAGAAGGATCCAACAACGTGCCCAAAGCAACACTACTGAAGTGTGGTAAAGCTGAAAACTGAAGTCAAATATTGTGACTATACATCCCTCTCTGTGTATTTACTTTTTCTAAACAATCCTGCTTGAGGTATGGGCACATGATTATTTCAATAAATATATATACTTTTGCTTTATATATAAATTATATATATTTTTTGCTTTTTAAATTGTGGCTACTTAAAAGAATAAAAGCAAATAAAAAGCTTTCAAGCTTTTAAATTTAAAGTAGCCACATGACTAAATTAATTTTAAAAAGCAAAAGAATAAAAGAGTAAAATCAAATAAAAGGCAAAAGATCAAAAGAATAAAAACTTGGATGGCTTTCTTTTGTGTAAGAGGCAATGCGTATAAAGATGGCGGGAAGGATGCAAGTCTGATGTAGGAAGATGATTCGAGGGAGAGATTGGACCAGTGCTCAGAGAAACAGCTAAATTTCTTAAAGAAAAGATGATTTAAACACATTTTTCAGGGGTAGTTTAAACGGCTGTGTGGCAAAGATGGCCAACGGAGACGGTGACTTCCCAAGACTTTTCTGGGCAGATACATTTAATCGTGAATATTCACGGCAAATCTTTTCATTAAAACACAGGCGAAGACATGTCTACTTCTCCACCCAAGGACTGTGGTGTCAGTGAAACAAGTATGAAACAATAATGCTTCAGAAATACTTACAAGGAAAGGATGAGCTCTTACATTCTGTATGGCACAGCATATGCACGTGGAAATGACGCGCTTTTCTTGTTTAAGGCTGGGGGGAACACAAGTAATTCAGAGCAATTATTTCAAACTATGAGCAAGAGAAGTACCGGAAGCCTGACGAGCACCATCAAAGGGTTTTACAATTCATCGAATAAAAATCATAATTTGACTTTTAGACAGTCAGTTGCCCTTGCATTTTTTTCAAGTTCAGTTATTGTTGAGCTTACTCGAGTTATCTCTTTTTGCCAAGTACAGACAGCAAAATTTAAAGCCACAGCATATAGAAAAATAGATTTGAAGCTTAGCCAGGGCCACTTTGGATATTTCCAGAAAAATAAATACAAACTTTATTTTAGTTGGTGGGGCAGGGGAGGCATGCATAAAAGATAAGTAAACGCATTTTCATGACAACTATAATAGGCTGGCAGAGAATAGTCTTTGGGATTTCAGAAGTTAGAAAGAGATGTAACTATGCCCCTTTCCTTTTACCTACCATCTTTTCTTCAAAAATGAAGGGAAAAATGAACAAAGAATAAATTTCCCTGGAGTCCAAAGGGATGAGCATCTGGAAAAATTAATGTAACTGTGGTGTTTTCCTTAGGAAACACTTTGAGGCTAGGGTGGCAGTTTTGATAAAGTTGACTGAAATTAAAGTCTTCCCGGTCTAGTTAGGCTTTTCTTAACACTTGACACAACTGTCTACAGTACTTTGATTTTCCCTTAAGGTTTTTGAGAAAGAGCAGAAGAACAGACAAACAGACTCAGAACACCTTCCCAACTTTGGGATAAAATTTCACTTAACGCAATCGTGGTGCCAGTGGTATGGAGAGGATGGTCCAGTTCAAAATAATGTTTATATAACATGGCTGCACGGCTTCAAGATCTTTTAAATTCTTTCCTGAGAGCTTCAGTCACTCACCGTTCACTCATTCAAAACCCTTTATATTCTCAAATATCTCAGTCCATTTCACTGTAAAAGCCAAGCATTGAGTAGAAGGAGAAAACAAATGTAGATATTTCAAAATTTTTATTTTCTCTTCGACTCTTAAAAACTAAAGTGGAGAGATATTTAACACAATAGTTTTGATATTCCAAAATACATAGCTTTCAATCTCAGACTATCTCTTCAAACCAAAGAGTTTGACTGATTGATGCCTTGGAAATCACAGTTTTCTTTCTTTCTCTTTCTTTCTTTCTTTCTTTCTTTCTTTCTTTCTTTCTTTCTTGGCATTAGGAAAGACTTTGACTTCATCTGTATTTTGTCATTGAAGAAATTAAGACTCGTAGCCCTCAGATTATTTCTTTTATCCACAATCAGGTAGAACAAGAATTCAGTCATTGTTATTTCAAAGTTCAATGCTTTCTGCACTACCTGATGCTGTTTAACTAGAAGTTCAGATCTGGCCTGGAGTCATAAATAAGAACATTTCTTGTCACTGAGATGTTCAACAAGCAATGTAAAATGAGTTATATTCTTCCGAGGTATTGAATGCATTCTGAAAATCATTCAATTGATAACAATTAGCAGTTTTAGATGAGTGGATGAGTATCATGGAGTGAGGATTGAAGCTAATTAATGAGGAATTCTGGGTAGTCGTGTTCTTCCTTTCCCGTTGGATGGTTAGACATTAAACCTTGGAGTTGTCAAATGAGTAACACCTTTGCATCAGTATTAAATTCACACACAAAGAAAATTAATTACAGGAAAGCTGTCTCAAACCCACTTTGTCAACTCTCTCGACAGGAAATTCTCACTTAGGCAGGAAAAGTCAAGTACCGCTGTCTTAAAATATCCTTGTTTTTATAAGCCTTTTTTTTTTTTTTTTTTTTTGCTTCTAAAGCAGAGAAGATGGTGTAGAAGTTTTTTTTTTTTTTTTTTAAATACAGAGAGACAAACACATCTGTCTGAAAGATTAAGGTTTAGCGAAACAACAAACCAGGTCTTGTGTTAATTCCCATTAGACTGTCATCAAGGAGTGTCCCTACTAATGCAAATTGTAAGAACTTGAAATGTTCTGCTTAGCACTGAATTCATACTTATATGATCTCTGGGCTCTAGAAAGAGTCTTATTTTAGAAAATAGTTAGCAAGGCAGCACCCATATCCCAACTAAGAGTGGGGAAACGTAATAATTAGCTAAAGTCACCCTGGTTCATCTAATTTCCATTTAGAAGCTTCTATTATAACATAATTCCACTTAACTTGTGATTTTCAAATAAATACATTGAAAATTTTATTCTTAAATTCTAATTACTTGAAAAAGGATGCCTAGCTTGTGTAAATAAAGATTGTGAGTGTTGAATTAAGATATGTGGATGTGAGCGTTTTGATAACCTTAGAAAGGGTATCTGTGACAGTGATTCCCAAGGCCCTTGCTTCAGATCCTCATAATTTTCTGGGAATAGTGCCCTCAGGAATCTCTGTAATGACTCCATAATGTCTTCTGTATTGCACAGCTCACCCAGTTTTCCAAGGTGGGCATTATGTTATTCCTCACTTACTCCTGGGAGTTGAAGGCATCGATCACGGTTCCTTTAGGTTTCTGAGTGAAAAGAAGTATGTCATTATACATTACTCTCACCTTTTAAAAAGCGACCACCCATTCAGAATTTTGTCTGAGATGTAGGTGTCTTATTGGAAAATCTCCACTCGTACTTAGGTCTTAGTAAAATGATACTGGCAATGCACAGACTTGACTGAGTATAAGTTACATGTCTATTAATATTTGAAGGATATTTCAGATAGCAAATTTTGGTTTTAAACTGAGATTAATAGTGGTAAGTCAGGGGATCACACCAAGTTTTGTTACCATTTGTCCCCCAAAAAACTCATTTAGATTTTGGAAGCAGCTCTTGCTTAAGTCCACAATATCTAATAACTACATTGATAAAGGGAAGACTGGTATAATTTTAATAAATTAAAGAACCTAGATAAAAATTTATAATTTTTACAGGCTAAATTTTAAGGTCATCTGCAACTTCATGTTAACACACAAAATAATAGAATATGTTTTATAATTCATTAAACACTTGAGTTACTTGTTGTTTGCAAATGAAATAATATATATAAAGTTAAAAATTAAAAACTAGTCAAGGAAGTGATTTTTCGCATATTAATTTTTTGCTGGTAAAGTGTTATCCATTTGGAAAAAAGAATTAACACGTTTCCTTTTACTATTCAGCAATAATTTCCTTCACCGAACATTTCTTGAGTGAGGAATCCATGTAAGCATGATGAAGGGGATATAAAAATGAGCACTGAGGAGGATCAGGCAGAGTAAAGAAGGAATTGGACAGGGAGGTTAGAAATGCATGATGAGTTCTGTTTTCCAGAATACATCCCCCCGATGTGTACAGAAATATCTTCTAACATAACACATATAAAAATGAAAGATAAAATCGATGAAACATCTTTTCCATAGCATGAGTGAGGAAGAAGGAAGTAAGACAGATAATCATAGATAAAAAGAGAAAGTACTCTGAAGTTAAAGTAGTGTTGAGTTGGGTTTGGCTTGAAAGATGTGCCAATTTATGGTGGGCTTTGGGCTGAGTTTTAAGCGAGAACAGGAGAGAAAGCTTGAGTTCCAGACAAGGTGAGAAATGAAATCAGAGGCCCCTCCATTAAGTAAGGACCTGTAATGTGTGACAAGCTCATAGGGTAAACAAGAAAAATGCACCCATTAAGGAAGAGTTATGTGGGTTAACCACTGCCCAGACAAGAGTAGAAAAATATCCTCCCCTGAAATTTGCCAGTTATAAGCCCATACTCATAGCTGTGGGTGAAATTCACACTATTTGCATGACCCACAAAATAGCAAGCTGAAAATTCAATTTAGTCATGCTGGGTTGGAAGCATCCCAAAGGGCCTGGAAGAAGTAAACATAAGTCTCTCCAGTGAAATGTATTTTAAACTAGGCCTCAAATTACTTCTGATAAAATTCCAAGGAAATTAGCTCCTATTGAAAAAATTATTAAGTACACATGAAAATAAGATTTTGTGAGTGTCAGTAGGAGCAACAATCTTAACTATCAGATCTGCAAATATTTCAGACATTCAAATGATAACATTTAGAATATAAAATATTTTTAGCTTAATAAAGAAATAAAAGAAAGGTTTGAAAATAAAACATCATAAACAAGAGACCTAAACCTTTTCCAAACAGATCTGAAAAGATATCATATTGAACATACGGGTATGAAAAATATATTAAATGAAATTTAAAAAATTGATGAATGGATTTCTGTTTCTTAAAATACGGCAGACTAAATTATTTGGACCAACCTTGCCACTGAAAATAATTTCAAATGGTAATTAAAATATTTTTTAAATCTAAAACTATGTAGCAAGAAATTACTGGATCAAAAATCTAGGGGAAACCAAAGATGTACACAGAGAACTCAAGTTGCCTCACCCCTGAAATCATTTAATAATTTCAGAAAAGATGGACTTCATTTCAGATGGACTTTATTGGTATGGAATGAATAAGTTAAAGGCCAGATCTAATAGGAGATCCTTGTCATATTACTGGAAAACCCCATATAGCTACAAATTTAGAGAAAGGATGAGTCAGAAATAAATCTTCTAATTATCAGGGTCACAAACAAAGTCATTTTTGCATTGAACATAATGGAAGGAAAAAAACAATACTTTCTAATCCTTGTGTACATTTTCAATCCAAATTTGTAGCACCTGAGTGGTCCAAAAAATTCAACTATAAATTTAGTTTGAATTGTTCCCTGATTGGTTGGCGTGCCTGGGTGGCTCAGTCACTTAAGTGACCGACTCTTGATTTCAGCTCAGGTCATGATCTCAGGGTCATGAGATTTAGCCCTGTACTGGGCTTTGTGCTGAACTTGGCATCTTCTTAAGATTCTCTATCTCCCTCTCCCACCGTTCACCCCAACCCTGCTTGTGCCCTCTCTCTACACATGTGTGTCTGTGGTGTGTGTGTGTGTGTGTGTGCACGCACGTGTTTGTGTATAAAATAAATAAATAAAATAAATTGTTCCCTGATTGGTAAAGTTTCTAGGTGACTGACCAAAGGAAATGCAAGCCATCTACAGAAGAAGGCATTTACTGTCATTATAGGCTTCATAGAGACCTCACAAATAATTTTTCAAGGACAATGAGAGCACACAATCAATAAATAAGTATACAAGGACATTTAAAACCATGGCAATGAATCATCAGGTTAAGAAAACAAAACAAGACAGAGAGCCTAAATGGACCTGTAAAGATATCAAATGTTGGGAATATCAAATAAAGATTGCAAAACAACTATTGCTACTATGTCTACAAAAACTCTAAGACAACACTGAAAATATCTGTATGTAATAAGAAACTATAAAGTGACAGCATATTTGAAAAACAACCAAATCGATTTTCTAGAAATAAAAATTTAATAACTGAAATTGAAAACTCAATGGATGGGATTAATGTGTTATTAAACATAGCCAAAGATATATATATATATATTTAAAGATTTTATTTATTCATTTGACAGAGAGAGAGACAGCCAGTGAAAGAGGGAACACAAGCAGGGGGAGTGGCAGAGAAAGAAGCAGGCTCCCAGCAGAGGAGCCTAATGCAGGGCTCGCTCCCAGAACGGCGGGATCATGCCCTGGGCCGAAGGCAGACGCTTAACGACTGAGCCACGCAGGCGCCCCAGCCAAAGATATATTAAGAAGATGTTATTCAAATGTAGCATGGAGAGACAAAAAGAAAAAAAAATAGAGATTATGAGACATGAAGGGTAAGAAGAAAAGTTCTACAATATATTTAATTGGAGTCCTAGAAGGAGAGCAGAGAGAGACTAAGGAAGATAATTTTTTTTTCTTAGATAATGGTAAGAATCTTCCATAAATGATGAGAGGAATGAGTCACAGTTTAAAGAAGTCAAGCAAATCCTAATACATACATGCATGTATATATACATGTACATATAGTTACTTAAATAAATTCATACATGGCAAACACATAAAATGAAATAAATATAGAAATTCTTACCTAGACATAGCATAGTGAAATTGTATCCAGGACTGGGGCTAGGAAAGGGATTACATTAAGGACTGGTAGTTAAAGGAACAGCTTACTTCTCATAGTAACAATAAAGCCAAAAGATAGTGAAATAGTATCCTCAAAGTCTTGAAAGAAAATAAATTTAAGCTTAGATTTCTATACCCAGCTAAACTATCTTTCAAGACTAAGAATGAAATGTAGTCAAGATGGAAAGTGGAAGCTGCCAGGCCTCTTAAAACCTAGACCTGGGACTGGCATAGTATTATTTCCATTGCACGCTACTGATCAAAGTAAGTCATAAGGCCAGCCTAGATTCTAGGAGTGGGAAGACAGACTCCACCTCTTGGTGCATGCAACAGTATTTGAAATAGGTAAGGATAGCACTGGTGTTAGCCCTCTTCAGAGGCGATCTTCCATAATGTAAAGAATTCCTCAGGATCATTATGACAATGACCAATTACAGGAAAAAAATAAGCAAAAAACATGAATATAAAAAAACTAGACCTAAGCCAATATCCATGAAGAGCAGAGTGGTTCAATACTATTTGTGAGTAAAATATAGAGCAGTGGAAAGAAATAACCTAAAGCTATACTCGACAAATGGCTAAATTTAAAATACAATGTGGAGCAAAAGAAGCCAGTTATAAAATAATGCAAACTGTTATCTACCATTTATATGCAGTTCAAAAACAACCTAATAAAATAATATATTGTTTGTAATACATGGTGAAGTTGTATAGAATGTAAGTGCCTGATTAAGCCAAATTGCAGAATACTGCAGCGGAGTGGGAAAGAGATAAATGTTGAGTTCGTTTCTTTAATTGGTGTGTGGGCATATAAATGTTTATTTCATATTATTATTATTTAAAATTGCATATATGTTACAGCACATGCAGAAGAATGAAACTGGACCACTTTCTTACTCCATACATAAAAAAAAAAAAATTCAAAATGGTTGAAAGACCTAAATGTGAGACAGGAAACCATCAAAATCCTAGAGGAGAACACAGGCAGAAACCTCTTTGACCTCAGCCATACCAACTTCTTACTACACATGTACTACACATGTCACCAGAGTTGAGGGAAACAAAAGCAAATGTGAACTATTGGGACTTAATCTAGATAAAAAGCTTCTGCACAGTGAAGGAAACAATCAACAAAACTTAAAAGGCAACCTACAGAACAGGAGAAGATATTTGCAAATGACATATCTGATAAAGGGCTAGTATCCAAAATCTATAAAGGACTTATCAAGCTCAACACCCAAAAAACAAATAATACAGGTAAGAATTGGGCAGAACACACGAATAGATATTTTCCCAAAGGAGACATCCAGATGGCCAACAGACACATGAAAAGATGCTCAACATCACTCATCATCAGGGAAATACAAATCAAAACCATGATGAGATATCCCCTCACACCTGTCAGAATGGCTAAAATTAACAACACAGGAAACAACAGATGTTGGAGAGGATGTGGAGAAAAGCGAACCCTTTTACACTGTTGGTGGGAATGCAAACTGGTGCAGCCACTCTGGAGAACAGTATGGAGGTTCCTCAAAAAGCTAAAAATAGAGCTACCCTACGACCCAGCAACTGCACTACTAGGTATTTACCTAAAGGATACAAAAATACAGATCTGAAGGGAACATGCATCCCAAAGTTTATAGCAGCGTTATCAACAATAGCCAAATTATGGAAAGAGCCCAAATGTCCATCAACTGATAAATGGATAAAGAAAAGGTTTTATACACACACACACACACACACACACACACACACACACACACACACACACTGGACTATTACTCCATCATCAAAAAAAGAATGAAATCTTGCCATTTGCAACAATGTGGATGGAGCTAGAGTGTATCATGCTAGGTGAAATAAGTCAGAGAAAGACAAATTTCATATGTGGAATTTAAGAAATATAACATATGAACATAGGGGAAGGGAAAAAAAGAGAGAGGGAAGCAAACAATAAGAAACTCTTAATGACAGAGAACAGACTGGGGGTTGTTGAAGGGAGGCGTGTGGGGGACGGGCTAAATGGATGATAGGGATTAAGGAGGGCACTTGTGATGAACACTGGGTGTTTTATGTAAGTGATGAATCACTTAATGCTACTCCTGAAAACAATATTACACTATATGTTAACTAAGTAGAATTCAAACAAATTTGAAAAATGAAAATAATAATAAATAAAATTCCATGTATGTTTTATTCATCCTGTTGTACATAGCATATATTTCAGTAAGGGGAAAAGATAAAATTAAGGTATAAAACCACCAAGTTTTGGGTGGACATGGGAAACAGAGACACTCAGTTCTGGGGAAAGTGGAAGATGGAGTCATCCCATTTCAGGACAGTTTATTACTATTTAGTGTAGTTAATCCTGCAAATTGACTCTGATGCCAAAATTTAGCAGAGATTCTCTCATTCTAGAGTGTAAAGGAGACATAAGCAGTGCTGCTTATTGCGGCATTGTTTATAATACTAAAATCCCGATCAGAAGGGAAATGGATTTGAAATATTGGCATCCTCGTACAATTGTGTATCATTAAAATTATGAAACTAGAGTTCATACCTCAATATAGATAAACTTGGGGAAACAAAATTTAGCCAGTAAAAAATTCCAGAATGATTTGGAGAGTATGATGTCAATTCAGTAACTTTTGAAATATATAAAACAGTCTCATATAATGCTGATAGATAAGAATGAATTAAACATATAAAAAATACACAACTTCATAGTAACGGTTAACTCTTTGAGAACCCCTGTCTCAGAGACCTCAAATTACAGTTTCCAGTTTACAGGGAATTTTTATTTTGATATCAGTGATCTTTAAAATAGAACAGCTGTACAGTCGGGGCTGAAGTATTATAAGGATACAGGTAACCATGGAGTTGGGGGGAAGTGCTTATAGGATGTGGGGGATGGTCAAGAAAGGGAAGCAAAGACGCATATCTTTCAGGGCTGTGTCTGCCTTCCTGTATGCAGCAAGATGGAGAGTAAGAAGGTAAGAAGAGGAAACCTGTTTGACAACTTTGTCTATAGTCTTCGACAAGGTTGCTAAAATACTCCCAGGCTTACTACATTTTTGTACAATGTTTTATTCTTTCCAAAGCACTTTGGAATATATATATTATTAACTACATGTATGAGGACCCCCAAAGTTCAATGATTTATCCAAGGTAATACAACTAGGAAGTGATACAGTCCAGGGTAGAATTCCTTTCGCTCTTAGAACTACAGTTTTTCATGCGGCGATCCTCTCTCCCCAACTCTGTTAACCTACCTTTCAATTCAAAGAGAATATCACATATATTTTTATCTCACACAGTTTACTTCTATGTTCAAGAAAAGTTTGAATGGAAAGAAAATAGGGTCATGCATTCTACTGATATCAGAATGCAGCAAAGGAAGGTCATAAATCAAGTTGGCAGTAAATCTTCAGCAGTATATAGGCTTGGGAATGAGTAAAATATTGCCTCCTTTACTGGGATGATGATACCTTTAAAGAATGCCACAGAGTGGTGTGGCCTGTGGTATGGCACACCTGTAAAGTGCCAGGTAAAAAGGCGGGAGCTGTTTGATCTTCGTTGTTCCAGGGAAAAGCCCACCCTACACACCCTTGCTTGAAGCCTAGGTGTCCTGAGAAAATAAGCCTCTCTTAAAATGCAATCCCTGTCCGTATCTCTTCCAGAGATCAAGCATTTGGCCTTACGTGGTTGAAGTTTTATATAATAATTATATTCATTGTGATTTCATAAATACTAGATGGGTACATAAGGTCATGCGGAGACAAATTCTTTGACAGCCATACTGAGCTTAAAGCCAGTCTGAGAAGTATACGGGTTATATGGATTTTTTAACTGTGAGATATATTTCCTTACTCAGTTGTGCAGTTGACGGTACCGAAGGGACTGTTTTCACAGCAGGCTTTGTAGCACAGACTCCAGTATAACAGTAATCCGAGGTGAAGAAGATGATCACCCTAATCTCAGCAATCTTAGAAATTCTGTAGATGGCCTTTACTATTAAGCATATTTAGAGCTTGAATTTTCAGAGAGTTACAGCTGCTTTCTATAACTCAAGGAAGCTCCTCTTAGGGGTTTTAGGGATTCCTTTCTAACTTCTTACCTCTGGAGGCTACTTGTACGTACTTTTATCATGACCTCCTAACAAGAATTCTTCCAAGGATGAAGGAAAGGGTTGAACAAATGGACGGTCAAGGTGAGAAAACAGTGCTGGGAGGTTTGGGGATTCTCAGTTGGTCTGAGTAGGAACATAACTTTCCATCTTGGAGTTAAATTCTTAAAATTCAATACACAGGACTCAGATCTCAGCTCTTCTCTCCGTCATATGGGGCATTTCACAACTTGATCTGCTTAGAACTCTACTAATTCATCTGTAAAATGGGAAGAGAAAGACCCTGTACCTTACGGACATGTTGCAGACACTGAAGAGCACAACGCAGGGAGCAAATAGCAAAGTGCCTGGTACACAGAAAGCATCAAATAATCATTGGCTATCCATTCCTTTTTTTTTTTTTTTTTTTACAATTTTATTTATTTATTTGGCAGAGAGAGAGAAAGAGAAAGCACAAGCAGGGGGAGTGGGAGAGGGAGAAGCAGGGTCCCTGATGAGCAGGGAGCACAATGTGGGGCTCGATTCCAGGACCCTGAGGTCATGACTTGAGCTGAAGGCAGCCTCTTAACCGACTGAGCCACCCAGGCACCCCATCCATTTGATTTTAATGCAAATTGTGTGATTGTGAGCCTATTTTTATGGGGGCACCCACTCTTCATCACCAAATGACTCCTCTCTCTCCTTCTCCATTCCTATGATGCTGATTCAACATTAACCTGTCAGGAGACATTACCTGGTTATGGGAACAAACAGCATTAAGGGCAAGAGTAAGTTCAATCTTTTTTTTTTTTTAAAGATTTTATTTATTTATTCGACAGAGATAGAGACAGCTAGCGAGAGAGGGAACACAAGCAGGGGGAGTGGGAGAGGAAGAAGCAGGCTCATAGCCGAGGAGCCTGATGTGGGGCTCGATCCCAGATCGCCGGGATCACGCCCTGAGCCGAAGGCAGACGCTTAACCGCTGTGCCACCCAGGCGCCCCAAGAGTAAGTTCAATCTTAACCAAGACTGTAAAACATTAGTTAAGGTTGAAAATGGTGTTTAGGAAGTACATAATCGTTGCTCTAATTCTTTATGTCATCTGAGGGAATGTTTTATGATCAGGTGGAGAGAGGGGTGTGAACCAGTGGCAGCCCTATAACTTTGAAGCTCAATACTTTGGAGACTCAGACTTATTCCCACAATGCCTGACCACACCCTTCAGTAACACACCTCCAGTTCCCAAATGGAAAATTTCCATTATGAAATGTGTGCATTGCTTAAACTTCAGAGCACTCTCCTCGGGAAACACGTGTTTAATTGCATCTTTTCCACCACCAATTTTGAAGAGGCAACCTAGATGTTTTCCCCCTTACTTTCGTTTCTCCTTATCATATATTCATCCCCGCACATCCCTTAACAGTTCATCATGGTTAAGGAAGCTTGATAGGAGCATTTCAAGAACCAAGAGTGTTTCAGCTTGAAGAAAAGAAACGATGAATATATAAGTAGGTAGTTACCATTGTTGACTATTCTGACCATGATCAGAAGGATTCTCTGAGAGACCCCCTGAGCAGGAATTTTGAGGGAGTCTCTCTGCTTCGGCTTCACATACACTCATTTGTTTTTTAAATCGCGGTTCAACTACTCTTTCAGTAAAGGCCGCCAATTTGCTCAAGAATGACTGACTAGGTGGTAGGTTAGAGATGGCCTCAAGTTCTTTCTCCCTTGGAATCTGAGATACCTGTTGGGATTCTTTTGTAATCAATAGAGTAGGTAGAAGTGATGCTGTGTGACCTCAGAAGTTAGGTTAGGACTTATCTGATGGCTTCTGCCTTGGCCTCTTGGGATAGTCCCCCTCAGAAACTGGCTGCCAAGCTTGGAGAAGCCCAAGCCATATGGAGATGCTCAGAGTCACAGCTCCACGTGAACAACGGGCATCCACTGCCAGCCAGCTTACTATTCCATCTTGGTCATTTGGTTCCATTGGGTCTTCAGATTCCTGCAGCCTCAGCAGACATGTGCAACAACTAACTTGAGAGAGAGACCCCAAGCAATTACCACTCACTGTTATGAGTAAATAAAATGTTTGCTTTTAAAACACCTCTAAAGATAGCTTTATTGCAGTATAATTTCTATGCCATATTCATCCATTTCAAGTATGCAATTCAACACATCTCAGTAAATTTAGAGTTGTGCAACCGTCACCACAGTCCCGTTTTAGAACATTTCCATCACCTCATAAAGATCCCTCATGCAAGTTGCAGTAAAAGTCTGTTACCACCCTCAGCCAAAGGTAACCAATAATCTATTTTCTGTCTTCATAGATTTACATTTTCTGTACTTTCATATTAATGAAATCATACAACATATAGTCTTTTGCCTATGGCTTATTTTACTTAGAAGAATATTCTTAGGTCCATCATGCTGTAGCAGGGAATACTGGACCAGCATACATCTAATCCTGAGGAGCCCAAACTGAGGTGGCCCAAAGAATGAATTCTTCCTCAAAATAATAACAGAAATCCTGCCTGAGTTTTCAGCCTGCTGACCTCCCCTACAGATTTTCGCTAGCCAATGGTATCAGCCAATTCCTTAAAATAAATCTATGTGTGTGTGTGTGTGTGTGTATGTATGTGTATCCTGTTGGTTCTGTTTCTCTAGAAAACTCTAATACACTATTAAGTGTGAATTTAGCTATAGGTTTTTCACACATTCCTTTTATGAGATTGAAGAAGTTTCTTTATATTGCTAGATTTTTAGATTTTGGTGTTGTTGTTGTTGTTTTTCCAGGAACTGGTGTTGGAATCTGTCAAATAATTTTTCTTTGTCTGTTGAGATGATTGTGTCATATCCGTCTTTTATTCTATCAATGCTGTAATTTATACAAACTTAGTTTTTGCATTTTAATCAGCCTTACATTCCTGGGATAAATCCCACCTGCCCATAGATTATAGTGATATCTATATCTGTCTGTCTATCATCTATCTATCTATCTATCTATCTATCTATCTATCTATCTATCTATCATCTATCTATCTATCTATAGAGAGAGAGAGATTGCTTTATATATGTCCTGTTACCTAATATTTTGTTGGTGATTTTTTACATCTGTATTCATGAGGGATTATTATTCTGTAATCTTCACTTTTTGTGTGTCTCTATCTGGCTTTAGTATCAAGGTAACACTTGCCACATAGAATGAACTGAAAAGTGATCTAACATATTCTACTTCTCTGAAAGTATTTCTGAGATATCAATATTGTTCTTTAAATTGGTACAATTCACCAATGAAGTCATTCAGGCCTGGGACTTTCTTTCAGGCCTGGGTAGGTTTTCTATTCTATTTTATTTTATTTTATTTTATTTTATTTTACCCCTTATCGGTTTATTCAGATTATCTATTTCCTCTTGAGTCAGTTTTATTAATTTTTATCTTTCTAAGAATTTATTAATTTCACCCAAATCAATACATTTGTTGACACACAGTTGTTCATAATATTATATTATAAACCTTCTAATTTCTGTAATGTTAGTCTTGATTTCTTCTCTTTCATTCCTGATTTTGTTCATTTGTTCAGTCTTCTTCCTTTGTGCCTGGTCTGTCAAGCAGAACCTTTGTCAATTTTGCTCATCTTTAAAAAAATTAACTTTTGGTTTCATTGATTATCTCAATTGTTCTCCTTTCAATTTATTTCTTTTCACTTTAGTCTTATTTCCTTCTCTCTACTTGATTTGTGTGGATGTCTAGGATTCTCTCCAGTCTCTCCTTAGTGTGCATGCATGCTTACACATCTGTGCAGGCTTCCAGACCACCAGGAATATGTGGGAGCTTATCTAAGCCCTTTGTTGTTGTTTTATTATCCAGCTTTCACTGTTAAATTCTTAGGTATCCTGTCAATCTGACAGTTTCTCCAACCAGGTCTCAACCTCACACTTGCTGAGACACTAACATTCCTCATTCATCTGCCACCAAGATCATTACTCTCTCTGACAATGCCCAGGGGCATGGGACCTGTCCACATTCTGCTCCGAATCCAGCTGGCCTCCTCCAGCAGCAAAGTTCCTGGTTTCCAGGGCTTATCTCACCCCAGTAGATCTAACATATTGACCCAATTGAGGGAAAGGACAAAATCGGTCTTAGAGATACTCCCTAGTTTTACCTGAGATTTAGTAGTTTTTCTTGAATAAACATTTCTCAATTTGTTGTATATCTTCGGTTAATTTCCTAAGGACTGGTAAAGTTGTTTTTGATAATTTCGTCCAGTTTAGCATTGCTTTTTGTAGAGGGAATTGCATGAACCCTCATTCTGTAAGTCAAGATTGTTGTTTTAAGCCACTAGTTTGGGGAGTCATTTATTAAAATTTTCATTTTTATTATCTTGGTTATTTTTTTTTAATTTGAGTATAGTTGACACACAATGTTACATTAGTTTCAAGTGTACAAGACAGTGATTTTGACAAGTTTATACGTTATGCTGTGCTCACCACAAGGGTAGCTACCATCTATCCCCATATATCACTATTACAATATCATTGAGTATATTCCTTATTCTGTGACTTTTATTCCCAGGATTTATTCATTCCATAACTGAAAGCCTGTATCTTCTACTCCCCTTCACTCACTGGGAGTAATTTGTTACACAGCAACAGATAAAGTGAAACAGTGAGTTCTTACCAGGTACTAGGTCTATTAAGGTGAACATTTCAAATTCCTGTTTTGAAGGACAAAGCACACAAAGGAAAAGTAATAAAGCTAATTAACAAGATGACCTGTTTCCCAGATTAGAAAATCATATGACCAAAGGCAATGCCACTTTCGTATTTGAGTTCTATTACAGCACATCTGCATGAGTTTCACATACGATTCGTCACAAAGATCCAAGAACTTTTTGTGTTCCCTATGGTGTTGTCATTCTCTAGCATTTATATGTTGAAACATATTTTATTAAACACTATTTTTCTTTATTTAACTTTAATGTTATAGTCAGCTTATTATATCAATCTTTGGAACTGGTAGGTGGGTACATTATGTTTATGTAAATTCCATTTAGTAAAGAAAGAATTGTAAGGCATTTACTACAAAAAGGGGTATTGAAGTCATAGTGTTGAAAATCACTAGAGTAAATAATCTCTACGTTAAGACACTATTAAATTTGCTAAATTCTGCTAAACTAATTTCTCTTAGATGCTCAATGAATCTAACCCTGTAGTATAATAGGAAACTTCAAGGAACTTGTTTTAGTTTCTGGCTTGTGACTATAACCTCTTTCCTGTTTTAAGTATTGGTTAGTTTACATGTTGATCACAGGCACAATTTAGAGATAAAAGCAGTGACAGTAATTGTTTAACCAGCATCAGGAGGTTTAATGAAACTATCATTTATAATATACTTCAAGTCTAAACACAAAGAATCATGAAGAATGTATACTCTGTGTGTGTGTGTGTGTGTGTGTGTGTGTGTGTATTTCAAATGCCCCCAAAGTTTTGAGCTTTGTTATTTGGCTCTTTAATTTTTGTTATTTGGTTTAATTTATTTAATAACAACAGTAAAATAATTCATTCTCATTTAATTCAGCATAGGGGTTTTTTCTTTGTTTTGAAGCATATATATTATATACTAGGTACTGCTCTAGAAACTGGGTTCTAATGAATAAGACATATGTATGAGACAAGTTTGCATCAAGAAAGAGAGCTCCACTTTGATCATTCAACCAGAGACTTAAAGGACTGTTTATATTGGTGAGCAGGTTTAAGAGAAGATGTTGAGGGCCCTGTGACTGGTAACAAGGAAAAGCATTACCTCCCAAGGTTTAGAGGAGCAAGGAGAGGAAAACAGTTACCAGAGCTCCTTGAAAATAGCTCTGTGGAAAACGGGCTGCCCTGCGGGAACTGTAGTTACCAAAACCAAGGTCCAAAGTACAGTAACAACAGAGCCAAACTACACTGGCTACAACTTCCCCTCACTCTCTTACTTCCTGTTTATGCCTCCCATGGGCTAAGAAGCCCAAGCCCAAGGACCCAGGTCTTCATTCTGTGAAGGTGAGCCTCTTAGGCTTAGAGCAGGGTCAAAAGAAATGGAGGATGGTGGTGAGGGCGCCACATGGAAAATAAAGGATATTCCATCAACAAGTCATTGAAGAACTTATACTTCTAATGGTGGAGACAAGAGGTAAATGGGCTGCGGCAATAGAATATGGTACATACAAGATGGACGATATCCCAGAGTTCTGTGGAAGCATAGGGAAGGAGATCTACTCCAAAGTGGGGGTGCAAAAGGCTTCACTGAAGAAATGATTCTTAGTACAACATTTGAATTCTGACTAATATTCAGATAGGCTGAGAGAGGTGGGGAGCAGGGTGTTCTAGGCAGAGAGCTTCAGGGTCTATCATAGTAATTATATAAATATCCACCCAAAAGCATTTATTTAAAAATCTATTAAATATCAAACCCCGAGGCAGGCACTAGGGATTTAAGACATTATTTTTATTTTCAAAGGATTTGTATCCTTTTTCTTTTTTAGACAGAGAGAGAGAGCAGGGGTGGGAAGGTCAGAGGAAGAGGGAGAGAGAGAACACCAAGCAGACCCCATGCTCAGCACAGAGCCCAATGTGGGGCTCGATCCCACAACCCTGACATCATGACCTGAGCTGAAATCAAGAGTCAGATGCTTAACTGCTTGAGCCACACAGGCACCCCTGGATTTGTATCATTTTTACATTCAGGATTATTAGATGACTGACTCAAAGAAATATAAAAGGGAGTTAAGTGATGTCTATTTTTATTACAATTTCATACTTGTTTTACACACCATATTTTCCACGAGAGTTTCCAAAGGGTATTCTGAAGAACACCACTTCTTATATGAGTGTTTCTCAAGAAACAGGTTTTGTAATTGGACATATTGGAAAGAGCCTGGGTTACATAAAGTTAAACAGGCACCTTTAGAGCATGATGTCTTGGTCTTTGTTATGCAATTGTGCCCATAATACCTGAGACAACTATATACACTTCAGCGTCTTCCAAACTCTATTTGAATGCAGAAACCATTGACCAAGAAGCACGTGTTTGGTCTAGTGTTCTAAGGAACATAATTCCAATATGTGGCAGCTATCTTTCCCAAATTAAGAAAAAAAATTATCCAGTTAGAAGATGATTTGAATTAGTAGACAACCCCCAATATTTAAAGGATGCCAATATTTTCTGTTTATGAGGTATAAGAGTCATTCATTTTTATTTCTATGCATCTTGATTTTTTTTTCAGTTTTAGTTTTCAAGGCTTTATGCTGAAACCTCCAAGAACTGAGGGACAGACCTGAAACAGAAGATAGAGCCGCCTACAGAGACAGGGGGTGCGATGGGGGCTTTCACTTTTTTCATGTCATTTTCAACATCAGCTCCCATCCTAATAGAAAAGGTGCCAATGAAAGTTAGAGGAGTTTGTTGTTGTTGTTGTTGTTGTTGTTATGTTGTCTTCAATTGCTATGTATCTATTTTCAAGTTTGGGGTTAATCAGAAGTGACTACCATTGCTTTCTACTTTTCAAAATAATGAAAATTCACTGTGTGTTGATCTCAACTCTAACATCATGCAAAAAAGTCGAAGAAGGGGAATGCATTGAGCAGAAATATCAGCATTAGAAGATCTGGATTGCTTGCTCTTTTTTTTTTTTTTTTTGAAGATTTATTTATTTATTTGAGAGAGACATTGGGGGGTAGAGGGAGAGGGAGAGAGAAGCAGACTCCCTGCTGAGCATGGAGGTGAGGCGGGGCTGGATTTCATAACTCTGAGTTTATGACCTGAGCTGAAATCAAGAGCCAGATGCTTAACCCTTAACCAACTGATCCACCCAGGTGCCCCTTGTTCTATTTAATAAACTTTGAAAATGTATCTTCCTCTATTGTACTGTGTAGATTTTCCATTTGATAAAGTATGATATTTAAAGTAGAGCCCTTCAAATATGTAATGCATTTCTCTCTTTGATACACCAAGCTTTTTCCTGCTCCCGATCTTCTTGGTATGGAGAAATGGCAAAGAAGTTGAAAAGATGAATGTATGTCTTTTGGTAATGTTCAGTACATACAGCCTGATGGACCAAGATGTACTAAATTTTGTATGAAATTTGGTGTCTGCCTCCACAATAACTGGAGTGGAAGTGTTATGGATTGATGCAAATAGACTTAGCATGCCAAAGAAATCATAAGGAGACGGGGATGGATAAAGACGGAGTCACATATATTACTACACAGTGCTGTATTGTGTTGTCTTTTTAAGTAAGATCATAAGACAAAAACCCTCAACTCAGAGAGCTCGATAAAACTGGCCCCCGGTCCAAGAGAGCCCTATCAGCAACTTGCTAATTCAAGTTTTGTCTAGGCCATTTGGATTTAGTCTTTTACACACACACACACACACACACACACACACACACACACAAAGGCAGGGGAGAGGAATGGAGGAGGAAGACTAATTTTCCTTCCACAGAAGCTCAGAGCAAAACTGTTTGCTGACTGTAAATGCTTTCAAATGGCAAGTGCTTCTCCATAAATATGCATCTTTATTCATTTTTATGTAAAACAGATCACATCAAAAGAGACAATTATTCCCTGAAACTAGATGTTGCTTTCTTGATCACCTCTAAATTGAAATCCTCGTGTGAGTGGAGGGTAGACAGTGGAGGGAAGATGAAACAATCAGACTTCTATAGGGCGCTAATTCAATCAGAAAGAATCATCACTGAGTCTGCTGCTTCAAAACCATTCGGGGGGGATCAAAAAGCCATCAAGCAGACCCGATGGAACAATGACTCTGCATTTTGGTGGCCGTGTAATTTCCTCAGCTACTGATTGGCGTGAATAACTCTGACGAAGACCAGGGTGATAACATCACTGGAAACGAGTGGTGAGGTCTGCGAAGATCACAGGAATGGGAAATCCCTCTGTGATGGTGCGTCTTCATCACGGGACGGATCTCATCAACAGCGCAAAGTGACCTTTCGTGAAGGAAGTGTAGGGTGGAATTCTGGTCTCTTTGATTCTTTTTTTCTGGTTTGAGTTATGAGGGCACAACTGCCAGCCGCAGCACGTAGAAGTGGAGTCGGTGACATTTCCTCCAAACGATCTCGGTCCATCTCGAGATGAGAGTCTGCGCAATTATTCAGTGTCCAAAGCCCACTCACAAAGCACCGAAGGAACCGACACGACTAAATCAGAACTCTAATCTGTTTCGAATAAAATGCGTGGAACCTCAGATGAAATCAATCTTTTCGGGAAATTTGAAACTCGTGACATAAAAGGTAGACACGCTATTTTTCTGAGAATTCATGGAGTTTTAGTTCCTGCATTGCCAATGAGCTGATCACTTGGGGGAAACATTCATTCTTCTAGCTGATATCTTTTGCTTGTGTTTGGATCTTTTTTGAGGCTTTGTTTTTACTACCTATTACTGAAGTGTGACATACACACAGAAAACTGGGCAAATCATAAGGGCACAGAGCAATGAATTTTTGTAACGTGAACAAGCTGTGTGACCTGCACCCAGATGAAGATATGGAATTTACTAGAATTCTGGAAGACTCCTGCTCCTTCCCAGTCACTGTTCCCTTCACAGGATAATCATGATCTGATTTCTGATACTGTATATTGGTGTCTGAACTTCATATATAAATGAGTTATACAGTACGTATATCTTTTGTCTGTTTTCTTTTGCTTAATATTGTGATTAATCCATATTATTGTGTTAATTCTCACTGCTGGATATAATTCCATTGCATGAACATACCACGGTTTGTTTATTCATTTTACTAATGAAAGACATTAGATTTTCTTTCTTATTTTTGGCTGTTACTAATAGTACTCTTGCAAAGGTTCTTACACGTGTCTTTTGGTGAATATATGTATATCTTGTTTGGGCACATACTGAGGATCAGAATTTCTGGGACATAGGTTAAATGAAGGATGTGCTGTAGGAAATACTGACACAGCCAGGCTGATTTTCCTTCTTGGAATCCAGAGGAATGAAAGGTACATCTCACATTGACTCAAACGTAGGAATTAAACATGGATATAAAGTGAAGGTCAGGCTTTGCTTTACAGCAAGTTTGAGAGTTTATGCTTTACATGGGTGCCAAACTAAGGAGCACGGTTGTTCCACCACCATACCCTGGTGTTTCTCACACTATTCGAGAAACCAGCTGCTTTGCAGAAGTCACCGAGTATCTACAGTGTAATGAAATGTTGCTGGAAAACAACTTTTGATAAATTTGATAGTTGATAGTTGAAGTCTCATTGCTATTATGTATATATTTTCACAGTTGAAAGTTAGCCCAGACAGCTATCAAGGAGTCTCTAACTGGAAAAACCTTCCCAGCTTTGGGGACAGAAAAGGAGGTGGGGTGGCTCTTAGATGGAATATTCCAGAAGAATACTGAATTTTGTTGAAATATTCCAGAAGGATTATGGTATGGTTATAGTCAAATCAAATCTAAAGATAACCCCTAATATCATATTAGAAAAAGAATTTCAATTTACACGAAAAAAAAAAAAATGAAGAGCTAAGGGTAAACCTCTGCCACTGAATGGATAAGTAAGTGGTGGGCCTGGGGTCTGATCAGAAAATGGTACAAAGCAAAATGGTTCTATATACTGGCCTTTTCCAAAGGGAAGATTAAATGCTGCTGGAGAACAGTTTTTTGGCATAAGGAAATTGCATCGATTTGGATGCAAAATAAATTTCTAGATTGTGTAAAGTTTAGTAATCACCTGGAAGGATGTCAAAACATGCCAGTGAATGAAACCACCTCTTCTGTATGAGGAATGTAGCACCTGCGGGGTCTCTTTACAGACCCTGTGTCTGTAAGGTGCACCTTGCATAATTTATTACAGACTGTTTACGGACTGCAAAGCTCCGATGCACAACTTCAGGAAATGAATAATTTATCAATCTTGGAAAGATATTCTGGAGCACTTCTAAAGGCAGATGGGAGAATCTGCAGTGTACTACACAGAATTTTTCAACAATAGTAGTATAAAATTAAATGACCATTGACGAAAATATAGGCATGGGATTGTGAAAGTGTATGCTGCGATAGAAAGATTCCCTTCTCTATTTGGTAAAATGGATTTTTATTGGCCATAAAAATATCCATTGCACTTAGAGAGATTTCCTTAGCAGATGAGTGTAACAGTTATATTTGTAGTACCCTTTTAATAATATTGAATTTAACTGACTTATATTTATTTGATTTATATTCCTACCTAACTCTTCCTGGGACATATGCTGCAAATTGACTTATATTGATTTTTTAACTTATTGCCTTGTTCAAATTGTCTGGAAAAGAGAAAAGATCATCTTTTACATTTCAAAATTTTCAAGCAGAAAATGCTTTTTTAAAAGGGGTAGATTTATCACTCGATGTGCTTACGGTTATGAATGAATGAATGATCATATTTAACTGGAACACAGGAGAGAAAACATTTCTTATAAGTTGTACAGAGACTTAAAAATATAAACTTATTTAATTTATGGTTGGGTTTTTAAAAAATTTTTTTAAACATTTTATTTATTTATTAGAGAGAGAGAAGGAGCACAAGTGGGGGGAGGGGCAAAGGGAGAGGAAGAAGCAGACTCCCCGATGAGCAAGGAGCCCAATGTGGGGCTCAATCCCAGGACCCTGAGATCATGACCTGAGCTGAAGGCAGACACTCAACCGACTGAGCCACCCAGGCACTCCCCTGCTTAGGTATTTTATTATTTACTGTTAATTGCTAGTAGGTATAAGCCCAACGACAATCTTTAAACACAACACATATATTTTGTTTCAATAAATAAGATACCATATTTATTACAAGCAGGTCAAATCATCCCAAATTGGCAAATGGAGCCTGTAAAAAAATCAGATATGTTGTTTAAACCTTAAAATTTATTGCATCCGTAAGAATTAAATAAGAATGCCAAGCCACTATTCTTTGTGCTTTACCAAAAAAAAAAAAATAACAAAAAGTAAAACTACGATTATTAGCATTTTAAAATGGTTAACATCTCATTATTCCTAGGAATAAAAATGTGGTAAATATTCAGTTAATAGTAGCACTTAGCTTTTTCATTAACTCATAAAATTTGCACTGGTAATATTTATGTTTACTGTCATAATGCTAATATTCCCTAAATTCATCTAAAGAAATGTAATTTATTGAGCATCTACTAAACTTCAAATGCTGTGAGAATATGTGTGTGTGTGTGTGTGTGTGTGTACACACACACAAATATATCAATAAAAATACTGTTTTTCAGTTGGTAAAATTTATTTTAAATCTTAGATATGGGTTTCAAAATAAGAATTTTAGAGTTATATCAGGTCTTATTCTTATATATAAGGAAGAAGTACAGAAAAGCATGTTCTAGGATGTTATTTTGCTTTCATCTTTAGTTTTGTACATAATAATAATAATAATAAAAGTTATCATTTATTGAATACCTATTATGTTAAGCCTCATACTTGGCATTCTATATACCTTATCAACGATACTCGCAAATGCTCTTCTCTAACAGTATTTCACATAGGATGCTTACTATGTGCCAAGAGCTTGTTGTTTTGGTTATAGCCATGAGTAGTTCTGATACAGACCCTACCCTCTGGGAGACGGTATTCTGGTCAGAGAGACTAGAAATAAACACAAGCTAAATAAATAACACATAATAAAGATAGTAGTTAAGGGCCACAAATGATAATATATAATAAAATAAAACAAGTAACTCAATAAGTCAAGGAAAAAGAGAAGGGTGGACAGAGCAGCTATTCCAGAGAGTGGCAGGAAAAGGCCTGTCTAAGGAGGTGACACCGGGGCGAGACCCGAAGGGATGGAGGCAATGAGTTGTGTGAAAATCTGGGGGGAGTCCTTCCGTGGAAAGCCTGGGAGCGGCAGGGGGCTGGGCATTTTCACACCAACATCAGGAAGGCTAGGATAGAGAGGGATAGAGGCAAAGGGAGAGAGAACAGCATGGGCCCAACCTTGTCATGTCACTGGAGCCATTTAAAATTTGCTCTGAAAGGGATGGTGATCCCTTAGGGAGTTGTTGTTTTTTTTTTATAATAATCTGTTATTATGTTATGTTAGTCACCATACAGTACATCCTTAGTTTTTGATGTAGTGTTCCATGATTCATTACTTGCGTATAACACCCAGTGCTCCATGCAATCCGTGCCCTCCTTACTACCCATCACCGGCCTATCCCAGTCCCCCACCCCCCTCCCCTCTGAAGCCCTCAGTTTGTTTCCCAGAGTCCATAGTCTCTCGTGGTTCATTCCCCTTCTGTTTACCACCCCCCCTTCATTCTTCCCTTCCTTCTCCTACCGATCTCCCTTAGGGAGTTTTAATAAAAAAAAGTGGCATGATCTGATCAGCATTTGAAACGTGCCTCTCTCTGACTCTGTGGGTAACTGAGGGATGGGGAAAGAAACAGGGAGATGATAGGGGCATCTGGGTGGCTCAGTCAATTCAGCATCTGACTCTTGGTTTAGGCTCAGATCATGAGCTCAGCGTCGAGATTGAACCCCACAATGGGCTTCCCACTCAGCGCAGAGTCTGCTTGAGATTTTCTCCTTCTGCCCCTGTCCTCCCTCTTTCTCTCTCTCTCAGTAAATAAATAAATCCTTAAAAACAAGAAGCAGGGTGAGGGCGAGTAACCATGGCTGAAGTGAGGGATGACAGTGGCCAGGATGAGAGAGCTAGTCTTGGAGAAGGTGGGAAGTGATTGAATTCTGGATATATGCTTGCATCACTTAGTCTCAGTAAGAAGCAGATGATACATCCAAATCTGGATAATTCAAGTGGAATCTATTAACAAGGGGATCATTTATAGAGGGATAGGGACACTCTACTACCCCTTATTTTGTACCTCCACTTTGCTCACACTTTGGTAAATTACTATGTATATTAAATTCTCTCCAGATAACCCAATTTGAATTTATATTTAATTTCCTGCCAGATCCTGGTGGATACATTACTGAACCCCCAGCTTTTGCCTGATACACGATAGGTTCTCAGTAACTATTTGAAGAATGAATGAATGAATAAATGAATGAATGAATGAGTCTGTAGGAAAGCTTGTGGTAAGATAAAACAAATATAATTTACCAAGTACTTGGCACATAGGAGTCTCTAAAAGTGTTGCATTTTTTAATTGTCAAAATCATTACTCGTAACATTTGTATTCATACAGTCAAAAAACTTATCATGCAGAAGGCTATGAGTCCCTAGGAAAGATAAAGAAAAATACATAATCCTATCCTCAAAAAGCTTACACTACTCAAGGGTTCTGTTATGAGACATGATTACTATGTTTACTATTATGGGACTATGTGCCAAAGGCTATGGGTGTAGGAAGATAATTTCCCATAGCAGTGGGGTGCCCTGGGACATTACGAGGAAGGAGTCAAAGAGGTGAGATCCATGATGGGTCCTGAAAGATAAGTAGGAGTTAACTACTCCATCAATGGACTAAATGGCCAGGGTCAATGCGGTACGTGGGGAGCTAGATGGAGAATTTTTTGTAGGGAAATGGCACGTACATAACTAAGGATCTTTGCTGACAGGAGCTATTCTGGGGACTCTAGTTAGTTGGGTTTTGGCTGGAGCATTTGGCTAGTGGTGAGAGATGAATTGAGAAAGGTAATCAGTCACCTGACATTAAGGGTCTTAGAATCTTCATTAAACACCTGCACTTTATCCATTTGTGTTAGGCAGTCATTAAAAGACTTTAAATGAAGACACATCATATTATAATACACGGCTAGGACAAAACAGGATTGGGGTACGGTAAGGCTTTAGCAAATTGCTGTAGTAATCTAGATGAGAAACGATGAAGGTCTAAACTGGAGCATTTGGAATGGGAATGGAGCCAAAAAAAAAAAAAAAAAAAAAAAAAAAAAAAAAAAGAAGAAGAAAGAAAGAATTCACAAAGGGATCAACAGGGCTTCATTACTGAATAGATGAGGGAAATGGGGATATCTCTGAAATCTAATTAAAATAATTCATAGTAAGCTCTGCGTCATTCTCCAGTCTTTAACACTTTCAATAAATACCTCATCTTTAAAATACACATCACACTAGCTAATTAACATGATTTTCCAATTGGTGGATTGTAGGAAATTATATGACTAGCTTGTTAAGAATTTGTTAGAATGGTTGGTGGTATTTGATTGCTCTTAAATCACACCAAGTACTCTCAACTTCTCCTAAGATTGGCCCTGGGGAAGGTCTTGGCTGGGTTAAAATAATGACTATCGGTATACGATTAAATTTGTTTTATGTCTGAGAAGGCTTAGGCTTCATTTTCACTTGGTGGTTTTAAAAAATAATTTGCATACAGCTATTGAAATGAATGATTTTTTTTTTTTTGCCACTTGCATCGAGTAACCTTTATATGGAAACAAGGGAACGTACAGCGCTAATTAGACAAATAGTTTCTCATAGTGAGAATTCGGTGGTTACTGATCATTTATCTGTTGGATTATATGTTCCCTCAGGTATTCTTTTTTGAGAACTGATTTCTCTCACCAATTTATTCTTTTAGGTTGAAGTATGCAAAACATCAAGTTTTTCATTTTCCGGGGTGGTGGTGGGGAAACTGGACAGTATTATTTCCTCAAAATCCCCCACAAAGTTCCTGAGATGCAAAAATGCCTTCCCAGTTCACAGAATTTGATTAATCAAATCTACCCTTCTGGGTATGTTTCTCAGATAATTGTACCGTGTGTCTTTTTATTCCTCCAGAAGTTGAGTGAGTTGGTGACTCCACTGAGCATGAGGTCCTACATTTGGTCCTGGCTTTGTTGTTGCTCTTGTTGTATTGTTAGGCAGGAATAGGCAGCTAGATAATAGGCACCCAGATCATCAATTTGTGGTTTAGTTACCATGTGCGTGTTAAGGAGAGATAAAAATATTAACCAAATTTTAAGGATGTTTGTGAACAACAGCTACCCACTTCCTTGTGTTTTTTTTTTAAATTACTACTTTTTTCAAGATACAGGGTTTTTATAGCAGCATTTGACATATTACTGAAAGTATCTTGTATGCAGTGAATTTTAAACAAAGGTATGAATAACTATAAACATGCATTTAGAACTTGTGAATGCACATTTATATTTTAGTTCTTGAGACTTGATTGGATCCGCCAGTTAGCTGGAAGACTGCAGTGATCTTCTGAAAAATAATTACAACTATCACTGCTCATGTTATAATGTCTAGCATTGAGTCACTGTACTTCTGATTCTATTGTTCAGGATAAAATAAGTGTGATTTTCAGAGTTTGTACTGGAGTTTTGTCCATTTTTCAACTCTGCTTTCCTCTCACCCCCCATTCCACTCTTATAAGCCATTTCCCATAAAGACTTTCCTCAAATTTTGGCTGAAATTCCCAATTTTTCTGAAATGAAAGACTACATAATTATAGTTGAGGTGAGAAATGCAAACATCCTTAAAAGTTAATGTACTGAGTTAAATGCACACTATAAACATCCATATCCTATGAGAGGTTTGCAAGAGAGGAATTTCTAATAGTTTTGATTTGCACTCAAAGGAGAGATGGAAAGAAAGGGTACAGAACTGAATGCATAAAATGGTGGTCTACTACATTGCACGACATAATTTTTTTTGTCCCGTACTTTGTATTTTAAGTACAAATTATTAGGCAAAGCCCTGCTCTTTTCTGCTGACACCCCTAAGTCATTTGCATTACTTGTCTGGCCTTTGTAGGCTTTTTAGTATGTGGTCCTTGAGTTTATGAATACTGGGTGCCTACAACTACCACTTGATTCTATAATCAGCTAACAGAGCTTGAATTTACCCTCATGTGTTACATAAGTAGAAAACCAGGCAGAATATGTGAACAATGGGTTTCATTTATTGGAAAACAAGCAGCACAGAACACTGATCCCCAGAGGAAGGAAAATGAACCAGATGAGCCCTACAGGTGCTTCAACTCACAGCAGGGTGAGAGCTTCCAGCATGCAGATCAGGGAGGGGAAACCCAAAAATCACCTGGTCGTCTCACTGAGTTGAGAGATAGAGTTCAGAGTTATGGGAAGAATTTGCAGGACATAGTACCAGAGAGAAGGTTGATGCACAAGTAGGGAGAGTAAGCTTTAGAAACCTGAAGAGAGTGCCTCTTGAGTCTTTGGCTATGGGCTTATCTATACACATGTGTAAGGAGATAGAGTAGGGAAAGAATCACTGGAAAGAAATCGTTGAGACAATCATTGGAGACTGAGCTGGTAATATTTTGTATTCCTGCCAGACAGGATGAGAAGATCTCCTAACACATGGGAAGATTGCATAGTGTCCTCAGAAAAGCCCTGCCTTAGTAGTGGTGTCAAAGAGACCCAGGTTAAAGGTTGTATTGGACCAGTCTTAGCACAGTTTAAAAGCATCTTGGAAAGAATCAAACTAATTCCAACTAACATAACTGCACACAGCAAAAAGCCCAAAAATAATTGGAAAAAAAACAAAACAAAACCCAGCACCCAACAATGTAAAACCCATAATTTCTAGTATCCAAACAAAAGTTAACAAGCCTGCATAAAAGTAGAAAACATAACCCATAACCAAAAGAAAAAAAAAAAACAATTAATAGAAACAGAGCCAAAAATAAACGAGATGACAATCAGTAGACCAGGATGTTAAAACAGCAATTATAAATGTACTTCACATGTTCAGGAAGGTAGAGAAAGGAAAGAACATAATGAAGAGACAGAAGATATAAAAAAGACACATATTTAACACCTAAGATGAAAAATAAAATATCTGAAATGAAAATAAAACTGGATGGGATTGCTAGCAGGGTAGACACTACAGAAAAAATCAGTCTACTTGATAACATAGTAATATATACCACCCAGTTTTACTTTAAGTTTTACTTCAAATGTACTACAGGAATAAAAAATAGACTGAAAAATAACTCATCAGTGCATTTTGGGGTAGCATCCAGTAGCCAAAATATTTGTATAATTAGTCTCAAAAGGAGAAAGAAGAAATAAAGGGACAGAAAAAATATTTGAAGAAATGGTGGAAAAAATTCAAATCTGATAAAAAAAAAACCCTATAGATAAAAGAAGTTAAGTGAATTACAAGCAGGAAAAAAAATGAAGAAACTGTGCCAAGAGGCATTATAATTCAATTGTTGAAAACCAGTGATAAACAGACGACTGTAAATGATGAGGGGAAGGGACACTTCTGTGTTAGTTTTCTAATGAGTGTAAAAAATCACCACTAACTTAGTATCTTAAAACAAAGCCACTTAATGATCTCATGATTCTGTAGGTCAGAAATCCAGTCAGGCTCAGAGGGATCTCTGCTTAGGTCTCACAAGAATAATTCAAGATGGCAGCCTGATCTCTCACCTGGAGGCTCTGGGGAAGGGTCCTCTTTCAAACTCATTCAGGTTGTTGGTTGGATTTAATTCCTTGCGGTTGCAGGACAAATGTCCCTGTTTTCTTGCTGGCTACCAGCAGGCCTGTTCTCTGCTCCTAGGGGTCAGCTGCATTTCTTCTCATCCTTAAAATCTCTGATTTCTATCAGCAGCTTGAGAAAAATTTCCACTTTCACTTTTTTTTTTAAAGATGTATTTATTTACTTGAGAGAGAGAAAGGACACACATGCACACACGTGTGTGAGCTTGAGTTGGGGGAGGGGCAGAGAGAGAGGGAGAGGAGAGAGAGAGAATCCCAAGCAGACTCCCCGCTGAGCTCAGAGCCCAACACAGGCCTCATCCCAAGACCATGAGCTCATGACTTGAGCCAAAATCAAGAGTCAGACGGTTAACTCACGAAGCCACCCAGGTGCCCCTTTTTTCTTCTCCTTTTTTTAAGATTTATTTATTTATTGGGGAGCTCAGTGGGGAGTCTTCTTGAGATTCTCTCTCCCCTTGTCCCTCTACCCCTCCCCTGTTCACACTCTCTCTCATCTCTCTCTAAAATAAATCAATAAACATTTTTAAAAATATTTATTTATTTATTTTGGGGGTGGGAATGTTCCACTTTTAAATGGTTCCTATGATTACGTTAGACTCATCCAGATAATCTGCCCCTGGCTCAAGTCAGACTCAGCTGATTGGTGGCCTCAATGCCTCTCAAATCCATTTGCCATATCATGTAACATGATCGTGGGAGTGATATATCTCCTTGTATTCATAGTCCTGGAGACTAAGGCAGAAAATCCTGGAGAACCATCTTAGAATTACAAAAAATAAAACAAACGCTGAGATTTTTAGGTGACAAAAAGTGTACTGAGTGCCTGAAGGATGGATGGTCTGGAGTACCGTCCTGTGCACTACAGTGGACAGGGGAGAGAACGAGGACACCACTGTAAGCCACACACACACCACTCGGGCTCAGACAGACCCTGGGTAGAAGGACAGACACGTGGAGTGGGATGTGGTCGGGCAGGTGACAGGGAACTGCAGGTAGTGGCCAAAACCAATACCTGCAGAAGTTCATATCAGGGTTTCCAGGACCTTCAGAGGAAATAGTCCATGAGGACAGTCCATTCCTTTGCATAAAAGGCATGTCATAAATAGTTTTGGAATAAAACAAATGAGTGGAGGTGAACTGACAGTAAGACAACACACACAAATGTAGGATCAATAAGAGGTTACCGCTATAGCCAGGAAGGCAGGCAGTGAAGGTCAATGTCTGGGTCAGGACACCTTCCTTGGTGGGCAGTCTCAAGGGGAGGTGGTAGGGAAGTAGCCACAGCAATATCTAATTGGGCATTATGCTAGGTAGTTTTTAGACTCTTTGATTCTCACATCTACTGTGTGATAGAAACATTCTTTTCCTCCCCCTTTGTAGTTGCAAGAAAAAGTAAGTTGTGACCAGCATCAATAAGTAAATTGTCCAAGAGCTCATATTAATCCATCAGAAGAG
This sequence comes from Ursus maritimus, assembly GCF_017311325.1. Lineage (NCBI taxonomy): Eukaryota > Metazoa > Chordata > Mammalia > Carnivora > Ursidae > Ursus > Ursus maritimus. Next base: position 25,220,522 of record NW_024425675.1, on the reverse strand, counting down.
CTAGGATTCATGCTGCCTGAACTCCAAACTGTATTTTCCCTATTCCCCCTTGACGGCTTCCAGGAAAGCAAAGCCCCAGTCCTCGGCAGGCATCAGCTAACCAACATATCAAACTGCCGAATTGGTCAAAACAATTCTACTGCACATTTGTGTCAGGCGCTCTTCTGGGAGCTGTTAGGTACCATTTTTCCTATCAAGTGCAACTGAGATGGTGGTGAGATAACACTCGTCTTTCCCACTTACTGCTTGGAGGCTGCATACTGGTATTGAGAGAGTCTTCCCTCCACATTCATTGCATTCTTCCGGATACCATGTACTAGGCACACTGGATACTACAGTCTGAAACATGCCTTCTCATTCTATTAGGTGCAGTAGCCCATTCTGCAGATTTGCTCCTCTCCAAAAGTACCCCAAGACAGTATGAGGTAGAGGGGAGAGTACCAGCAGGACATGGTGGTGGGGTGAGGGTGGGGGGTCTGGGGCACACAGAGACACTCATGCTGCCTCTCGAGTTCAGTGCAGGCAGGTGGATAACCTTTATCCCCATGGACAAAGAACGAGCTTTACCACATCAAGCCAGATATTCATACTGCATTCACATTTGCTGGAACAATTATGATGTGAAGAGGGAGGTTGAGGCTTTTTTTTTTTTTTTAAGATTTTATTTATTTATTTGACAGAGAGAGAGCATAAGCAGGGGGAGCAGCAAAAGAGAGGAAGAAGCAGGCTCTCCACTGAGCAGGGAAGCCAACACGGGGCTCTATCCCAGAACCCTGGGATCATGACCTGAGCCGAAGGCAGACGCTTAACCGACTGAGCCACCCAGGTGCCCCAAGGTTGAGGCTTTAATCAAAGCAAAGCATTTGAGTCTTCAAGGGAAAGGTCACAACTATTGGGTCTTCTGGATTTTCTAAAAATGTCTGGGTTTTTGTGGTTGTAGGAGGACAAGTTTCACCAACAGGAAGTTTATCATGTTTAGGAGATTTGAAATGGGAAGGTGGCTGTGTTGGGCAGTTGGGACAATGTAGGGAGGTCGGTCATGAGGGAGTGAGAGAAAAGAATAGCTCAGTTGTGACATAAGGAACATTTGTGGTAGGATGTCATGAGAGCTGAGAAACACACTTCAAAATGTAGTTCTCTAACTTGTCCTTTCAGATACACCTTATCCTTGTGGTTAGCAATTCTTCCTGAAACGAATGGGAATCATGATACATGTTGATACATCGTGGAGTACTATTGCTGCCAACGTGAATTTATGTCCCACACATATTCACACACACTTTTGGAAAAGGGAATAAACACCCAACAGATCATAAAGCATTGTGAATAAATCAGTTTACCTACTAAGTGTTTACTGAGGTTAGGTGCCAACAATAGCCTTCCCGTCTGGTCACACCCAACCACATATTAGAGTGTGGGATTTGCAGGGATGTTGCTACTTTTCTGTTCCAGCTATACCCGCTCTAATGTCAGACAGCAACAAAAGTACAGGAGTATCAACTACTACAAAATAAACCAGACAGATGTGAAACCATAGCAGTCAAAATTGACTGATGGTCTAGAATATTCCTTTCCCTGTTTTCACTGTTGACTCATGATGGATGGTAGCAGACTGATAGGACTCTGGATGGGACAAGTAGCTGCCTGTGAAATTAAGACTGCATCCATCATACACATACTAATTGATTCATTAATATGAGTTACATAGGTTTTTTTTTTTTTTTCTTCTCCTTGCTGTGTTTAGACCTGTTGTCACTAACAGAAATAGAATGCCTTGTTTTTAAAAGCTGGCTAGAAATGGCCTTAAGCACAAGCAAACAGTCTGGAAAATTATAGCACATATTGTTCCCACACTTCTATTTTTTACGTAAACAAACTCCAGTATTTCTTCCCTCTTTATACATATGTAAAAATGTTTTCATGTAAACACATATGTAAGATACAAAATCAGGCACATGGATTTACATGGTTTTCCACAGCACTGTTTCTAAGCAAAACAGGGTGTTGTGCTTGGTACCCTGGAGATTAAGTAATAACCCTGCTATTGTTCTTGTTGACTCCTCCCCTGAGGCATGAAATACTCTGTTTATCAGACATATATCGCATGTTTAGCATGTGTTAGACCATCTGAGGGACATAGAAGGCGCAAAAGACAAGGTCCTTACCTGCAAATTCTTACAATGTAGTTGGAGGAAACACACGAAATAGTCACAAAGACTAAAGAATAAGACATATAAAAGAATAGAATGAAAATTCTGTGTTGTGCTAAGGGATGGAGTGGGGCAATTTCACGGGAGCCCTAAAGAGGAAACTGTCTTACGCAGAGATTCACCAGGAGCAAAGACACGGAAAGGAGGGAACGAGTGTGAGACCAACACACTGTGGGAACAATGATGAGAGCCCAGAAGCCAATCTAAATATTGGAGAAAGAGGACCAGGGGCAAGCAAAAGGCAAGGCAAAAACCCTACACTTTGTGAAAAAGATAGCTATTTCACATCTTATGGATTGGTAAAATAAAAGAGGAAAAAATACAGGAAATAAACATTCTTTGTGAAAACTAAAATCCCTTCACGTATCAAGGTAGTTTTATCCAGGCATTACTACTCAAATGCCAAGTCGAATGAAGCCTAGCCACTTCAAGAAATTTTCAGTTTTATCTAAATTTTATTAAAGATATAAGAGGTTGCAAAAGAGCCTTCAAGTCCAGACTGTCTAGAATCACCAAAACTTGTAAACATTTTGCTTTGCTTGAATACGAGTGGGATTCTGATTTGTCTGACACGTACACGTGTATGGCCATTCCCTCAGAGTGTTAAAGTCTTCAACAATGTAAAATAACAATCATACAACTTTCTCAATATTTTGCCTATTAGACCCCAGTTCATCTATCCCTATAATCCCGCTTTTCACCACAATTTACTCACATGTTGCCATTGTACCGGGCACTGACAGTATATTCAGATGTACTGAATTCTGATAAACTGGTTAAATGCTTTGATTTATGTTGGATCTAGGACAGTGAAGCATGGTTGAGGCTGGGTTGCTATTCTTCTATCATTTAAAAAAGTTCCCTGCAAAGTAAAGGGGATACTTACTTCAGATTTCTCTCTATTATATGAATCACATAATGAGTGCATGCTCATGTGAAGGGGTATTCAATATTTGCCATCGTTTTAAAGTTGAAGAAATAAACTAAACATGTTTCCCAACTTTTATGTTGATGTGGCCACATGTATTTCATTAATCCATAGAGAAAGGACTTATTAGAAACGGGTTAGAGGGATGATTTTTTAAATGGAAATCCGATTATATATTACGAAAGTAAAATTTATAGCAAAACAAAAGCAACGAGAATCTCAATATGATTCCTACCCCCCCCCCCGAAAAAAACCTTAGCAAATAGGAAGAACTCCCCCCCCTTCTGAATTATATTGAGCTGGGTGCATATGTTGAACCTGAGTAGAGTTTAGCTTCAGTTCTTTTAAGCTTGGTAATGATTATAGGGGAGCACCAACAGAGTGCAGATATATTTGCTGCAATTCAATAAAAATTGGGGTAATTATACTGGATGCTGAACGGCATCTGACTTGTTAAAATATCCTAGAGCTTAAGGTTATTTTAATAATTATCTTCATATTTTTTAGTAATTATTATGAGGAGAAGGCTAATGAGCTGTTTTGGATATTCAAGCAGAACTTGAATTGGGGCAAATACAAAATAAAAAATAATCTTTCCTCAGGCTCCAGGTATAACTATTTGGCTTCAGTGATAAAATGGCATAGGTAGTTAAGAATGACTGTGAAGAAACCTTGTATAATCGTCTGTGAAGTTCACTCTGAATGATTTGCATATGGACCAAATGTCTATGAAACTCTTTTCAATATTGACTTATGCAAAAAAAAAATTAGGATAAGTCCAATTATTGAACTTTATGGGAACCAAGAGCTGCTGCCAAATCTAAAACATTAAGAAGATTTTAATAAGATGTCCAGGCTCAACGTCATGCTTAGGGTTAATACTGGTCTCTGGGCCTGAAGAATTTAAATCAATCCAAAGACATGACAGTAAAAGGTTTATCATGAGTGTGAGTGCTTTTCTTTTCAGAGGCCATTATTCATCCTGTTTGGTGTGCATTATTATGGAAGGATACATCAGCCACTGGGAGGGGGCCCTCTATATTGGGGAGTCTGAGTCATCACCATTCATAGTGAAATGCACTACAATTTCTATTTTCTTGGCAATATTGAATAGACAATTTTATGTCACTTGTTGACCATATCTCTATCATTCTTATCTTAAAAATGAGAAAAATAATGTATGTCAAAATCCAATTTTAAATCACCCTCTATAGATAGAAAACTTCTCAGAAGGAAAGCATCACAAAAATATTGAGCAGAAACATTATAAACATAAGTATGTTTCCTTGTCTTTGAGGGATTCACTGTATATTGAAGGAAAGAAAATCTCTCACTATCTCTATATCCATCCATCTACCATTTATCAATTCACCTATCACTTATCATACATGTGGTTCTAGGTCCCCAAAAGGTACACAGATTGTACTTTAGGAGTTAGGAGAAAGGAGAGGCTGCTAGAGGTTGGAAGACTAACTCTTACTCTCAGAGGTGTCGGAGCAGAGGTTATTTGGGTCTGAGAGCTCTGACGAGAACCACCGTGAACATGAAAGGTGGAATTCTTAGACTCTTGAACTCCTGCATTCTTGTCTAGTTCTGTCATTCAGTTGTGTGACCTTACACAAGTCACCTAACTTTTCTCGATTTGAATGTCATCATCTGTAAAACGTGAACAATTCCAAATTTCCATTTCCTACACACCGATGGCCATAGCAACTCTCCAAGGTGAATAGTATTTATTACAGTGTAAATATTAGGATATGGAGGTTTACAAAGGCTAGGTAATTTCCCCAAATTTACAAGGATAATAATGGATTCAAACCCAGGCCTTATGCATTTCACCTCACCCTTGTTTCTTTCTTCCACTCCTCCTTGCCTGTTTTGTTCCCAGGACGATTCTGAGGATTAAATAAAATAAACTATAAAATGCTACAGACATGTGCTGCGTGCATATATTGCTGTGAAGAGGACTGTGATGATGACAATTCTGCAGTGGGGTTGGGGGGAGGGCATTCCATCCAGCACAAATCAAATCGCGGACACCTCATTTACCACGGTCATGACGATCCTAGTGTTCCACCAGGAAAGCAATGAAATCAAAAAATACTTGCAATTTCTACCCTTTTGGTTATACTTATGACTATTTAGCAACTTACTGTCAACTTATCACAAGTGTCTTGTGTTTCAAATGTCTAGAAATGTGCCTCTCGCTTATCAACAGTGTTGAGGCATCTCCTTGGAAGAAAGTAGTGCATAGACCCTGGCTCTCACCACCAAATCCTTTTGAGTGAGCTTTTCTTCAACTTCAAGAGGTTCCCGGGTAACTTTTAAAGACACGATATCCCTCTAGCTGTAGCTGTGCAGACGCTGGTGCGTGTCTAAATGCAGACCAGGTCTGCTAATAGCACAGTGTTTACCTACTGTTGAATCTCAAATCAATCACCAAAGCGTCCAAAAGGAAGGTCAGTTGTAAACATTTCTGAAAGGTACTGGGTTGCTACCATTTATTTTGGATAAAGGTATTCAACCTTTTAATTTAGTTTCTGCTAGGGTTTGGGAGAGAATACTGATTTATTATCCTGGGATATTGTGCACAATATTCTTAAATATGAATTCCTTCTCCTTGAGCTGGAAGATTTCAAAAATGCCAGAAATACAATTCTTATGTTTCCATAACTTTTCCAGGGTTTGTTTGGATTAATTCTAAATGGCCCATTGAAAATAAGTAAAATGAGAACTCATGATAGCCCTTTGGTCAGTGATATATA